>NC_069504.1:918512577-919112577 GCF_027579735.1 Bombina bombina
AAGTGTTTACAAAGTACACTAACACCCATAAACTACCTATTAACCCCTATACCAAGGCCCTCCCGCATCACAAACACTATAAGAAAATCATTAACCACTAATCTGCCGCTCCAGACATTTGTCGCCATTATCATAAACATATTAACCCCTAAACCGCCACACTCCCACATTGTAACACTAGCCAATAGAATGCAAGCTCAATCCTATTGGCTGATTGGATCAGCCAATAGGCTTGAAGCTCAATCCTAGGAATTTTTTCACCTTTAATTCCGATTGGCTGATAGAATTCTTTCAGTCAATCGGAATTCAAGGGACGCCATCTTGGATGATGTCATTTAAAGGAAAATTCAGTCTTGAAGAGCCAGCGAAAGAAGAGGATGCTCCGCGCCGGATGACTTGAAGATGGAGCCGCTCCGCGTCGGAAGGATGAAGATAGAAGATGCCGTCTGGATGAAATCTTCTGCCCATCTGGAGGACGACTTCTTTCCGCTTGAATGAAGACTTCTCCCGGCTTCGTTGAGGATCGATGTCCGGTCTTCATAAACTGTAAGTGGATCTTCAGGGGTTAGTGTTAGTTTTTTTTAAGGGTTTATTGGGTGGGTTTTATTTTTAGATTAGGGGTTTGGGCAAGGAAAAAGAGCTAAATACCCTTTTAAAGGGAAATGCCCATCCAAATGCCCTTTTCAGGGCAATGGGGAGCTTAGGTTTATTTAGATAGGGTTTTATTTAGGGGGTTTGGTTGTGTGGGTGGTGGGTTTTACTGTTGGGGGGTTGTTTGTATTATTTTTTTTACAGGTGAAAGAGCTGATTTCTTTGGGGCAATGAAAAAGGCCCTTTTAAGGGCTATTGGCAGTTTAGTTTAGGCTAGGGTTTTTTTATTTTAGGGGGGGCTTTTTTATTTTGATAGGGCTATTAGATTAGGTGTAATTAGTTTAAATATTTGATAATTTATTTTTTATATTGTGTAATTTAGTTAATTGTAATTAATTAATCTAATTGATTTAATTTTAGTGTAATGGTAGGTTTTACTGTAAGGCAGGTTAGGTTTTATTTTACAGGTAAATTTGTATTTATTTTAAATAGGTAGTTAGTAAATAGTTAATAAATATTTACTAACTATTCTATCTAGTTAAAATAAATACAAACTTAGCTGTGAAAAAAAAAATAAAACCTAAGCTAGCTGCAATGTAACTATTAGTTACATTGTAGCTAGCTTAGGGTTTATTTTACAGGTAAGTATTTAGTTTAATATAGGTACTAGTTAGGTAATAATAGTAAGTTTTATTTAGATTTATTTTAATTATATTAAAGTTAGGGGTGTTAGGATTAGATTTAGGGTTAGGTGTTAATATATTTATTTAGTGTTAGTGATGTGGGAGGCCAGAGGTTTAGGGGTTAATAACTTTAGTATTGGGGTGTAAGATTAGGGGTTAATAAGTGTAATGTAGGTGTCGGCGATGTCGGGGGTGGCAGATTAGGGATTAATAAGTGTAGGTAGGTGTCGACGACATTGGGGGCGGCAGATTAGGGGTTAATAAGTGTAATGCGGAAACACGAAAGGGTAATCCTCAAAGCCAAAGGGGTCCGGTGGTGGCGGCAGTTTCTTTTTGGGTCCTGTCTTCATGCTGTCCCTGCAGCACATTAATTTTTTTTTGCTGCCAGCTTCCTTTTATATGGGCACCCTGGCTGTTAAACTGGCTGATTTTTAATTCAGTCAATAGAAGGCTTTTTTTTTTTTAAATCTACCGAAAGAAAAAAAGCAAAGGCTTTATTTTTAGTATACATTTTCATATTTTGTAGTTGAGTTAGAGGATATGTGTTATTGCAGGGAGACTTTTTTAATTTTTTTAGAAAAGGCCAAAGGGGTCCTTTTCTATTCTTGATCCGTTGTAATCCAAAACACGAAAGGGTAATCCTCAAAGCCAAAGGGGTCCGGTGGCGGCGGCAGTTTCTCCTCTTCTTTTTGGGTCCTGTCTTCATGCTGTCCCTGCAGCACATTCATTTTTTTTTGCTGCCAGTTTCCTTTTATATGGGCACCCTGGCTGTTAAACTGGCCGATTTAAAAAAAAATTCAAATCAGTCAATAGAAGGCTTTTTTTTTTTTTTAATCTGCCGAAAGAAAAAAAACTAATTTTATTGGCATATTGATTTTTAAAATTAGCGAATAGGAATAAAGTAAATTCTATTGGTTGTGTATATATATGTATATATATATATATATATATATATATATATATATATATGTATATATAAATAAATATATATATTATATTGGCTGATTTAAAATGGTTTTAAAAATCAGCCAATAGAACTGTCAGATGATGTTTCCTGTTAGGTAAATTTATTTCAGTATTTTTTGTGGTCTGGGCTTTATTTTTAATATACGCTTTCATATTTTGTAGTTGAGTTAGAGGATATGTGTTGTTGCAGGGAGACTTTTTTTATTTTTTTAGCCTGTTTTCTCTTTAAAGGGACAGTCTACCATAGAATTGTTATTGTTTTAAAAGATTGATAATCCCTTTATTACCCATTCCCCAGTTTTGCATAACCAACACAGTGATATTAATATACTTTTTACCTCTGTGATTACCTTGTATCTAGGAACCTTCTTCCAGCCCCCTGATCAAATGACTGTGACTGTTTATTATCTATTGTCTTAAATTTAGCATTGTATTGTACTAGATCTTAAATAACCCCCTGTGCCTGAACACAGTGTTATCTATATGGCCCACATGTAAAAATCATTAAAAAATAAAAAAAAAGTTCCCTAAAATATGCACCTCCTATAACTAAACAACAAAATAAAAAAGCATATACTAAAAATTAAGCCCACACCACAAAAAATACCTAAAAAACAAAACAAACAAAAAATTATCAACACATTTTATTACTCCCCATCCAAAGTTTTCTCTTCTTTTCTTGATCCATCTTAATCCAAAACTCAAAAAGGCAACCCACAAAAAGGGCAATCCATAGAAAAGGAAAGGGTAATCCAAAAAAAAAAAAAGAAAAAAGAAAGAAAAAAGCCCAAAAAGTCATTTTTTTCTTGATCTATTGTAATCAAAAACACAAAAGGGTAAACAACAAAAAAGAAAAGAAAAGGCCAAAGGGGTCCTTTTCTATTCTTGATCCGTTGTAATCCAAAACACGAAAGGGTAATCCTCAAAGCCAAAGGGGTCCGGTGGCGGCGGCAGTTTCTCCTCCTCTTTTTGGGTCCTGTCTTCATGCTGTCCCTGCAGCACATTCATTTTTTTTGCTGCCAGTTTCCTTTTATATGGGCACCCTGGCTGTTAAAATGGCAGATTTTAAAAAAAATTCAAATCAGTCAATAGAAGGCTTTTTTTTTTTTTTTTTTTTAAATCTGCCGAAAGAAAAAAAGCTAATTTTATTGGCATATTGATTTTTAAAATTAGCGAATAGGAATAAAGTAAATTCTATTGGTTGTGTGTGTGTGTATATATATATAAATAAATATATATATTATATTGGCTGATTTAAAATGGTTTTAAAAATCAGCCAATAGAACTGCCAGATGATGTTTCCTGTTAGGTAAATTTATTTCAGTATTTTTTGTGGTCTGGGCTTTATTTTTAATATACGCTTTCATATTTTGTAGTTGAGTTAGAGGATATGTGTTGTTGCAGGGAGACTTTTTTTATTTTTTTAGCCTGTTTTCTCTTTAAAGGGACAGTCTACCATAGAATTGTTATTGTTTTAAAAGATAGATAATCCCTTTATTACCCATTCCCCAGTTTTGCATAACCAACACTGTTATATTAATATACTTTTTACCTCTGTGTTTACCTTGTATCTAGGAACCTTCTTCCAGCCCCTGATCACATGACTGTGACTGTTTATTATCAATTGTCTTAAATTTAGCATTGACAAGAAATACATTTAAACAGGAGCGCTGTAGCTAGAGGTGTCAACTAAGGTGAAGCAAGTGTAGCAAACTTTTAAAAATCAGTAGTAATGGGACACATAAAATTGTGTCAAAATTATTATAATGTGTTAAAATATATCAATGGGGTGAAATACTTAGTGGTAAAGTGATTCGTGCATAATATGATTAGCCAAAAAAAAAATATTCTCTAAGTATATATAATCAAATACAATAAACAGTGACAAGTTAGTGCTATTTAGTAGGCTCTGCCTAAAATTTAATGCAGCAAAAATGAATAACAATAAGAAAAACACAGAAAAATATATTTGTAATAAAAACGGACGTCTCCGTATATAAAAAGGAATTTGCCAGTCCACCAAAAGTGTTGGAATGTTTATCCTTATGGCCAAATGGATTTGAACAGTCCAGGTATATAATGTTTTGTGGATAAATGAAACAGGCTTACCCCCAAACAATGCGTCTCTTGATGAAAGGTAAAAAAAAGGAATTACCGCCGTAGCGGAAGTGACGTCACCTATATGGGCGCTGGCCAGACTGAGCCCTCCGATTGGTCCTTGTGCGATCGCTTCTCAGGTTTCAGCTGTTAGGTTCCACAGCCACAGAGTATCCGCTCTTTATGAGCTCAAAGCACGCAGGATACTGTTGAAAAATGCTGTATGTTAAGTGCAGCTTTTCGAGTAGGTATAAAGTTCAGTTTTTGTACCTTTAATGCAGCTTGTAGTTTTGGTGCATAAGTAAGCACCAGAATAGTACAAAGTTCAAGGTTTCAGAGGTTCACAGACGGCAAACAGGCATCAATCTGTGACAGCAACTTGTAGCTGTAAAATACTCTTTGAAGTTAAATAATGGCAACAAACATCAACACGTTTCTCCTTCTACAGGGCTTTCTCAAGATGAGGTGTTGCAACAGGTGCACCTTTATTAAAGGTGTATCTTGATCTCTTATTGGTCACTTTTAATTGGTCATAGAGAGGGGGTGTGTATCGTTATTTAAAGGTGGTATTGGCAAAATACATATGTTAAAGGCAGCAATACAAAAGATTAAATGCAAAAAATTAAAAACTAAAAGACTACAATTATCATTTAAAACTCATCACAAAAACACATAAATAAAAAATATAAAGTTTATATATATATATAGATATATATGTTTTCCAAATACTTATCTAAAAACTATCAGTTACAGATTATAGTGATAGTGGTGTTATTTTAACTCAATATAGAAATAAGGAAATTTCATAATAAAGTGAAGACATTCATAGATGAATAAGAACCCAAAAGAGTTTTCATATATAAGGGCCTGAATATATAAGGACCTATTTATAGAAAGACTTTTAATTTCTAAAATGGAATGAACTAGTTAGAAAAATTCTTTAATCTGTATCCTTATTATGAAGGTACATTAAAAATGGAATATCTACATTTTAAAATATATAATGTAATACATCTACATAAAGAGGAACCTAACAGCTGAAACCTGAGAAGCGATCGCACAAGGACCAATCGGAGGGCTCAGTCTGGCCAGCCCCCATATAGGTGACGTCACTTCTGCTACGGCGGTAATTCCTTTTTTTTTACCTTTCATCAAGAGACGCATTGTTTGGGGGTAAGCCTGTTTCATTTATCCACAAAACATTATATACCTGGACTGTTCAAATCCATTTGGCCATAAGGATAAACATTCCAACACTTTTGGTGGACTGGCAAATTCCTTTTTATATACGGAGACGTCCGTTTTTCTTACAAATATATTTTTCTGTGTTTTTCTTATTGTTATTCATTTTTGCTGCATTAAATTTTAGGCAGAGCCTACTAAATAGCACTAACTTGTCACTGTTTATTGTATTTGATTATATATACTTAGAGAATATTTTTTTTTTTTTTGGCTAATCATATTATGCACAAATCACTTTACCACTAAGTATTTCACCCCATTGATATATTTTAGCACATTATAATAATTTTGACACAATTTTATGTGTCCCATTACTACTGATTTTTAAAAGTTTGCTACACTTGCTTCACCTTAGTTGACACCTCTAGCTACAGCGCTCCTGTTTAAATTTATTTCTTGTCTATTCTATTTACCTATATTAGGGACTTTTTAGGTATATCAGTAGTTTGGTGTTTTAACCCTGCGCTTTTTAAACCACACTTCATATTTCTTATATTTAAGTCCCTTTTAACTAGCAGCGGGTATATTATCTTTTATATAATATTGTATCTTATATTACTATATATTTAACTGTTTAAGTGAACACATCTAATCTCCCCTGTTTCCTTTTAACTCCTACTACTCATGTCACCCCCCCCCCCTAGAATGGAGGATATTTTTGAATTTAGGGATCAATTATACAAAGAACTATCTGATTATAAAGAGGACGAGAGTAGTAACTGTCCTGATTATGAAAGTCTAGAAGAGACCATGATTAAATTAGAAAAACTCCTAATCAAAGAACTTAAACAAAAAACTGAAATTGTGTTTCTAAACAAATATACTGGAAAAGGTATTATTCCCAAAGGTTTAAATCCTGTGCATTTCCCCTAAAAGAGATTTACCAATTAGAATGGGAAGAAGTACTATCCAAAGCTTCATTAGACCTAATAGAATTTTTAAAAAAAATCTAGAAAAGACACTCTGATAGATTTAGAGAAAGAGATAATAGAAATTAAAGAGAAACTAAAAGATAAGAAAACTTTGGAATTTAAACAAAAACAAAAGGCTATGATTGAAAGAATTGATACCCTAAACAAAGATATTCTAAAAACCAAATGGAAAAAATTGGATAGAGATACAAAGAAACCAAATATAGACTCTAATAATGAAACCACAAATATGGAAACTAATGCCCCTAAAGATGAGTGGACAGTAGTGAATCATAATAAAAAGAAGGATAACAATAATCCGATATACCCTAGACAAAATAACTATATGAATAGGATCAGAGAGAATAGAGATTATAATAGATCATGGAGACCTGATCACTCTAATAATGATAGAACACAAAATAATGGTCATTATTACTATAGAAATTCCAATACATATGACAGATATAATAATTACCATTCAGAGACCAAAAGGGGATACTACAGTAACGATTATCATAGGAACGGATATGAACTACATAGACCAAATAGACCTATCTGGGACAACAGAGATAATTGGGAAACACCAGTTAGGAATAGATACACTCCCCTAAATTGTGAAGAAGAGAGACCCAGACACACAAATAATGAGATTCCTTTTTTAGCGAACAGCCCTCTAAGGGAGGGCACATCAAAAGACCTTTTAGAACAGAACAAAACAAATGCATGGGGACAAAGAAACAACAGAAAAAGACCTCTAGAGGAACAAGAGGGAGTGGCTCCAGCAAACCAAGCCAAAAGAGGGAGATGAATACAAATGGAGTATTCAATATCAGTAGCACTACCCTAAAAGAGGAAGAAATCAAAATACTGAGCTATGGCCTTTCTTTTGCCCCTAGTACCAGATTAAATAAATTTAATACACATATACATATTAAAAAGTTTGTAAGAAATCTCACTCTAAAACGGTTCTATATGAGAAGTCCACTAGAAATAGCCTCTACCAAAAGGGTTGTAACTAAACAGGATAATTTTGTCCACACCAATTTAAAATCTAAATCCAAATTTAACCCTGTCTCAGCAAAAGGAAGTCATCTAGAGACTTTTGAAAAATGGCTCTAAGAGATTTGAGGAACAGCCAGCCATCCAGATTCATAAAAACAAATATGACTAAAAAGGATACACTTGTTTTAGAAAACCTAAAAAAGAACAACAAAGTGACCATCAAGCCCGCCGACAAGGGCGGCGGGATTGTAGTAATGGATACCAGCTATTACGAATCTGAAGCTAAAAGACTGTTAAGTGAGAGGAAAACATACAAGAGATTAGAATTAAACTCCACTAATAAATTTGCAGCATCACTTAAAAAGCTTTTAAAAGAAGGCAGGGATCTGGGAATATTGAATGAAAAGGAGGTGGAATACCTGGACCCTAAACATCCTAGGGTCCCGGTGTTCTACTTCCTTCCTAAAATTCACAAGAATGTAAAACAACCACCGGGGAGACCGATTATCTCGGGAATAGGGGCATTATCCTCAAATTTATCAAAATACGTGGACATTTTTTTGCAGAAATTCGTGAAAAATCTAGATTCATATCTTAAGGACTCAACTGCTGTTTTAAATACTCTGGAAAATCTAGTTTGGGAGGATAATTTTATTTTGGTCACTGGAGACATAACATCGTTATATACAGTAATAGACCATGAGAAAGGTGTCTCAGCTATTGACAAATATTTAAGCACTGATCCTGATATGAAGATTGAACAAAAACAATTTTTATTAAAATGTATAGCTTTTATACTAAAAAATAATTATTTTATGCATGACAATAAATTCTTTTTACAGATAGAGGGCACGGCTATGGGCACAAGCTTTGCACCTAGCTACGCCAACTTGTTTGTTGGCAGTTGGGAAGAATCTTTCTTCCAAGAGGGTAGCTATGGTGCAGACCTTGTGCTCTATAGGCGATACATCGATGATGTCCTGCTAATATGGAGAGGGTCCGAATCAGATTTACATAGGATGTTTGATAAAATGAATGCCAACGATAGGGGCTTAAAATTTACCTTTAATTACAGTAGGGAAACAGTTATATTCTTAGACCTGGAAATTATGGTAGTAAATAACTTAGTTGAAACAAAAACCCACTTTAAAGAAGTGGACTCTAATAGTTTCATACATGCTAATAGTTGCCATCTCCAACAATGGAAAGACAACATCCCGTTTGGCCAAAGTCTAAGGATTAAGAAAAACTGTTCTAGACCCCAAGACTTTGAAAATCAGATTGGGATCCTAATGGAAAAATTCTTAGATAGAGGCTACAAAAAAGAGACTGTAAATAAGGCTGTAATACGGGCTAGGGAGACCGATAGAAAATCCCTGCTCTCATATAAACAAAAGACTAATATAGAGAACACAGAGGTAATCAATATACCATTCATTACTGAGTATAGCGTGGACCATGGTCTTATGAGAAAAATTTTAAATAAAAACTGGGGCATACTTAAAGCAGATCCTATTATAGGAGACTGTTTACCACCAAAACCTAAAATGATATTTAGAAAATCCAAAAACTTCAAATCTATCCTGGCACCTAGTGCATATAACACGAAAACAATGATACCCATACAGAAAAATTTACAGGGAAGGAAAGTACTAGGCTTCTTTCCTTGTTACTCCTGTAAGGCCTGTAAGTACAGTGACAAAAGAAGCACAGTAAAAGTTCATAAATCTGGAGAATAATTTAGTATTAAAGAGTGCATTAGATGTACCACCAAAGGGGTCATTTATATTCTAAAATGTACGTGTGATTTGATATATTTTGGGGAAACAAAAAGAATGATAAAAGACAGGATAAGGGAACATCTCCTCTGTATTCAAAAGGGAGTGGAAGATACTAATCTTTATAAACATTTTAAATTAGTGCATAATGGAAGAACCTCTGATCTAAAATATTGGGGGATAGCACATTTTAAACAAAATTGGAGGGGTGGGACTATAAAAAAAAAAAATTAAAACTCAAAGAGGCAGAACTCATATATAGATATGACACTATATTTCCTGCTGGCCTGAATTCAGAGTTAGACATCTCCCCATTTCTATTAGATTAAATTTATACCATATATGTAATAATATTTCCTTGCTTTTAACTTTATTAGTGTCCCTTTATGTAAATGTATTACATTATATATTTTAAAATGTAGATATTCCATTTTTAATGTACCTTGATAATAAGGAAACAGATTAAAGAATTTTTCTAACTAGTTCATTCCATTTTAGAAATTAAAAGTCTTTCTATAAATAGGTCTTATATATTCAGGCAATATATGAAAACTCTTTTGGGTTCTTATTCATCTATGAATGTCTTCACTTTATTATGAAATTTCCTTATTTCTATATTGAGTTAAAATAACACCACTATCACTATAATCTGTAACTGATAGTTTTTAGATAAGTATATGGAAAAGATATATATATTTTATATTTTTTATTTATGTGTTTTTGTGATAAGTTTTAAATGATAATTGTAGTCTTTTAGTCTTTTAATTTTTTGTATTTAATCTTTTGTATTGCTGCTTTTAACATATGTATTTTGCCAATACCACCTTTAAATAACGATACACACCCCCTTCTCTATGACCAATAAGAGATCAAGATAAACCTTTAAAAAAGGTGCACCTGTTGCAACACCTCATCTTGAGAAAGCCCTGTAGAGGGAGAAACGCGTTGATGTTTGTTGCCATTATTTAACTTCAAAGAGTATTTTACAGCTACAAGTTGCTGTCACAGATTGATGCCTGTTTGCCGTCTGTGAACCTCTGAAACCTTGAACTTTGTACTATTCTGGTGCTTACTTATGCACCGAAACTACAAGCTGCATTAAAGGTACAAAAACTGAACTTTATACCTACTCGAACAGCTGCACTTAACATACAGCATTTTTCAACAGTATCCTGCGTGCTTTGGGCACATAAAGAGCGGATACTCTGTGGCTGTGGAACCTAACAGCTGAAACCTGAGAAGCGATCGCACAAGGACCAATCGGAGGGCTCAGTCTGGCCAGCGCCCATATAGGTGACGTCACTTCTGCTACGGCGGTAATTCCTTTTTTTTACCTTTCATCAAGAGACGCATTGTTTGGGGGTAAGCCTGTTTCATTTATCCACAAAACATTATATACCTGGACTGTTCAAATCCATTTGGCCATAAGGATAAACATTCCAACACTTTTGGTGGACTGGCAAATTCATTTTTATATACGGAGACGTCCGTTTTTATTACAAATATATTTTTCTGTGGTTTTTCTTATTGTTATTCATTTTTGCTGCATTAAATTTTAGGCAGAGCCTACTAAATAGCACTAACTTGTCACTGTTTATTGTATTTGATTATATATACTTAGAGAATATTTTTTTATTTTGGCTAATCATATTATGCACGAATCACTTTACCACTAAGTATTTCACCCCATTGATATATTTTAGCACATTATAATAATTTTGACACAATTTTATGTGTCCCATTACTACTGATTTTTAAAAAGTTTGCTACACTTGCTTCACCTTAGTTGACACCTCTAGCTACAGCGCTCCTGTTTAAATTTATTTCTTGTCTATTCTATTTACCTATATTAGGGACTTTTTAGGTATATCAGGAGTTTGGTGTTTTTACCCTGCGCTTTTTAAACCACACTTCAGATTTCTTAAATTTAGCATTGTTTTGTGCTAAATCTTAAATAACCCCCTGTGCCTGAACACAGTGTTATCTATATGGCCCACATGTACTTTCTGTCTCTTTGTGTTGAAAAGAGATTTAAAAAGCATGTGATAAGAGGCAGCCCTCAAAGGCTTAGAAATTAGCATATGAGCCTACCTATGTTTAGTTTAAACTAAGAATACCAAGACAAAAAATCAAATTTGATGATAAAAGGAAATTGGAAAGTTGATTAAAATTACATGTCCTATCTGAATAATGAAAGTTTAATTTTGACTAGACTGTCCCTTTAAGTAGTATAGCAGCTAGGGGGTTAATAGAACAGATGGGTTAGTTTGGTTATGAGGCTTATGGCACTTCGGGTTAATAGTCTAGTAGGACTAGTTTGCGATGGGGCGTATGGCACTTCAGGGGTTAATGGTGTAGTGAAGTTAGTTTGTGATAGAGATGATGGCACTTTAGTAGTTAATAATTTATTGGGGTTAGTTTGAGATGGAATTTATGGATAAGTGGAAGTAGGACATGAATAAAACACCTTTAGAAGCTGTAGGTATGTGGGTATATTGCACATTTATATACACAAATTATGTGTATTTTATTGATTAATGCTTTAATACGTATTTTTTTTTTTAAATTTCTATTTTATTGTTATTAAGCCATTTGGGATATAGAAAAGAAAAAAAAAGGGTATTTACATATCAATAACATATTTGGGGTATCAGCACACGATATACACCATCATATGTGGTTGGGAAATAAACCAGCAAAACAATAAGAAAAGATAGAAAACCTAACCTTTTAGCTTCTTATTTCAATTAACAAAACTTTCTGGGGTTTTTTTTTGCTTTTTTTTCCCCAAATGGTTAATTTTCCTGACTATATTAGAACAAAAGAAAAGAAAAAGAGAGAGAGGAGAAAAAAAAACAAAAAACCTATATAATTAGAGGTAATTCATTCCTCAATATAGCATTTAGGACATATTCCGTAGATCTTAACGGATATATAATTTTCTTCTGCACTTCTATTGGTTGAAAAAGAATTAAAATCTCCCATTTTTTAAAGAAACTTACAACTTCTTTATCTTTATCGTGATCTATCAGACTTTGCTCCATCGTCATTTGTTGAAATATCTGCTTATTAAGTTCAGTTACTTATAATATGTATTTTAAGTATTGTCGTAATTTTTTTTTTTCTTTTTGAGTATTTTATTCTTTTTTAGGAAGAAGATTTATTGTTCATGATATTACTATGTCATAGAAGACAGTATCAGAAAGAAGTTGGAACTCGGAAGACAGTGGCCACGACAAGTATTTCTTAAACTTAGCACTGTTAAAAAAACACTTATGTAAAACTAGAAAGTTGTGGCTACTGTCTTCTATGACATAGCAATAACACAAAAAAGAATTTGTCTTCCTAAAAAAAAGAAGAAAAACAAGCAAAAAATATTTTTTATTTTATTTTATTTTTTTAAATCACAATTCTTAAAATACATATCCAATTCAAAGCATTTACCTCCATGTTACATGCACCTTTTCAGCCATATGTATTATGTAAAAAGTGTTACTACACAGAAACAATTTATTTCATTTTAGCTAACACACGTTGTTTAAATATACTTTAAACAAGACATGGTTGTATGGGGAAAAATATTTAAATATGGGATTTTATATTTTCTAATGTATTCTTCCTGATTCCTTGTTTGCTATAAAAAAATGAACACCTGTGTTCATTTTCTTCTGATAAGTGCAGATCAAAAGGTTAATTACAGCCTGGCCACAGAAGCATCTGGTAACATGAAACTGACGGCTGCATACTGGTCTAATGAAGATGAACTGCATGTATCTCAGAAATATACTGACAGACGATTGGAAAATACATCACTGTAACAGACATTAACATCCTCACTTAAATGCACATCTTCAGCATTAAAGACTTCTTTCTGATTCCCTTTCATTTAATGTATAATGGTGGGAAGCAAAGTTAAATATGTTCAAATGACAATGCATTTCTCATTCTAGTAGTTTTAGTTAACAGATCGATAAAAGTGATTCATAATGCAATAGAAGATAAAGAGAAAGTTTGATCGAATGATATAAATACTAGCAAATTCTATTATCAAATTTATTGTTATAGAATGCAGTGTGGGATTTATTCAATAACTCTGTAAAGTGATACAATAAAGGACCAGAAACAAAAATAGGACACACCACATTTAATAATGAGACAATATAAATATCAGGAGAAAATATAAATATCAGGTTTCTTTAATGGCAGCTACACATTTGTAATTATGAGGATTTTTTTATTTTTTTATTGAAGAGTTAAAATGGGGAACACTCTGAGCAAACACTGCAATAAAAGACAAGGTAGGAAAGTATAACTGGGTTAAGTTGTTGGTGAAATCATCCAATGATATTTAAAGGGATACTAAACCCAATTCTTTTATTTCATAATTCAGATAGAGCATGCAATTTTTAGTAACTTTTAAATAAAGATGGCAAAAGAACGAAGACAGTTTTATAATAGGAGTAAATTAGAAAGTTGCTTAAGATTAAATGGTCTATCTGAATCATGAAAGAACAAATTTGGGTTTAGTATCCCTATAAAAGTAGTATAATGGTATAAAAGGGACTTAAAGCAAAAATTAAACTTTTATGATTTATATAAAAGAATGCAATTTAAAAAAATAAAAATAATCTAATTTACTCCTTTCATTAAATCTATGTCTTTCTCTTGGTCTGCTTAATTGAAATTTGAACTATTTTGCAGGATGAAAGTGAAGTAGGCTCAATAGAATGTATGTATCTTGAACAATGTATAGCAACATTGTGTGTAGAAATTATATAGAAACCACCTGTAGAGGGAGGCTGCAGCAGGTAGTGTTGAGTGACAGCAGGGAACAGCCAAAGCTGCCTTCCTACTTCCATACTGTTTAGATGTACTGTATACTAAGGACCATGCTCAGTTTCTATTCTGCCTTATTTATTAAATAGTGCTTCTAACTATATATTACTAGCTTAGTATACCTTGGAGTTTTACCATCTACATGCCCCCCTACACTAGACTACAGGAGAACATCAAATACCTCATGAAAAAGTAAGCATCATTTTGAGGGAGGGAGAAAAGGATAACTTCCAACTCTATTTCCTGTCACTAGAAGGAGTTAATGCCCATTTCGTATGACTATAAGGAAAGAGGTACATTATTAATTTATCTGTGCATGGCTTTGGTTTAATGCATATGACATTTCTTTTTTGTTATTTTTATGTTTTTGCTTGAGATTTTATAAAATGAAATAACTGTTCTATATATTTGGATAACTCAATAGAATAATCAATGCTCTATATGTATCTTGTCAAGAAGAATTAACAGCTTTATAAAAGTGAGAGTTTAATTTTGACTTCCATGTCTCGTCACTTAGACATTAAACACCTCAAGTTTTCTGTAAAATTCTGTTTGTCACATATTCTATATAGGCTAAAAAAGCTAATTATGTAACCTGCAAATCAAAAATCTGGTTTAGACCATTTTCAGCATTTTGAAAACCTAGCTTACAAAGTTTTATTTTCTTCTTATTCCTCACAAAGTTTGCTGCTTGTTTTTTTCGTGGATATGTAGAATACATTTTTTTAACCATTTTTAAATTTAAAAAAAAAAAAACCCACAAGAGGTCTTTAATGTCCTTTTAAGGTAAGTATTATGCTAGTAGTCTGTTACTCTCCACCAATGAGAAACCAGTAGCTGATTTATGTAATCTCATCCACCTGACTGCTTACACTATTATAAACAGTGCTACAAATTCAAATGTTCTGTGATTTCAAAAGCTTAGTTAAAGAGACAGTCAACACCAGCAATTTTTTTTTCGGTTTAAAAAGATAGATAATTCCTTTATTACCCATTCGCCAGTTTTGCATAACCAACACAGTTATATTAATACACATTTTACATCTGTAATTACCTTGTATCTATGCCTCTGCAAACTGCCCACTTATTTCAGTTCTTTTGACAGACATGCATTTTAGCCAATCAGTGCTCACTCCTAGGTAACTTCATGTGCGTGAGCTCAATGTTATCTATATGAAACGCATGAGCTAATGCCCTTTCGTGGTGAAAAACTGTAAAAATTCATTCAGATTAGAGGCAGCCTTCAAGGTCTAAGAAATTAGCATATGACCCTCCTAGGTTTAGCTTTCAACCTTGACCATAAACTCTTTATTCTTCAAAGCTTTTAAGTAAGAAACATAGTGTCACATGGTCTATAAATGTCTTAGTTCCTAGTGTTTCCATTTTATACCTATCAATTAAAATGACAGGGTTAAAATATAAAAAATAAAGAAAGTTGCATAGATATATTACAAATACATAAAAAAGACTAAATTATAGTTCAGTTCTAGAATGTATTTTCCATGCTGCTCAAACCTTCAGAAGTTTTTCTTTTAATACCATTTTTTCCTTGATATTGCTCAAACGTTTACTTCAAATTGTGACTCTCTGCTGTTTGGAATTTGTGCTGTTGAAACTGTGGCAAACATTTGAGTAATAATTCTGTAAGTATGACTTTCTAGCTTCATGTAGTTGGGGAGTCATTCAGACAAAAAAAGTATTTTGAGCTTTGAATGATCTAGACCACTGGTTTTCAAACCGGTCCTCAGACCTCATTAACAGGCCACATTTTGAGGATATCTGAACTAGAGCACCGGTGAAATAATCAGCTGATTAGTAAACCTGGTTATTTTACCTGCTCTCATCCAAGGTTATTCTCAAAATCTGGCCTGTTGTGGAGGCCTGAGGACAGGTTTGAAAACCAGTGATCTAGACTAAACCCCTTCCATAATAGAGAAAAAACGTAATAACATACAGTAGAATACTTCTACTGACATGTTAAGCCGAGCTTAAAAATGTATAAATATTTATGTATTTATTTAGACAAAAAAGACACATTTCCACAAAGTATTCAAATACATGATATCTATTGATGCACAATTTAATTGTGCCTAACTGCAATTCTACTTTTACCACACATATTGTTATTGCTAAAAGAAAATAAGATAATCAGTTTAGTTTATTGCAAAATGAAGGGAAAAAAGAAAAACATTGCAAGGATATGCTCAATAGTTTATTGATTATCAAAACTACTTGGCAAAGTAATTTCAATTTTTCCTGTAGACTAAAATTCTTCACATTATAGTAGCAAGTGATATGCATCAACCTCAAAGCAATAATGATGCAGAGTTCTATTTGCAGCAGTGATTCAATGTGCACATGAAAAAACTGCTGACACTTTGAGAAGATGTTTTCCCGTAAAAGGTTGAAGTCCTTAAGCAGCAAAAAAAACACCAACGTCCATCATCTTTAAATCTTATTGATTTTTGGTGAAGATTTAAAAGGCTGTTTACTTATTTCCCATCATTTCTGTCAGGCAGTAACAGTGAAGTTCCCACTGAATAAACCTCTCATGATCCTCCTGGTGATTAAGGTCAGACAAAATGTCAAACTCCTAATGCTAAGTGCTTTCACATTAATAATTAATAACAAATCACCAAATAAAATCCAAACAAGAAGTCAGACATGTAAACAGTACACAAAAAAGATACTAAAGACCATTATGGAAAATAGCTGGAATATATATACACAACAAATGGCAACAAGTTCTGTAAGCACAAATTCTTTTAAGAATACATTTATACGGCTTTTTGGGATTTAAGAGTTATTGCAGTGTGTCACAGTAATCTTGCTAAAATGGGCTTTTTGCATTAAACTTGGAGATTGTATGCCCTTTTTATAACAAGGTATATTCATTGGCTAAATTGTAAATGGCCTTCCTTTATCTTTTATATTACAGGCCACAAATCACTTGGCAGAAGGCAAAAAGCATACATATGCTATAAGCATTTACAATATACTTTATAGCATGCACTGGGAAAACAGATGCTCTTGCACATGCTGCAGAATTTGGTAGCGGTCACCAATAAAATTATCTGAAATTTGATCTGTTTTAAGGCTCAAGTGGCTGCCATAATGGAAGGAAGAAAGACTGAAAATTGCACATTTCCATTTATTAAACAAAAATATTAAATAACATGATGCTACGGGGAAAGCACTGAAAGTTCATAAAATGAGTTTGTGCAGACACATTTTGTCGCTGTGTAGCACATGTTTATAATACTATTTATCATACATCTATTACTAATGTCACTGCAGAATATCAAAAATGCTGTATTACCATGTTCAGATACTTTGAGAATTGTGTTCAACATACAATAAAATAATGGCCACAACTTTTGCTGGAACATGATCTCAGTGTTCTAGCTAGGACATATTTAATGGGTACACCACCCACCTGATTTTACTGACAAACCGGCTAAAATTAAAACCAATATTAAGCTAAATTAGGTAATATTAAACTTTTTCAATGTTTGTTGCAAAATTGCCATTAACTTGATTAATGGTAAATTATGCAATTAATTTGTGCTTTGAATAGCATAAGTGACATTTACAAAAAACAGAACATATTATAATATAAAGTATTATACTGCCCCCACCCGGCTACTTCATAATTTCACTTGTCTAGCAAAATATTCTGTAGAGAACATGGTCTCATTATTTAGCATCATGTCCTAGACTAAAAACACTAAGTGTTGTATAAGCTAATCCTCTCATACTACTCAACAGGGTTTGCATAAAAAAACAAAGGTGGAAACCAGATGTGGACCTCTAGTCTCATAAAAGTCAGAAGGTACGTCTGGGTCTGGATGTACAAACTCTTTATTCAGAAGAGGCTAGACTGTCCTTATGATTGGGAAAAGACTGATATACTGCACAAAGGTTCTCTTCTGTGAAAGGTACAAGTGGGCTAAAAGATGTTGCACCAGTCCATAGAGCAAGCTATTGATCTCTGTCCGTCTCCAGTTGAGCGTTTTTTTTTCTTCAAATTTTTCCGTGCCTACACCATTATGTCATCACCCCTAGAGGAATAATAGGTAAATTATATATATATATATATATATATATATATATATATATATATATATATATATATATATATATATAAATAATTGCCTTGTGGTTTGTTCCTCAAGTCTGGAGGTGTGCGCAGACAAAGATGTGGCAGACTGGTAGTGCTCTTATCTCTGGCCTAATGACTTTGCAGTGCAAACTGCAAGGGGAACAAGCCGCTGTTTTGAACAGCTAAATGCAACATTTCATTAAAAAACTGATATTATTCCCGAATATCGCAATCTCTATCTGTCTGTCTATTTTATTTATTTTGGTAAAAATTTTGTTTTGTTTTACAAAATTATATCATGGATAAATGTAAATGAATTTTAAAAAAAAAATAATTAACAATTTAAACAATATTTTAGATATTTAAAAGGACACATTTCAAAGTGCTAGTTTTAAGACTGAACATCTTAGAAAGCTTATTAGAATCAACAGCCCGTTCTAGAATCTTAAATTAAAATTAAGAAGCCATTGTGGAAGAAAAATCAATGTGCTTTCAGGATGTACGTGTCAATCTAACTTAATACAATTGCTTGCGGAAGATATCAAAGTATTGAAATTATGGGTAAGTAGGAAGGGCAGAGGAACAATAACACCCAAAGGCAACTAATTAGTGATAAAACCACAGTACATTTGTTTGGTAAAAGGACACTCCTTTTTGTTTGATTTCAGGAAGCCTTTTTATGAGATAATATCTTCAAGTTGTCAAATTAAAAACATTTAACCCATTAATGCAACACAACATATATTTTTTTCACCACTTCTATAAATGTTGCAGCAAATATATAATAACAACGCAGTACGTCATCTCAATTCTGAAAGAAGACCAAGGGCTAAATAGCTTTGCACTCTAATGTTTAAAAGAGGGGCATTAAATTCCTTGCACATTTAAGAGACTATAAGCTGTATTACATGCAAATCTACTGCATTTTACAAGTATTTTTGTCTGTATTTTACAGGAGTTTTAACTAGTTACTTAGTCGATTTTTTTTTTAACTTTTTAAAGAAATTCAGAAAAATTGCAAAGCCCTTCCAATGACCTTTCACATGCAGAAAATAGGCAACCATATAACCTAACTATTGTTTGAATATGTTCTTGTGGCTACTTGTTGAAGAGAATGTTTATAAACAAGATGCTATAATCAGTAATCACAATTTAAACACATAAACACATATTGGATACACATATTGGATGGATATATATATAAATGAAACTTATCCAAAGTATTCCTTTTAGTATATAATGTCCATCCCCGTAAGCACAATGCCATAAGGCACTGAAGAATACATTTATTTTTTTACATATTTTGCTGCACCTAATTATTATGCAAATTTAAACCACAGTATATGGAATGCATTTGGAAGTTACTTTAATAGTTGCTTCCTGTTGGAAAAAAACAAGTTGTGAATTGCAATAATACCCTCTGCAGGTATCTCTCCTAGATCTTTTTTTCTAATTACACCCAGCTTTCTACCAAGCAGTGGAAAATCTATAATTGTATTATTTTAATTAAGTCATTTCCCAAGTTAAAACATACTTATAGTTTAACAAAAACTGATTGTATTTTTATGGTTTATTGGTAGGGATATTGTCAACTTTGTACAAGAATTAGAAATTTCCAAGCAATGAAAAAAATGTGCATTATCTCATTACATCATTAAAACTTGTAGTGTGTCCTCTTTGTAACCCTAGAAACATTCACCCAGATATTTTCTCGATAACTGCATTATTTTGGCATTTGTTATTTGTTAGTGAAATGAATGCCGAAAATATCAATGGTCTGTGGCATTCAGCTCATTTTGGCACCAGATTTGTTGCACATATATCTGTGTAACTACAGGTACGTGTTGTACTTTTGCTCTAATAAATCCAGTGCTGAAATGTTATCAGGGAAGAGGGCAGCAATAAGTTCAGCAAGCTCCATGCTTCCCCTAGTCATCTTGTGTATTGAGAGTGGGGGTCGTAAGATTCTGTAACCAGGTAAACTCTATTTTAAACATCATAGAACCTCTTTTTGGCTGGAATATTAAGCAATTGAGTTTTGATACCGGTCAAAAACTATTGAAGTGGACTTTCTGCAACTGACTGGCTACTTTCAGACTGCTATATTTGTTCAGTTATTCAATTATATGCCTACTGCTTGCTGATTGATCAGTGTCTAAGAAATTGGGATTTTGTTATTGTTTTACAGCATCTTTACAGCATAAGTTATTTATACTCTTGCAGAGTCTTCCCAGGATATAAGTTTTAGCTGTGTCACTGGTATGAATGCGCTAATATCACTTTGTCAGCCACGTTTTTTTTTTTTTTTTTTTTTAAATAAACATATTTTGAGCTGTATTTCTTAGCTATTTTGGACATCTATCTGTCAAAGTTTATTGGTCATGATAACCTCAAAAAATAAAAGACACAATCCTTTCATAGTTTAATCAGGTGTTAAAATGTCACACTTTTAAACTATAAAATATGTGTACAACTAAACTAATACACCACTACACATTGGCATGCATTAGCAAGATCTACTAGCTGTCATAATTTACCTTCACAAGTATGAGAGTCACTATACTTATGACATTTATTTAAAACTGAATACTAAAAATTGGAAGATAAAAAAATGTATGAAAAAAATGAGTAACACTGAAATATCTCATCATACAATCATTTTACACCAATAAATTGTCACCTATTTTTACAATTACTACCTATTAATATGGATACCTGCAATCAACAACACAACAACTCATTATCATGGTAATCAACTGCAAATCAGAATCTATTCTTTAAATATGGATGTTTCTTTCCCCTATGTCCAAATTGTCCATATATCCCTCTTTCCCTTCAGTACAAAAACTCCCCAGTAACCATAGGGGGCAGGTATTCACTGTTTCTCATAGTGATCAACTGCATCCTAAAAATGGAACACTCATTCAAAAGAAGGGATTATCTCCTTTCAATTTCATAGCCAAAATACTATATTCACCTGTCTTAAACTTTTGCACATCTTGTTGTATATTTAAATAGACTAAAGAGGACAGTCTGGTTATTTTAGTTCATTCTATGTGTATCATTTTTTTGATGGATAAATACTTAAATAGCAATAAGTCTAGATCACCAGGTATGCCCCCTAAACAAAGAGAAAATAAAAATAAAAAATAATACTGAAGGCTCAGTAGACAACATCAACAAGAAAAGTACACAAATGGCTTTAATAGACTCCCAAATGCTAGCAAGACAAATCACAGAAATGATGACACCACAATTGGAATGTCTTAAAAAGAAATTTACTACACTATCACAAGAAGTGAGGGAGTTTGCAGCAAGACTAGCAGAGGTAGAACGCAAGGTGTCTGACATAGAAGATATAACTCATACACAAGAACAGACAATTAAAGTGAATGTAAATTTTGATGCTAAAGTGCCCGTTTTTTTAAAATTCAATTAAAAACAGGGGCACTTTAATTCATCAAAATTTACATTTCACTTGTGTTGTGAAAAAATACTTACCTTTCAATCTTGACAGCCGCTCCAGCTTCCTCCGCCTGTTGCAAAGCCTCTTCCTGGGTCTTAAATAAGGAATCCGGCTTCCTCCAATCACGGCTTCGAATCAGACACTGATTCCCCCGGGGGGAAGCCGTGATTGGAGGATGACCGATTAATCATTTCTGATGTCAGACATGGGTTTGCGACGACCAGGGGAAGCTGGAGTATGTCAAGTATAAAAGTTATGTATTTTTTTCACAACGAGTGAAATGTAAATTTTGATGAATTAAAGTGCCCCTGTTTTTAATAAAAAATTTAAAAACCCTCACTTTAGCATCAAAATTTACATTCACTTTAAAAGACAGGAAAAAAACTCAATCTTCTACAGTCTAGAATAGATGAGATGGAAGATAGATCCAGATGAAATAACATTAGGATCATAGGCCTCCCTGAATTATTGAAATACAAAGATTTACTACATTTTGCAGCAATCAAACTGCCAGAAATAGTAGGCATGCATACCAGTCCCCTCCTAGTGGAAAGGGCACACAGAATAGGTCAGATTAACCCCTTAAGGACCAGACCATTTTTCAAATTCTTACCTTTAAGGACCAGGGCTATTATTAAATATCTGCAGTGTTTGTATTTAGTTGTAATTTTCCTCTTACTCATTTACTGCACCCACAAATATTATATACTGTTTTTCTCGCCATTAAATTGACTCTCTAAAGATACCATTATTTTCTTCATATCTTATAACTTACTATAAAAATAATTATAAAATTATGACAAAATTAAAAAAAAAAAAAAAAAAATTCTAACTTTGACCCCCAAAAACATAAATTATGCTTACCTGATAATTTCCTTTCCTTCTGTATGAGCAGAGTTCACGGCATCATTCCCAACTGTTGGGAAAAACTGAACCTGGCCACCAGGAGGAGGCAAAGACACCCCAGCCAAAGGCTTAAATACTCCCCCTACTTCACTCATATCGCAGTCAAGCTGCCAAGGGAACAAGGAACAGTAAGAGAAATATCAGGGTATAAATAGTGCCAAAAGAGAAAAACTAATTTTGGTCCGCCCATCGGAGTATACGGGCAGGGGCCGTGAACTCTCCTCATACAGAACTAAATAAAATTATCAGGTAAGCATAATTTATGTCCACGGCATCATTCCTTACTGTTGGGAAAATTATACCCAAGCTCTAGAGGACACTGAATGATAACGGGAGGGGTAAAAGAAAGGTGGACCCTATTCTGAGGGCACCAGAGCCTGCAAAACCTTTCTCCCAAAAGCTGCTTCCGCCGAAGCAAAAACGTCAAATTTGTAGAACTTTGAAAAAGTATGTAAGGAGCACCAGGTCGCCTTACAAATCTGATCTATAGAGGCCTCGTTCTTAAAGGCCCAAGAGGAAGCCACCACTTTAGTGGAATGAGTTGTAATCCTCTGAGGAGGTCTAAGTCTCGCTGATTTGTAAGCTAAGCGTATAACACTCCTCAACCAAAAAGATAAGAAAGTTGAAGAGGCCTTCAGACCCTTACGCTTCCCAGAGTAGATAACAAACAAGGAAGAAGTTTGTCTAAAATCCTTAGTAGCTTGAAGATAAAACTTCAAAGCTCGAACCACATCCAGATTATGAAGAAAACCCAAGTGGTACGTAAAACAGCCTTATCAGTGTGGAACACCAGATAAGGAGGCTCACATTGCAAGGCAGCCATTTCAGAAACTCTGCGAGCCGACGCAATAGCCAATAGAAAAAGAACCTTCCAGGACAACAACTTAATGTTAACCAAATGCATAGGCTCACACGGAGCCCGTTGCAGACATTTAAGAACAAGATTCAAACTCCAAGGTGGAGCGTTAGATCTAAACACAGGTCTGATCCTGATCAGAGCCTTAATGAAGGATTGCACGTCAGGGAGCTCCGCGAGCCTCTTATGCAGCAAAATAGAAAGGGCCGAAATCTGTCCCCTCAGGGAACTGGCGGAAAGGCTGTTCTCCAGACCCTCCTGGAGAAAGGAAAGAAACCTGGCAGCCTTGATCTTATGCCAAGTGAAACCACACTCTTCACACCAGAATAAGTAAGCTCTCCACACCTTATGATAGATGCAATGAGTAACAGGCTTACAAGCCTGAATGAGTGTCAATACCCTCTCAGAAAAACCTCTTTTGACTAAGCGTTCAATCTCCACGCAGTCAGCCTCAGAGAATCTAGATTGTGATGAACAAAAGGACCCTGTTCCAGCAGATCCATGCAACAAGTTAACTTCCACGGAGGAAAAGAGGACATCCCCACCAGATCCGCGAACCACATCCTTTACGGCCACTTCGTGCTTGATGTGGGCCACTACATGAGGGAGAAGTGGTAACGGTGGAAAAATGTAAATTAGATTGAACCTCCAAGGCACTGCTAATGCATCTGATAGCCCCGCCTGAAAATCCCTGGGCCGCAACCTATATCTGGGCAGCTTGGAATTGAGCCGGGACCCCATGAGATCTATCCCCCATCTGTTGCAAATCTCCGCAAACACCTTGGGATGGAGAGACCATTCCCCCGGATGAAAGAATTGTCTGCTGAGGAAATCTGCTTCCCAGTTGTCCACACCTGGAATGTGGATCGCTGACAGCGAGCAGTTGTGGGTCTCCGCCCACTCCAGAATCCGAGATACTTCCCTCATTGCTAGGGAGCTCCTCGTTCCCCCCTGATGGTTGATGTAGGCCACAGAGGTTATGTCGTCTAAATGGAATCTGATAAACTGGGACGAACCCAGAAGAGGCGAAAGCCTTCAGAGTATTGAAGATCACTCGAAGTTCCAAAATGTTGATCGGGAGGAGGGATTCCTCTTGAGTCCACAGGCCCTGTGCCTTCCTGGCACCCTAAACAGCTCCCCATCCTGAGAGACTTGCATCCGTAGTCCTAATCTCCCAGGATGGTCTCAAGAAGGATGTCCCTTGAAACAGGTGATCTGGACAGAGCCACCAGCAGAGCGATTCTCTCGATTGGTTGTCCAGAGAAATCTTTTAAGACAGATACGAATGATCGCCGTTCCACTGTCTCAGCAGGTACAGCTGAAGTGGTCTGAGACAGTATACGGGAAAAGGAATGATGTCCATGCTGGACAC
Organism: Bombina bombina; assembly: GCF_027579735.1. Taxonomy (NCBI): domain Eukaryota; kingdom Metazoa; phylum Chordata; class Amphibia; order Anura; family Bombinatoridae; genus Bombina; species Bombina bombina. The sequence goes on from NC_069504.1 coordinate 918,537,389, forward strand.
CATGAGACCAATCACCTCCATACACCGAGCCACAGAAGGCAAGACAAGCGGAAGTTAGCTTGTAACATCTCTGGTCTGTAAGAAATATCCTCATGGATATGGAGTCTATTATAGTACCCAGGAATTCCACCCTTATACTGGGAATAAGAGAACTATTTTCTAAGTTTATCTTCCATATATGAGATCGAAGAAGAAAGGGGTTTCGAATGGTCCTCTGCCAGACGACAGGATGGTGCTTGAACCAGTATATCGTCCAAGTATGGCGCTAGTGCTATACCTATGGTTCTGGTCACTGTAAGCAAAGCCCCTAGAACCTTCATAAAAACTCTTGGAGCAGTAGTTAGACCAAGTGGAAGTGCAATAAACTGGAAGTGCTGGTCCAGGAACACAAATCTTAGGAACTTGAAGTGTTCCTTGTGTATTGGAACATGAAGGTAAGCATCCTTCAGAGTCATCGAGGTCATGAACTGTCCTTCCTGAACTAAGGGAAGGATGGACCTTATTGTCTCCATCTTGAATGAGGGGACAGAGATAGGAACTTGTTTAAGAACTTTAGGTCCAGAATCGGCTGGAAAGTTCCCTCCTTCTTTGGGACCACAAAAAGGTTTGAATAGTATACCAAACCTCTTTCTGTAATAGGTACCAGGACAATGACTCCCAGGGAGGAGAGATCCCTCACGCACCCCAGAAAGGCTTCTGGCTTTTTCTGGCCTTGAAGACAGGTTTGACAAAAGCAATCTGCCCATGGGTGGATGAGACTTGAAACCTATCCTGTATCCCTGAGCGATGCCCTCCAGGACCCATGAGTCTTGTACGTCCCCAAACCAAGCGTCCGAAAAGTGCGACAGTCTGCCCCCTATGTGATCCAGAGCCGAATCGGGGGCTGCCCCTTCATGATGACATTGCCTTGGCGGGCTTCTTGTTCTGCTTGGATTTATTCCAGGACTGAGCCGGCTTCCAAGTCCCCTTGAATGCTCGGGCTTTGCATAGGGCTGCTAACGTTGGGATTTATCCAAACGAAAGGAACAAAAATTAGGACCTTGTCCTTTAGGTTTGTTCTTCTTATCCTGCAGTAAAAAGGCACCTTTGCCTCCAGTAACTGTGGAGAATATTGAGTCCAGGCCTGGACCAAATAGAATCTTTCCCTTAAATAGGAGGGAAACAAGTCTTCACTTTGAAGTCATGTCCGCAGACCAGGACTTTAGCCAGAGTGCCCTACGGCTTGAACAGAAAAACCTGAAGTCTTGGCATTCAGGCAAATAATTTGCATATTTGCATCACAAATAAAAGAATTAGCCACCCTTAAGGCCTTAATTATTTCCTGGATCACGTCGAGGGGACCCTCCACCTCGATCAACTCAGATCGCACCGGTAGGTAGCCGCTCCAGCAACCGCAGCAACAGCCGCTTCCGGTTGAAACAAATATCCTGTATGTTAAAACATCTTTCTTAACAGAGTTTTTATTTTCTTATCCGGGGGTTCTTTAAAAGACGAACTATCCTCAAGCGGGATAGTAGTGTGTTTAGCAAGCGTGGAGATAGCGCCATCCACCTTAGGGATAGAGCCCCACAACTACAATTGAAAGTCCAGGAACAATTTTTTAAAGGAAGAAGGGGAAAATTAAGAACTAATTGTTTCCCATTCATTCTTAATAATGTTTGCCATCTTTACGGGAACCGGGGAAGTTTGTGGTACAACCCTATCCTCGTAGACCTTATTTAATGTAGGAATCAAAGGTTCCTACGGCAATGTGGGCTCCAGAACCTCTAACATAACTAAAATTTCTTTCAACAGAAAACGTAAATGCTCAATCCTAAATCTAAAGTCTGGTTCCTCCGCAGCTGGAGGCCTAGAGGCAGCAGATTCCGACCCAGAAAGTGCATCTTCTATAGTATCAGAGGCGCCTTCATCATCGGATAATATTGTATCAGATAAATCCAATAAGCTAGTAGATGACCCCTGGGAAGGATAGCAATATTTAACCTTTTGCTTATGCTTAGCAGGGCGAGGTAAAGCACTAAAGGCCGCAGACACTGCCGTTTGTAATTGCTCAGTAAAGTCTGGCGGTAAAAGGGCCCCTCCAGATGGAAGATCAGGAGAGATACAGGAAGCTGCATGTGTAATAGGAGATGACTGTAGGGTGCGCACCTCATGGGATGGTGATTCCTCAGAGGTGGTCGGCTCAGTGGTATCAAACATATTAACTTTCTTTGACATGATTATTATATATAGACAGGTATTAGATTTAGTTAAAGAGGGAGTACCCTCTAACTCATCAGATCCTCCATAGCTTGTGCTTATAAAGCAGACTATAGATAATAAGATAAAATGGCACCTGTATAACCCAATGGCTGGGGCACTCACCACCTCCTATGACCCAGGCCATTCAGAGAAACCGCTTCTTCTCTGGTAAACCGCATGGTCTGGAAAGAGGAAATCAGTGTAACCACACCCGGTCACATGGGGCGCAATACAGGACCGCCCTTGCTATAGAAAAAAGCATGCCAAGCTTTTCAGGCTGTGCAGTTTCCAAAAACGAAAGTAAAACCTGTACCTTCCAACATCTGCCTGAGCCACATCTCACACATGTTGGGTTAAAAGAACAAGGAGGAGAAAAAAGTAGAAATCTTACAGTAATAAGTACCTGAACTTCCAGGATAAAGTTAATATTTTAAGACACTATAAATAAAAGCCCCTCTTAAAATAGGTGAAGACACGATTCTACTTTTTCAAAAATTCTCACTTGACACATCCAATAAAAGACGTGGAATGGCACAAATATGTACACAACTTTATAATATGGGGGTTCAGGCGACAGTGCTATACCCAGCCAAAACAGAATTTATGTTTACCTGATAAATTACTTTCTCCAACGGTGTGTCCGGTCCACGGCGTCATCCTTACTTGTGGGATATTCTCTTCCCCAACAGGAAATGGCAAAGAGCCCAGCAAAGCTGGTCACATGATCCCTCCTAGGCTCCGCCTACCCCAGTCATTCGACCGACGTAAAGGAGGAATATTTGCATAGGAGAAACCATATGATACCGTGGTGACTGTAGTTAAAGAAAATAAATTATCAGACCTGATTAAAAAACCAGGGCGGGCCGTGGACCGGACACACCGTTGGAGAAAGTAATTTATCAGGTAAACATAAATTCTGTTTTCTCCAACATAGGTGTGTCCGGTCCACGGCGTCATCCTTACTTGTGGGAACCAATACCAAAGCTTTAGGACACGGATGAAGGGAGGGAGCAAATCAGGTCGCCTAAATGGAAGGCACCACGGCTTGCAAAACCTTTCTCCCAAAAATAGCCTCAGAAGAAGCAAAAGTATCAAACTTGTAAAATTTGGTAAAAGTGTGCAGTGAAGACCAAGTCGCTGCCCGACATATCTGATCAACAGAAGCCTCGTTCTTGAAGGCCCATGTGGAAGCCACAGCCCTAGTGGAATGAGCTGTGATTCTTTCAGGAGGCTGCCGTCCGGCAGTCTCATAAGCCAATCTGATGATGCTTTTAATCCAAAAAGAGAGAGAGGTAGAAGTTGCTTTTTGACCTCTCCTTTTACCAGAGTAAACAACAAACAAGGAAGATGTTTGTCTAAAATCCTTTGTAGCATCTAAATAGAATTTTAGAGCGCGAACAACATCCAAATTGTGCAACAAATGTTCCTTCTTTGAAACTGGATTCGGACACAAAGAAGGCACGACTATCTCCTGGTTAATGTTTTTGTTAGAAACAACTTTCGGAAGAAAACCAGGTTTAGTACGTAAAACCACCTTATCTGCATGGAACACCAGATAAGGAGGAGAACACTGCAGAGCAGATAATTCTGAAACTCTTCTAGCAGAAGAAATTGCAACCAAAAACAGAACTTTCCAAGATAATAACTTAATATCAACGGAATGTAAGGGTTCAAACGGAACCCCCTGAAGAACTGAAAGAACTAAGTTGAGACTCCAAGGAGGAGTCAAAGGTTTGTAAACAGGCTTGATTCTAACCAGAGCCTGAACAAAGGCTTGAACATCTGGCACAGCTGCCAACTTTTTGTGAAGTAACACAGACAAGGCAGAAATCTGTCCCTTCAAGGAACTTGCAGATAATCCTTTCTCCAATCCTTCTTGAAGAAAGGATAGAATCTTAGGAATTTTTACCTTGTCCCAAGGGAATCCTTTAGATTCACACCAACAGATATATTTTTTCCATATTTTGTGGTAAATTTTTCTGGTTACAGGCTTTCTGGCCTGAACAAGAGTATCAATAACAGAATCTGAGAACCCTCGCTTTGATAAGATCAAGCGTTCAATCTCCAAGCAGTCAGTTGGAGTGAGACCAGATTCGGATGTTCGAACGGACCTTGAACAAGAAGGTCTCGTCTCAAAGGTAGCTTCCATGGTGGAGCCGATGACATATTCACCAGATCTGCATACCAAGTCCTGCGTGGCCACGCAGGAGCTATCAAGATCACCGATGCCCTCTCCTGATTGATCCTGGCTACCAGCCTGGGGATGAGAGGAAACGGCGGGAATACATAAGCTAGTTTGAAGGTCCAAGGTGCTACTAGTGCATCTACTAGAGTCGCCTTGGGATCCCTGGATCTGGACCCGTAGCAAGGAACCTTGAAGTTCTGACGAGAGGCCATCAGATCCATGTCTGGAATGCCCCACAGTTGAGTAATTTGGGCAAAGATTTCCGGATGGAGTTCCCACTCCCCCGGATGTAATGTCTGACGACTCAGAAAATCCGCTTCCCAATTTTCCACTCCTGGGATGTGGATTGCAGACAGGTGGCAGGAGTGAGTCTCCGCCCATTGAATGATTTTGGTCACTTCTTCCATCGCCAGGGAACTCCTTGTTCCCCCCTGATGGTTGATGTACGCAACAGTCGTCATGTTGTCTGATTGAAACCGTATGAACTTGGCCTTTGCTAGCTGAGGCCAAGCCTTGAGAGCATTGAGTATCGCTCTCAGTTCCAGAATATTTATCGGTAGAAGAGATTCTTCCCGAGACCAAAGACCCTGAGCTTTCAGGGGTCCCCAGACCGCGCCCCAGCCCATCAGACTGGCGTCGGTCGTGACAATGACCCACTCTGGCCTGCAGAAGTTCATCCCTTGTGACAGGTTGTCCAGGGACAGCCACCAACGGAGTGAATCTCTGGTCCTCTAATTTACTTGTATCGTCGGAGACAAGTCTGTATAGTCCCCATTCCACTGACTGAGCATGCACAGTTGTAATGGTCTTAGATGAATGCGCGCAAAAGGAACTATGTCCATTGCCGCTACCATCAAAGCTATTACTTCCATGCACTGCGCTATGGAAGGAAGAGGAACGGAATGAAGTATTTGACAAGAGTTTAGAAGTTTTGTTTTTCTGGCCTCTGTCAGAAAAATCCTCATTTCTAAGGAGTCTATTATTGTTCCCAAGAAGGGAACCCTTGTTGACGGAGATAGAGAACTCTTTTCTACGTTCACTTTCCATCCGTGAGATCTGAGAAAGGCCAGGACTATGTCCGTGTGAGCCTTTGCTTGAGGAAGGGACGACGCTTGAATCAGAATGTCGTCCAAGTAAGGTACTACTGCAATGCCCCTTGGTCTTAGCACCGCTAGAAGGGACCCTAGTACCTTTGTGAAAATCCTTGGAGCAGTGGCTAATCCGAAAGGAAGTGCCACGAACTGGTAATGCTTGTCCAGGAATGCGAACCTTAGGAACCGATGATGTTCCTTGTGGATAGGAATATGTAGATACGCATCCTTTAAATCCACCGTGGTCATGAATTGACCTTCCTGGATGGAAGGAAGAATTGTTCGAATGGTTTCCATTTTGAACGATGGAACCTTGAGAAACTTGTTTAGGATCTTGAGATCTAAGATTGGTCTGAACGTTCCCTCTTTTTTGGGAACTACGAACAGATTGGAGTAGAACCCCATCCCTTGTTCCCCTAATGGAACAGGATGAATCACTCCCATTTTTAACAGGTCTTCTACACAATGTAAGAATGCCTGTTTTTTTATGTGGTCTGAAGACAATTGAGACCTGTGGAACCTCCCCCTTGGGGGAAGCCCTTTGAATTCCAGAAGATAACCTTGGGAGACTATTTCTAGTGCCCAAGGATCCAGAACATCTCTTGCCCAAGCCTGAGCGAAGAGAGAGAGTCTGCCCCCCACCAGATCCGGTCCCGGATCGGGGGCCAACAGTTCATGCTGTCTTGGTAGCAGTGGCAGGTTTCTTGGCCTGCTTTCCCTTGTTCCAGCCTTGCATTGGTCTCCAGGCTGGCTTGGCTTGAGAAGTATTACCCTCTTGCTTAGAGGACGTAGCACTTGGGGCTGGTCCGTTTCTACGAAAGGGACGAAAATTAGGTTTATTTTTGGCCTTGAAAGACCTATCCTGAGGAAGGGCGTGGCCCTTGCCCCCAGTGATATCAGAGATAATCTCTTTCAAGTCAGGGCCAAACAGCGTTTTCCCCTTGAAAGGAATGTTAAGCAATTTGTTCTTGGAAGACGCATCCGCTGACCAAGATTTCAACCAAAGCGCTCTGCGCGCCACAATAGCAAACCCAGAATTTTTTGCCGCTAACCTAGCCAATTGCAAAGTGGCGTCTAGGGTGAAAGAATTAGCCAATTTGAGAGCATGGATTCTGTCCATAATCTCCTCATAAGGAGGAGAATCACTAGTGATCGCCTTTTCTAGCTCACCGAACCAGAAACACGCGGCTGTAGTGACAGGGACAATGCATGAAATTGGTTGTAGAAGGTAACCTTGCTGAACAAACATCTTTTTAAGCAAACCTTCTAATTTTTTATCCATAGGATCTTTGAAAGCACAACTATCTTCTATGGGTATAGTGGTGCGTTTGTTTAAAGTAGAAACCGCCCCCTCGACCTTGGGGACTGTCTGCCATAAGTCCTTTCTGGGGTCGACCATAGGAAACAATTTTTTAAATATGGGGGGAGGGACGAAAGGTATACCGGGCCTCTCCCATTCTTTATTTACAATGTCCGCCACCCGCTTGGGTATAGGAAAAGCTTCTGGGGGCCCCGGGACCTCTAGGAACTTGTCCATTTTACATAGTTTCTCTGGGATGATCAAATTCTCACAATCATCCAGAGTGGATAACACCTCCTTAAGCAGAGCGCGGAGATGTTCCAACTTAAATTTAAATGTAATCACATCAGGTTCAGCTTGTTGAGAAATTTTCCCTGAATCTGAAATTTCTCCCTCAGACAAAACCTCCCTGGCCCCCTCAGACTGGTGTAGGGGCCCTTCAGAAACAATATCATCAGCGTCCTCATGCTCTTCAGTATTATCTAAAACAGAGCAGTCGCGCTTACGCTGATAAGTGGGCATTTTGGCTAAAATGTTTTTGATAGAATTATCCATTACAGCCGTTAATTGTTGCATAGTAAGGAGTATTGGCGCGCTAGATGTACTAGGGGCCTCCTGAGTGGGCAAGACTGGTGTAGACGAAGGAGGGGATGATGCAGTACCATGCTTACTCCCCTCACTTGAGGAATCATCTTGGGCATCATTTTCTCTAAATTTTGTGTCACATAAATCACATCTATTTAAATGAGAAGGAACCTTGGCTTCCCCACATTCAGAACACAGTCTATCTGGTAGTTCAGACATGTTAAACAGGCATAAACTTGATAACAAAGTACAAAAAACGTTTTAAAATAAAACCGTTACTGTCACTTTAAATTTTAAACTGAACACACTTTATTACTGCAATTGCGAAAAAGTATGAAGGAATTGTTCAAAATTCACCAAAATTTCACCACAGTGTCTTAAAGCCTTAAAAGTATTGCACACCAAATTTGGAAGCTTTAACCCTTAAAATAACGGAACCGGAGCCGTTTTTATCTTTAACCCCTTTACAGTCCCTGGTATCTGCTTTGCTGAGACCCAACCAAGCCCAAAGGGGAATACGATACCAAATGACGCCTTCAGAAAGTCTTTTCTATGTATCAGAGCTCCTCACACATGCGACTGCATGTCATGCTTCTCAAAAACAAGTGCGCAATACCGGCGCGAAAATGAGACTCTGCCTATGATAAGGGAAAGCCCCTAGAGAATAAGGTGTCCCAAACAGTGCCTGCCGATATTATTTTACAAAATAAGCAGATTAAAATGATTCCTCAAGGCTAAATATGTTTATTATATGAATCGATTTAGCCCAGAAAATGTCTACAGTCTTAAAAAGCCCTTGTGAAGCCCTTATTTATTGTCTGTAATAAAAATGGCGTACCGGATCCCATAGGGAAAATGACAGCTTCCAGCATTACATCGTCTTGTTAGAATGTGTCATACCTCAAGCAGTAAAATTCTGCTCACTGTTCCCTCAACTGAAGTTAATTCCTCTCAACAGTCCTGTGTGGAACAGCCATCGATTTTAGTAACGGTTGCTAAAATCATTTTCCTCTTACAAACAGAAATCTTCATCTCTTTTCTGTTTCAGAGTAAATAGTACATACCAGCACTATTTTAAAATAACAAACTCTTGATTGAATAATAAAAACTACAGTTAAACACTAAAAAACTCTAAGCCATCTCCGTGGAGATGTTGCCTGTACAACGGCAAAGAGAATGACTGGGGTAGGCGGAGCCTAGGAGGGATCATGTGACCAGCTTTGCTGGGCTCTTTGCCATTTCCTGTTGGGGAAGAGAATATCCCACAAGTAAGGATGACGCCGTGGACCGGACACACCTATGTTGGAGAAATTGAGAGTATACCATAACGCAGAAACTTTGATTTTTGAATCTAGCCACAAAGCAAGACAATTTGTAGATAGTCTAAAATGATATAGAAAAGGAAGCATTAGCTATTTCTAAGAATTTCTGACTAGATCTCTTATTAAAAGATAAGATGTGGGGGGGGCGTGTCCGGGTAGTGCCGGGAAAGGATGCAAAATCGCTGATCTCTAGCCCAAGCCTTCTAATTTCTCAAATATCACTGAAACCAAACGACATAAGTGATCAAATATTGCTTAATCAACTACATGAGCACTTACTGATCATGGAGATACCAAGCCTTACGATATTGGTTCAGTTTGTACCCTGCTATGGACGGCTGAGGCCTTAGGATGCTGGATCCTCGACTACCTTCCCTGGCATATCGGGTGTAACAATCATCCTCTAATAACCCAGCACTCGGCACAAAGCTGAATTAAACATGGAGGAAGCTCATACGGTCTTGTCCGCTTTACTACAAGACTTTGACAGGAAGCTAGATAGGTGCTTCATAGGCCTATCTAATACGCTAGAAGCGGTGATGCGAGGTGTGGATATCAATACTTTTGATAACATGGAATCAGGAGCCATTCTGCAAGGGCAATATCGAGAGAATTTCTCTGACCCCCTTTACCTGATACTCATAAAGACGGTCCTAGCTTGATACCGCAACACCAAAATGACCCACCTCCCATTGATTCCTTGATAAGGTATGGCAACGGCCGTGAGTTACACCGCATCACAGATGGGAAGCCCAGAGAACTCAATGACTCAGCAACCACCGAGCACCATGCAATCTGCTACAGCTCCGGAGGTACATTACATGCTCCTAGCTCTTGACCGAGGAGGGCTGCACGACTTCATGCCATTACAAAGCGGGGCTAGGCAGCTGGACATACTTACATTAACGCTGCCTCCTTATTCAGATATGATGCAGGACTTCAGGAACGACCATGCTTCTCAGGACAGTCTGGTCCACTCACAAGTTTACATGGTGCCTTTGAAAAATCGGAGTGGGGTAATAGAGTGCAGATCACCCATATATAAAATCAGGGGCCGCTCCTTGTTCGATATACTGGACAATAGCCTTGTTTATATGTCCATATATTGCGGTTTTCCTTACCTTGTGGACAGTTTGCTTTCTTGTTTTAACTAAGTGTTAACAGCTGTATTGTTATGTTATAATTGCATGGGTTTTAGTTCTGCTTGTTACATTTGACTTCTAGCTTTAAAATGCATAGCTTCATATCATTTGACTTTAACTGAGAAATATTGTATTACTTAACCCCAGATTGAACTCTATTATAGTATCCCCCAACTATTTTGTTATTACAAATTCAATGGTCCCTAGGTATCTAACATAGGAGGATTTCAACGTTTCAAATATCCTAGACAAATCTATGTGGTTGGTCAATATCCTGCTGTTCCACCTATTGAGTGTTTTGTCTGCAGCCGAGGCAGAATAGTACAGCCTAAATGAGGGTCATAGCCAACTAGTAAGAGTTACCCGATTCTAATATTTGCCATTATGTGAATTCTTTACTCCTACATATTAACTTAACAGGAACCAGTCTAATCGAGCTTTTGCTTATAAACTTAGTGCATTATTATTAGTATACAGAGGAAACTTGACATTTAAAATATTACAGTTTCTGAGTACTCACCTCACTATTCCCAATGGTATGGGCTGACGTTACAGGTTCATAGTCATTGTTAGGGGGGTTCCGTTCCATTATTAAACTATAGCATATATATAGATATATAGATATGTAGAACTTGTCTCATTTTAAAACACTGAACATCTCAAGGTCTCCTAATAATGTGTCTTTGTTTGTCATTTGAGATTATCATCTTTTATATAGCAGTTTTTCCACATAGCTCTCACTTTCCTTCCTGAAAATACTTCTCTTAGCAAGATAGGGAATTACCAGCTCTTTCCTCATTTCCCCATATACCATTAAACCCTAGTTACCACCGCTTGTATGGGGACCAAAAGAAACTGTTTAATTCACTCTCAGACCCTCCCTCATCTCAACACTTTTGATTTAGATACAAGAGTGACTCTACCCAGCTTAGGAGATGTTTTGGTTTAGTTCTATTTAAAATATGATACTACTGCTCCAAGCCCGTCTCCTCTGCTAATACCTGAAAATTCAGATGGTGAGTTGATAGGGAGGAGAGAATGGAAAACCGGTTATTGTGAACTATATTCTGATAGTACATATTCAGTTATTATATCTTGAGCTACCAGTTAGCCAATCTGTTTCTTAAGTTTACCCACCTAAACGCGTTAAGATACCTACACTCTTTCTATGCTGATTCAGGACTAATACCTTGGGAAACTTGGCCTCCTTTGTTACTCTGAGACATATTTTACTGTTTCACACTAAATACAGCGAGCCTCATGGGATCCACATGACCTGTAGCCAACTCCATTTTCAAATTTAGGTATTACCATACCCAACCCACTATATAACCTCAGAGGGAAATACCTCACAACACCATCCCACTGATGGAAAACTGGCTACCATTGACATAGGCACATACCTCAGTCATACTTTAAACTATATCATGTTCTATCTATAGATGTGGAGCTATAACCGCTAGCATTCAAACTAGAACCCTTTTTTACTATAACATCAGTCCTCCTCGGACACATCCTTCCCCCTACCCCCCTAACATTCAAATGTCTCTTGCCCGTTGATCCCCCCCAACTTTTCATATATCATTATATATTCATTCCCAACTCAATTATAAAAGAGATTCCATTATTTTGAGTCCATTTACATACATGATGATAGAGATTTGAGATGACTAATAGATATGATTGGAAATAGTTTATTGGAAAAGGTTTTATTATACACAATTATAACACAGGACATGCTTGTTAAGTACCAAATTGAAGACGTATTTGCTTTAAAATACCACTTACAGACACCAATATGTTGAGAAAATAATTGCGTTTATCATTGTTGTTCTCGTAGTCATAATAAGCCTACAAACTTATTCTATAACTAATTGTTTACCATATCTGCACTTGTACATTGCGTTCATTTTTCTTTTTCTTGATGTAAATGGACGAAAGTTATGCTTTGTATTCACCTAAAATCTCAATAAAAATTTCTTTAAAAAAAAATAAAAAAATAAGATGTGGTACAATAAAAGATGGGATAAAAATATGGTTTTAAAAAAAAAGAACAAAAGGGACATTTGTCTGGATATGTTAACTTTTTTCTTACTGTTTTTTTTGTTTTTTAAGGAGGGTATAGTAAAACTGTTTTACATTTTATTTTTTCCTTTTTTTTTCCCTCTCGCCCCCTCCCCCCCATATTATCAGTCGGCAATATTTAGGTTATACGTTATTAGAGGAAACAGATGTATAAAAACATGTTAAATATTGTTTCCTGGAATGTGGAAGGTATCACCTCCCCTATTAAGAGAAAGATGATAATTAATTATAGTTAATGGTTTTTATTGCAGTTTTGCAGGAAACACACTTAAATAGACAAGAACTCAATAAATTGAACGTTAAATGGGTCAGGGAGGTAGTGACAACCCCTTGCAAATGGAAGAAAAAATGTGTGGGCTGTCTTTTTAATAAAAAAATGGAGTATAAGATAATACAACAGGAGCTAGACGAGGAAGAAAGATTTCTAATTATAGAAATAGAGGTTGCTAAAATGAAATACTATATGTAACCTCTATGGCCCTAACCAATTAAATGAAGCGTTTTGGAATAAATTACATATAAAACTACTCCCTTAAACAGTCATATTTAATCTTAACACAAGATTTCAACATGACCTTACATCCAAAATTTGATAGAATGAATGTGAAGGCCAAACGGCAATATAATAAAGAAGAGCAGATATTATCTAGTTTTTGTAAATCACTTAAATTAAAAGGTATCTGGCGCTTACATAACCCTGACCAAAGAACATATACATGTAAAGCTTACAAAACATTCTCAAGGATAGACCTTTTCCTGGTCAATGAAAATCTGTTTGGTCAGAAAATAAAAACAGAGATCAACGATATATATTTATCAGACCATGCCAGCATCTCACTTAAAGTCCAGTATAAAAAAACATGGAGAAGGGAGAAATATTAAATGATATAAAATTTTAGAATTGGATGAGGGGCAAATGGAATGAATTTGTTGGCTTTAATAGAACATATGAAGACAAGGTGGAAATTTTCTGGGAGACCGCAAAGGCCTTTTTCCTGGGAGAAATTAAAGTCTGGTTGGTTAAAAGATGCAAGGTGATGAAACAAAGAGAACTTCAACTATCTAAGGCACTGAAAAATACCTATAGAATATATATAGATAGCACAAGTAAAAACCGTTGGGACAAATATCAGGAGGTACAATTAGAAAGAGATAGTTTTATTAATCAAAAACTGTACCAAACTGACAAAGAAAAACGCTGCATTTTTTAAATTTTAATGGCAGGGCCATGAAATGGCTATCTTTATTAACTAAATCACGCAAAAAAAAAAAAAAAAAGAATTATATTGATGCAATTAAGGATAAGACGCAAAGCCATTAACTTATCAGAGATTAAGGATATTTTTTTTACAAATATTTCCAAAAAACATACACAAACCAAATATAAATATTAATAAAAAACATTTCTGAGGGGAAATTCAGGTTCCGAAACTAGAAATAGGGCAGTTAGAGATACTAAATGTCACTATAACACAGGAAGAAATTCTTAATTTTTTTAAAAAAGGAACCATAAAATAAGGCACCAGGCCCCGACCAACTCCCTATTGAGTTCTACAAGATTATTAAAGATCAGATAACAACGACCCTGCAACAACTATTTAATTTATATTATACACAAAATAATATGAAATCCCCATATTTCACATCCTCTATTATTAATCTCATCCCTAAAAAGGATAAAGACACAGAATTAGTAGAATCATACAGATCCATTTCTCTCTTTAATAATGACTACAAAATATTAACCGCTATTCTAGTCAACAGATTAAAACAAATTCTAGACCCACTAATACACCAGGACCAAACGGGATTTATGCACGGTAGAAACCACACAAAAAAACATGTGGAGAGTATTGTTTTTAATAGAGCATCTATGGCTAAAACGCAAACTTGAGGCCAAAGCCAAAAAAGATGCAGCCCTGATAATAATAGACACTAAAAAAAGCCTTTGATTCAATTACATAGGACCACCTATTTACATCTTTGGGGAAATTTGGGATCACAGGCAATTTTAATGCATTTGTTAGACTTATATATAGAAACCCAACCTCGTCATTGATAATCTATGGTCTACTTTCCCCTAAATTACTTATAGCAAAAGGTACCAGACAGGAATTTCCTCTATGCCCGCTTTTATTAATTATATCTATAGAGCCTTTGGCAATAAGACTTAGGAAAGATCTGGAAGGTATTGCTATAGGGAGAAGGTCATTGACCCTGTCCCTTTATGTGGATAATCTTTTACTCTTTATGGGCAATTCATGGAGGAATATCCCAATACTATTGGATATTATTAATAACTTTGGTTCCTTCTCAGGATACAAGATAAATATTTCTATTTCAGAGATTATTTGGCTTCAGAAAAATGAAAAAAGTTTAAAGTCCACGCTTAAAGAAGTTCAAAAACAAATCAAATATTTAGGAGTAGTTCTTAGTAAAGACCCCACAGAATGGTACAACATAAATTACAATAACTTATGGAATTCCATAGCCTCTAAGCTCTTAAAGTGAATGTAAATTATGATGCTAAAGTGCTCGGTTTTTAAAAATTTGATTAAAAACGGGCACTTTAATTCATCAAAATATACATTTCACTCCTGTTGTGAAAAAAAACTTACCTTTTAATCTTGACAGCAGCTCCAGCTTCCTCCACCCATTGCAAAGGCTCTTCCTGGGTCTAAAATGAGGAATACGGCTTCCTACAATCACGGCGTTGAATCAGACACTGATTCCCCCAGGGGGGAAGCTGTGATTGGAGGATGACCTATCCATCATTTCTGACGGAGGAGGAAGCTGGAGCTGCTGTCAAGTTTAAAAACAGAATTTATGTTTACCTGATAAATTACTTTCTCCAACGGTGTGTCCGGTCCACGGCGTCATCCTTACTTGTGGGATATTCTCTTCCCCAACAGGAAATGGCAAAGAGCCCAGCAAAGCTGGTCACATGATCCCTCCTAGGCTCCGCCTACCCCAGTCATTCGACCGACGTTAAGGAGGAATATTTGCATAGGAGAAACCATATGATACCGTGGTGACTGTAGTTAAAGAAAATAAATTATCAGACCTGATTAAAAAACCAGGGCGGGCCGTGGACCCGACACACCGTTGGAGAAAGTAATTTATCAGGTAAACATAAATTCTGTTTTCTCCAACATAGGTGTGTCCGGTCCACGGCGTCATCCTTACTTGTGGGAACCAATACCAAAGCTTTAGGACACGGATGAAGGGAGGGAGCAAATCAGGTCACCTAAATGGAAGGCACCACGGCTTGCAAAACCTTTCTCCCAAAAATAGCCTCAGAAGAAGCAAAAGTGTCAAACTTGTAAAATTTGGTAAAAGTGTGCAGTGAAGACCAAGTCGCTGCCCTACATATCTGATCAACAGAAGCCTCGTTCTTGAAGGCCCATGTGGAAGCCACAGCCCTAGTGGAAGGAGCTGTGATCCTTTCAGGAGGCTGCCGTCCGGCAGTCTCGTAAGCCAATCTGATGATGCTTTTAATCCAAAAAGAGAGAGAGGTAGAAGTTGCTTTTTGACCTCTCCTTTTACCAGAATAAACAACAAACAAGGAAGATGTTTGTCTAAAATCCTTTGTAGCATCTAAATAGAATTTTAGAGCGCGAACAACATCCAAATTGTGCAACAAACGTTCCTTCTTCGAAACTGGTTTCGGACACAGAGAAGGCACGACTATCTCCTGGTTAATGTTTTTGTTAGAAACAACTTTTGGAAGAAAACCAGGTTTAGTACGTAAAACCACCTTATCTGCATGGAACACCAGATAAGGAGGAGAACACTGCAGAGCAGATAATTCTGAAACTCTTCTAGCAGAAGAAATTGCAACCAAAAACAAAACTTTCCAAGATAATAACTTAATATCAACGGAATGTAAGGGTTCAAACGGAACCCCCTGAAGAACTGAAAGAACTAAGTTGAGACTCCAAGGAGGAGTCAAAGGTTTGTAAACAGGCTTGATTCTAACCAGAGCCTGAACAAAGGCTTGAACATCTGGCACAGCTGCCAGCTTTTTGTGAAGTAACACAGACAAGGCAGAAATCTGTCCCATCAAGGAACTTGCAGATAATCCGTTTTCCAATCCTTCTCGAAGGAAGGATAGAATCTTAGGAATCTTAACCTTGTCCCAAGGGAATCCTTTAGATTCACACCAACAGATATATTTTTTCCAAATTTTGTGGTAAATTTTTCTAGTTACAGGCTTTCTGGCCTGAACAAGAGTATCAATAACAGAATCTGAGAACCCTCGCTTTGAGAAGATCAAGCGTTCAATCTCCAAGCAGTCAGCTGGAGTGGGACCAGATTCGGATGTTCGAACGGACCTTGAACAAGAAGGTCTCGTCTCAAAGGTAGCTTCCATGGTGGAGCCGATGACATATTCACCAGATCTGCATACCAAATCCTGCGTGGCCACGCAGGAGCTATCAAGATCACCGACGCCCTCTCCTGATTGATCCTGGCTACCAGCCTGGGGATGAGAGGGAACGGCGGGAATACATAAGCTAGTTTGAAGGTCCAAGGTGCTACTAGTGCATCTACTAGAGTCGCCTTGGGATCCCTGGATCTGGACCCGTAGCAAGGAACCTTGAAGTTCTGACGAGAGGCCATCAGATCCATGTCTGGAATGCCCCACAGTTGAGTGATTTGGGCAAAGATTTCCGGATGGAGTTCCCACTCCACCGGATGCAATGTCTGACGACTCAGAAAATCCGCTTCCCAATTTTCCACTCCTGGGATGTGGATTGCAGACAGGTGGCAGGAGCGAGTCTCCGCCCATTGAATGATTTTGGTCACTTCTTCCATCGCCAGGGAACTCCTTGTTCCCCCCTGATGGTTGATGTACGCAACAGTCGTCATGTTGTCTGATTGAAACCGTATGAACTTGGCCCTCGCTAGCTGAGACCAAGCCTTGAGAGCATTGAATATCGCTCTCAGTTCCAGAATATTTATCGGTAGAAGAGATTCTTCACGAGACCAAAGACCCTGAGCTTTCAGGGATCCCCAGACCGCGCCCCAGCCCATCAGACTGGCGTCGGTCGTGACAATGACCCACTCTGGTCTGCGGGAGGTCACCCCTTGTGACAGGTTGTCCATGGACAGCCACCAACGGAGTGAGTCTCTGGTCCTCTGATTTACTTGTATCTTCGGAGACAAGTCTGTATAGTCCCCATTCCACTGACTGAGCATACACAGTTGTAATGGTCTCAGATGAATGCGCGCAAAAGCAACTATGTCCATTGCCGCTACCATCAAACCTATCACTTCCATGCACTGCGCTATGGAAGGAAGAGGAACGGAATGAAGTATCCGACAAGAGTTTAGAAGTTTTGTTTTTCTGGTCTCTGTCAGAAAAATCCTCATTTCTAAGGAGTCTATTATTGTTCCCAAGAAGGGAACTCTTGTCGACGGAGATAGAGAACTCTTTTCCACGTTCACTTTCCATTCGTGAGATCTGAGAAAGGCCAGGACTATGTCCGTGTGAGCCTTTGCTTGAGGAAGGGACGACGCTTGAATCAGAATGTCGTCCAAGTAAGGTACTACAGCAATGCCCCTTGGTCTTAGCACCGCCATAAGGGACCCTAGTACCTTTGTGAAAATCCTTGGAGCAGTGGCTAATCCGAAAGGAAGCGCCACGAACTGGTAATGCTTGTCCAGGAATGCGAACCTTAGGAACCGATGATGTTCCTTGTGGACAGGAATATGTAGATACGCATCCTTTAAATCCACCGTGGTCAAGAATTGACCTTCCTGGATGGAAGGATTGTTCGAATGGTTTCCATTTTGGACGATGGAACCTTGAGAAACTTGTTTAGGATCTTGAGATCTAAGATTGGTCTGAACGTTCCCTCTTTTTTGGGAACTACGAACAGATTGGAGTAGAACCCCATCCCTCGTTCTTTTAATGGAACAGGATGAATCACTTCCAGAAGATAACCTTGGGAGACTATTTCTAGCGCCCAAGGATCCAGAACATCTCTTGCCCAAGCCTGAGTGAAGAGAGAGAGTCTGCCCCCCACCAAATCCGGTCCCGGATCGGGGGCCCGCATCTCATGCTGTCTTGGGAGCAGTGGCAGGGTTCTTGGCCTGCTTTCCTTTGTTCCAGCCTTGCATTGGTCTCCAGGCTGGATTGGCTTGAGAAGTATTACCCTCCTGCTTAGAGGACGTAGCACTTGGGGCTGGTCCGTTTCTGCGAAAGGGACGAAAATTAGGTTTATTTTTGGCCTTGAAAGACCTATCCTGAGGAAGGGCGTGGCCCTTGCCCCCAGTGATATCAGAGATAATCTCTTTCAAGTCAGGGCCAAACAGTGTTTTCCCCTTGAAAGGAATGTCGAGCAATTTGTTCTTGGAAGACGCATCCGCTGACCAAGATTTTAACCAAAGCGCTCTGCGCGCCACAATAGCAAACCCAGAATTTTTCGCCGCTAACCTAGCCAATTGTAAGGTGGCGTCTAGGGTGAAAGAATTAGCCAATTTAAGAGCACGAATTCTGTCCATAATCTCCTCATAAGAAGAAGAATTACTAATAATCGCCTTTTCTAGCTCATCGAACCAGAAACACGCGGCTGTAGTGACAGGGACAATGCATGCAATTGGTTGTAGAAGGTAACCTTGCTGAACAAACATCTTTTTTAGCAAACCTTCTAATTTTTTATCCATAGGATCTTGGAAAGCACAACTATCTTCTATGGGTATAGTGGTGCGCTTGTTTAGAGTAGAAACCGCCCCCTCGACCTTGGGGACTGTCTGCCATAAGTCCTTTCTGGGGTCGACTATAGGAAACAATTTTTTAAATATGGGGGGAGGTACGAAAGGTATACCGGGCCTGTCCCATTCTTTATTAACAATGTACGCCACCCGCTTGGGTATAGGAAAAGCTTCGGGGGGCCCCGGGGCCTCTAGGAACTTGTCCATTTTACATAGTGTTTCTGGAATGACCAGATAATCACAATCATCCAAATTGGATAACACCTCCTTAAGCAGAGCGCGGAGATGTTCCAACTTAAATTTAAAAGTAATCATATCAGGTTCAGCTTGTTGAGAAATTTTTCCTGAATCTGAAATTTCTCCCTCAGACAAAACCTCCCTGGCCCCCTCAGACTGGTGTAGGGGCCCTTCAGAAACAATATCATCAGCGTCCTCATGCTCTTCAGTATTTTCTAAAACAGAGCAGTCGCGCTTTCGCTGATAAGTGGGCATATTGGCTAAAATGTTTTTGATAGAATTATCCATTACAGCCGTTAATTGTTGCATAGTAAGGAGTATTGGCGCGCTAGATGTACTAGGGGCCTCCTGTATGGGCAAGACTGGTGTAGACGAAGGAGGGGATGATGCAGTACCATGCTTACTCCCCTCACTTGAGGAATCATCTTGGGCATCATTTTTACTAAATTTTGTGTCACATAAATCACATCTATTTAAATGAGAAGGAACCTTGGCTTCCCCACATTCAGAACACAGTCTATCTGGTAGTTCAGACATGTTAAACAGGCATAAACTTGATAACAAAGCACAAAAAACGTTTTAAAATAAAACCGTTACTGTCACTTTAAATTTTAAACTGAACACACTTTATTACTGCAATTGCGAAAAAGTATGAAGGAATTGTTCAAAATTCACCAAAATTTCACCACAGTGTCTTAAAGCCTTAAAAGTATTGCACACCAAATTTGGAAGCTTTAACCCTTAAAATAACGGAACCGGAGCCGTTTTTATATTTAACCCCTTTACAGTCCCTGGAATCTGCTTTGCTGAGACCCAACCAAGCCCAAAGGGGAATACGATACCAAATGATGCCTTCAGAAAGACTTTTCTATGTATCAGAGCTCCACACACATGCAGCTGCATGTCATGCTGTTCTCAAAAACAAGTGCGCCATACCGGCGCGAAAATGAGGCTCTGACTATGATTAGGGAAAGCCCCTATAGAATAAAGTGTCTAAAACAGTGCCTGCCGATATTATTTTACAAAATACCCAGATTAAATGATTCCTCAAGGCTAAATATGTGTAAATATGATCGATTTAGCCCAGAAAATGTCTACAGTCTTAATAAGCCCTTGTGAAGCCCTTATTTACTGTCTGAATAAAAATGGCTTACCGGATCCCATAGGGAAAATGACAGCTTCCAGCATTACATCGTCTTGTTAGAATGTGTCATACCTCAAGCAGCAAAAGACTGCTCACTGTTCCCCCAACTGAAGTTAATTCCTCTCAACAGTCCTGTGTGGAACAGCCATGGATTTTAGTAACGGTTGCTAAAATCATTTTCCTCATACAAACAGAAATCTTCATCTCTTTTCTGTTTCAGAGTAAATAGTACATACCAGCACTATTTTAAAATAACAAACTCTTGATTGAATAATAAAAACTACAGTTAAACACTAAAAAACTCTAAGCCATCTCCGTGGAGATGTTGCCTGTACAACGGCAAAGAGAATGACTGGGGTAGGCGGAGCCTAGGAGGGATCATGTGACCAGCTTTGCTGGGCTCTTTGCCATTTCCTGTTGGGGAAGAGAATATCCCACAAGTAAGGATGACGCCGTGGACCGGACACACCTATGTTGGAGAAAGGTAAGTTTTTTTTCACAGGAGTGAAATGTAAATTTTTATAAATTAAAGTGCCCCTATTTTTAATAGAATTTTTAAAAACCGGGCACTTTAGCATCAAAATTTACATTCACTTTAAAATACACCTACCACTATCCCTTTCAGCTAAAATACATCTAATAAAAATGATAATTCTTCTAAAGATTTTGGTTTTATGAAAAAGTTGTATTCACAATGTACACAATTGTTATGGAAAGGGAAACCAGCAAGAAGTGCTCTTAGTAAGTTAATGCAAAAAAGAGAACATGTACAGTAGGTTTAGGATTTCCCAATATTAAGTACTATAATTGATATGCATGGTTAAAGTAGCATGTGATTGGATTACGGAGGAGGGGTTGTCGTCACATCTGCAGATTGAAAATGATATACTATCCCCAATCTCCCTATTGGGTATACTGCATGCAAGGGAGAAAGATATTCTGAAAACAATAAGAGATAGAGAGGTTAAATTGAATATTGTCAAAGCTTGGAACAAATTTAAAAAATAACTACAAATTGGGAATTCGTTATAAAGATTTGCGCTTATAGGAGGCAACATAGGCTTTGCTCCGAGTTTGGTGACTAGCATATTTAATTCATGGAAACATAAAGGCCTGGTTTATTTATGCCAACTCAAAGACGCAAATCTTGGCACAATTAAATCATTTATGTTTTTGAAAAATGAATTTGCATTATCCAGAAATTACTTTTTTTGCATATCTGCCGATTAGACAATATTACTTCACTCAGGCACAAACTCCTGAAAGGAACTGGTCACTGGGGGAAACAGATAATGGGATTAGAGCATATAAGGCAGAATTAAAGTCTATCACAATTTGGTATCATTTGTTAATGCACAGAATTGGTCGGGTGAATGTGGATCACCTACAATGCAAATGGTCTAAGGATTTGGTAGAGATTTCAAGTGAAGACATTATTTAAAGTTTTAAATTGATAACTAACTGCACTAATTCTCAGGCATGGAGGGAATCACATATGAAAATGATTAACAAAACATATATGTCACATGTCAAAATAGCTAAATTGTTGCTGCACAAACGTTCTTATTGTACTAGATGTTCTTATCCCAATGCAGATCTACCTCTGTTTCTGGCTATGTCCAAAAGTCAGGGCTTTTTGGTCTAAGGTGAGCTATTGGCTGAAAAGATTCCTGGTTAAGGAAATAAATATAACTAAAACACCTACGCGGGGTAGACTATCTCCTTAATAAACACAGAAATTTTAATAGGTAGGTTGACCATACTAAGTTCATGGAAATCCAAATCAAGTCCGAGTATGAAAAAGTTTACTAATTCAGTTCTTAGGCAAATACATTTAGAACTATATAGCCCTTCTATAACCCAGGAAAAAATCTGGGTTTTTTTTTTGTTGGCTTAAAGTCATACTTGCATACCCAGACTGAAGCCAGAGGCAAATTATTGCTTGTTTTTAAAAGTCTGATTTTTTTTTTGTATATCTATTCTGTCAGGGAACTTTCCGGAATGGTGGATGGACTAAGTAAGAGAAACAAAGTAATAAGAATATGGAGTGTTGGTGTGAGAGCAGGGGAGTCGGAGAGAGGGAGAACTTACCCCCATAAGCCCCTCCCTTATTTTTTCTCTTCACCCCTTTCCTTTCCCAGTTATAATATAAAATGTGATAATACATCTTTCAGGCTTTTGGTTTTTTTTTCCTTTTCATGGGCCAGACATTTGGGGAAAAAAGAGGCAGTTTTCATGTTTAGGGTGCTAAGATTGATATTTGTTCTTCCTTTAAATATTTTACAATTGTCCAATGTACAAGGAGATATATCAATATGTACAATTATAGCAAGCACTGTTTTGTTAAACTGTATGTAATAGTGTGACATATTAACTGTGCATTTTTCAAATTTGTCTTTAATATTAACTTTATGTACTCCTATAATGCCTCATCAATAAAAATAATATATATATAAAAAAATAATATAGCAGAATAACATGCCATCATTGGTGACCTTGACAGTATTAGGAATTACAAGGGACTTGTGATGCTTCCTCATTCCCTAAAATCATACTAAAAAACAAACCCTATATGCAGAACCAGGACTGTTGGTGGCGCTTTAGGACTGGAGTTGGCCAGTCCTGCAGTGTAAACCATAAGTTGCAAGGTTAATGGAAACTATGGGAAAACTACTAAGTCAATTGTGCAGGATGAATACACTGAAAACTCAAGAAATCAGCATGTATTAGGTTGCAGGATATCAAATGGTTCTGTCTCTCTGCTTACCAAAAAAAAAAGTTTAGAAATATCCATCTGATGGAAAAACTCTTGACAGACAAAACACAATTACTCCAAGGTATAAGAAATAAGGGCCACAACATGGAAGCAAACATGATCCAGAAACAAAACAGAAGAATATAAAATTATCTGAATAGAAGTATTAAGATACGTACCCTTTAAACCTATTGGTAGTCACAAAACTGCCTGACATGTTCAAAAATAGTAAGTGAAGGTAATCCATTTTCAAATTAAAATACCCTTACAGGCCTGTTTAACTGTTTCTAATACAGTAGCAGTCAAAAAATGCTAGTTTCTTTGGAATGCAAAAAAGACTTTAAATAAAATCCCTAGCCTTATTTTTTTTGAACAGGAAAATAATTACCTCTACAAGATCTAAAGTATCTTGATGAACAACCCAACAATCCATTTGCCTAAACAGTAGATACTAATTTGCCT
This sequence comes from Bombina bombina, assembly GCF_027579735.1. Taxonomy (NCBI): domain Eukaryota; kingdom Metazoa; phylum Chordata; class Amphibia; order Anura; family Bombinatoridae; genus Bombina; species Bombina bombina. Next base: position 918,560,655 of record NC_069504.1, read on the forward strand.
TGGAGAAAAGAAAAGAAACCTTGAAGGGGAAAAGATAGACAGACATAAGTGATCCATAATAATCCCAGTACTTCTGTTGCTACTGAAAGGAAGTCTGGAAATGCTGGTTTAACTGCCAATTTCAGTGCCATGCTGCTTTGACAATGATACTACTACTCGTGTGGTTGGTCCTCCAGTTAACACAAGCAATTTCAGTCCTATTTTTTTTTTTAAATATTATTTATCCTTTGAAAATTTGAATGGTGTATCCAATTCACTATCTTGAATTATTTTTCTTATTAATAGTCATAAATCATAGTTCAGAAAATAAAGAATGCTTTGCAAACTGCAAGAAGAAAGACAACTGAATAATAAAGAACATATAAAAAACAATCTATATGTTAGAAAAATTGGCAGCACTACATGCTAGTTGCACAGAGAGCTCCAAAGTTTATTATAAATTGTTTTACAGTACAAGTACATTTGTATTATTTGCTGATTCACCAACAAAGATACCCTTACAATGTAAAATAATTACACCTGTTCACAAAATAAAATTGATAAGTTTTGCAACTCAAGGATCAAGGATACTTGGTTAGGACCCCAATGGATGGGTTACTTTAAGTGTGGAGACTGAGTAACCTGTAACAGCACGATGGTGGGTACAATATTTCAAGATCCCCATCATAACAGGAGGTTTAAGATCCACTATAGGTTGACCTGCACAAGTACTTATATTATTTATATTCTTGCCTGTCCGTGTTCTTTATTTTACATGGGTAAAACCATTACCACGTTCAGGGAATGAATGGCAAAAATAGACATGCAATCAGGGAGGCCATTAAAAGTGGCTCATCTAATTAGCCTATGGCATGCCGTATCCTGACCTGTAAACAGTGTTTAAAGTTAAAAAAAAAAAAAAAAAAATTATAGATCAAGATCCTGCTCTAAGGAGGGGAAGAGACCATGATAAGAAACTCCAGCAGCTAGAGACTAAGTGGATCCCAGTTATAGTGGATAAAGTTACTTATATGTGAAAAGGATCCTACCACTTAGAAGTGTTATATTTTCTTAAACATCTGGACATGTGATCTCCTTGGCAACAGTGTGGTGAAATCCCCTTTAGGAAAGGGATTATACGTGAAACTGGAATATTCCATGTACTGTTGAGCTGACTTAACTTTGATATATGTCCATGATGCTGGACTAGTATTCTGCTATGTGAATCAAATATGATGTTCTACATTCCATCTATGGGACTGATACTGAATCTTATTTGACTGTGTCATTTCGGTCTTGCATCATATGGGATAATTGTTTGCTAATTTTGCATTGTTCCACAAGTCCTCTTTAGTGTTGGTATGGTTTTGGATGCTTTTTTGTTTTTAACTTTTCTAACTGATTATGGAATATATATGTTTAAGTTTGTTCACAGCCTTTCTAGCAAATTGTCACTATCATCATATTAATTAGCCACATGTTTATCTGCTTTATAGTGAATGTGGCTTGTTACCCAATAGCCCAAGGATGGGGGTGGACATGAGGAACTAGTTATCAAATAATGTGTAATGATGATGATGTAGAGGGATTACATCTATGAACACAATCACTTTCAAAAAGAAAGCGCGTCTGCTTTGTGAACCTGTTCATCTAACTGATACTTCTATTTGTTATACTGACCTTTGTATGCTTTTAACTATGGAATAAAGTTTATGGATTTTATCGTTGTCCGATTTGGCATAGTGCGCTTTTTTTTTTTTTATGTCTTCTAGGTTTTTTGCGTGTGTAGCAGACACGCTTGCTAGCAGCATTTGCCTTTGGACCTAGAGGGAGGAAGTTCCAGCCCAAGCTTAATTGTGCCGAAGACCAGAGGATTCAACGTTGTAGAGACTATTGTGTGCGCTCCTGACAGGCAAGATTGTGTTTGTACTTTATATATATATATATATAAATATATATATATATATATATATTGGCGGCTGCTGCTCAATGTCAGTTACAGGACTGTAGCAGTACTGTTGTTTAAAACAATTGCCAGATTTTTTTCTTTTTTCATATGGTCTGGAGATGCGAATTAGCAGAGTGTTTATATATATATATATATATATATATATATATATATATATATATATATATATATATATATATAGTTTAAAATGAATGCTATTTACATGAATAACTAAAAGTGAATTATATATATATATATATACATATATACACATACATACACACACATATACACACACATACACACATACATATATATATATATATATACACACACACATATACATCTATATACAGGGGTGAAAGAATATCACTATGGTTTACTAGTCGGGGGTTAAAAGCTACTAGCCCAGAGGGAGAAAGTTACTAGTCCACTCAATGTTAAAGATAGGAAAAAGTTACAATTCTAAGTCGTACGGGACTAGTGGACCACTATAAACATATAACACCAACATATCAGGAAAAAATAAAGACAATTCAAAAACAGAATCACTGAGTTGCAAACAAGGATCAACCCCTTGTGTCAGTATTTTGTTGATCCACTTTTTGCTTTAATTACAGCCTTTAGTCTGTTGGGATATGCCTCTACTAACTTTGCACATCTAGACTGTGCAATATTTGTGCACTCTTCTTTGCAGAACTGCTCCAGTTCCGTTACATTTGATGGTGACCGTTTGTCGACTGCAGTCTTCAAGTCATGACACAGATATTTAATGAAGTTTAAGTCTGGGCTCTGACTAGGCCATGCAAGGACATTAACATTTTCCTCCTTCAACCACTGTGTGGTCATTTTTGCTGTGTACTTTGGGTCATTGTCATTTTGGAAGTAAACCTTCTTCCAATTGACAACTTCCTGGCAGAGGGCAGCAGATTTTCCTTAAGAATTTGACGGTATTTTGCCCCATCCATTATTCCTTCTATCCTGACAAGTGCTCCAGTGCCTGCTGCAGAGAAACACCTACATAACAGGATAATACCACCTCCATGCTTTACTGTAGGTATGATGTTATTTAGATGGTGAGCTGTCTTGGATTTCCTCCAGACATATTGTTGTGGTGTTGAGGCCAAACAATTAAATTTTAGTCTCAACTGACTATAACACATTTTTCCATGTGGCCTCAGAATCTCCTAGGTGTGTTATGGCAAAGATCAGTCGTGACCAGTGTTCCCTCTAAGGCCAGTTTTGTGTGCGGCCCAGCAGTGAAACCGTTAATTAGGTAACCACACCCTGCAATTAGCAAACACTACACAATGCAGATGGCAAGGTATGGTTCTCTTGTTAACTGTTTCACTGCTGGTCTGCACACAAAACTGTCCTTAGAGGGAACACTGGTCGTGACTGCATGTGGCCTTTCTTGAGGAGTGGCTTTTTGTTTTTTTGTTTTTTGCAACCCTCCCATACAAGTCACATTTGTGGAGAATTCATGATATTGTTGTCACATGCACACAATGACCACTCTTTGTCATAAATTCCTGCAACTGCTTCAGAGTTGCTGCGGGCCTCTTGGGAGTCTCTCTGACCAGTTTCCTCCTGGCTCTTTTATCCAGTTTGGAGTGACGTCCTGATCCAGAGAGGGTCTGTGTTGTACCAAATTAAAATACACAAAAGATAAGGTAGCGCTAAAAAAGCAATTTAAAGGACCCACTTAAGGGACCCACTATGGATTTGAAAGTGATGCTGTTGTTGGAAAATGTGTTGATACCCAAATACCTAGATATTTTTATATATTTATATATACCGTTTGGTATCTATATGCAAATAAATCACAATTCAATTGTTTAGGTTCAATATAGATGACTGATATGGTAGTACTTATATTTTATATATACAGACTTCTCTATGTGGGTTGTACCTCTTATTTTCAGTATGAGTCTATACAAGTGACATTTGCAATTTACATCTTCTTATTCTATATGAGTAATACAAGTCAAACAAAAGGATTTATATTAAAATGTACTATTTATTATATGTCATCATAAAATCAATAAAAAACTATTATAGTAAGATTATATCTGGATGTATCTCTATCAACTATTCAATTAGTATATATATTGCCTCTTATTAGAGGTACAGATTGAAATAGAAAATATACAATATATAGTATAAAGTATAATATGTATTCCTAAAATTATATTTAATAATTCCATGGACCAAGTGTTTAAAAAATAAATATATAAAATTACTCCTAAAAAAAATCGAAAAATATTAAATTCCTTAAAAAATTGAAAATAAGGAGACAGAAAAATTGCTAAAAAAGAAAAGAAAAAAAATAAAGAAAAAATGTGAATGTAAATCCCAAGCAAAATTTTTTGCTCAGTCCCAAGAGTAAAAATAAAAATAGAAAATGTAGTATCTTCTGTGATGTTGTTTTTTATTCAGGATGTGTTAGGAATTGTTAGCATGACCAGCGCCATTTTGTCTTAGGCATCCATCTTGTTTAAAGAAGCTTTATTATAGCAGATATTATGTAGTGAGAAATATGCTGATGTTAGTAAGAATTGTATTAGTTTTATTGGCCTTGCAAATGTTCCTGGCAAAGCGCCTGGAAGTCCGTTATCTAGGTAAGATGGCCAAACGGCCTTGCTTTGGGCTGAGCTATGCGAACAGATGTATTTTCGCTACTGTTATAAGAAATATTCCTTCATACTCCTCTTTCTCTTTATTATTTCAATAAGCTTCTTTTGTTCATGAAATATGGTATGATATGATGTAGTTATGAATATGTCACTTGTTAACCCTATATGCTGTAACTGTTGCCTATAAGACGTGCCTTTCATCTTTCAATAAACAGAATCGTTTTTAGACTTATTGCTGCGTGGTCTGAATTCTATTCTCTTGGATATCCTAATCAAATACATTCATTTCCAGCTGATAAGGTGTGTTCCAGGCCAAGCCCTGACTGACACGCTCCCCCCTGAAAACAACATCTAACAATTCTGGTGTCAGCTTGTGGGATTCGCACTGGGTAAGTAGATGAGTGTTTTTTTTACTCTGCTTTTCCCTCTGTGAATCTGAACCTAAATTTATTTTTGATAATAGGTGTTGGTTATATATGATAAAGGGTTAAGGGGTTCCTGCAGTAAAGAAGCAGGGTTTTTTGTGGAGGTTTTTAGTCCTGCCGGCAGTTGTGATAACCCCCTCTAGACAGTTTTACAGTCCTGTGCTAGTTTAGATAGGTGTGCAGTCCTGTCAGGTAAAGCGCGCAAGAGATAAAAAGTAAGCATGCATTTGACGGGAGGTTTAAGTCCCCCGGGCAAGTTGGCATCGCTTTGTTGTGGTGAGTTTTAGTCTCATCTGTGTTGAAGTTGTCCCTATACATTCCTATAGTAGAGTTTTTGTTACCTATCACTGGATTTGAACTGGTATTTGGTGCTTTTTCTTGCTTTTAATGCTATATGATTGTGCTGTGCTTAGAAAATATTAAGTGACTGCATTTTATCATTGCTGCTATTATTGTGTTAAAAAATGGGGTCTGCTCATAGTAAAATATAGATAATAATGCATAGAGAAAAGGAGAATGTTATTGCATTTTTTTAATGTGTTACAAAGGGGTTAACAGGTTCGTTTCAAGGCAGGGACAGGGCCGGATTTCCCATTAGGCACAGTAGGCATGTGCCTACAGGCGCCTTGCAGTGAGGGGCGCCTGCCTGTCAATAATAAAAAAAAAAAAAAAAAAAAAATTTTTTTTTTTTTTTTTTTTTTTTTTTTTTATGAGGGCATTTATTTTAGTAAGAATTGTGCTGCCAGGTGCCTACAAAGTCGAGTGTTTCATTGGGAATATGTTACAGCAGTTGAGGGAGCCATGAAGGAGAGAGGGGCAAAGATTAAAACTAAACCCCTCCCATTGAATTTCTAAATTCTAATTTTAAACACATTTGTTGACCCCTGGATTACATATAATCTACAACATTCCATGTTTTCCTTTGAGAGCAACATCATATGATATTTATATTTCAGAACAAAATAAATGTAACATCTGTGTGTGTTTGTACCAAAAATATCAGAGTTTACAAGATTTTTTTCCCTACATTTTATATTTTCTTCCACTGGCTGCACAGGTTGTTGATGGTGATGAGCTTGCATGCTGCTAGTTTTAATATTGCTATTGTTTACACAAAACTGTGTTTGACTCCAACAAAATGTTAAGCACATAGTCAAAGTCATCTCCAGAAAAGCAATACACTAATGGCTTGTCAATAAACATGTCCTATGAGCCCATCTGGGTCTGCACAGATGTGTATTGCTGTCTCAGAACTGACATTGACTATGTGTTTAACTCTTTTGCAAGAGGCTAACACACTTCTCTGCAAGCACTAGTGCAATAATAAAATGCCCAGCAAACTGTCACATTTGATGTCCCTTTAAATAGGGTTTTCTTTAGAATATTTTGCATTAAAAGTTTAACATGATTTGTTTTTGTTATACATAATAGAAATTGTATGGCCATTTGAGTCAAGTGAATATTGATTTTTGGTGTAGCTTCCATTACAACAAATATTGCAATTGGTGTGTGTATTTGTGTATCTCCATAAAAGGGAAAATGTAATTTTACATCTAATATTTATTTTTAGTTGTCCTAAATAATAATAAAAAAAAGTCCTCATTTTTTCCACTTTTTTCTAGGGGGGGTGGGGGGGTGGGGGGGGGCGCTTCAGGTTTTTGTGCCTACAGGCACCTGAGATGTAAATCCGGCCCTGGGCAGGGATCTGTGCATGCTGAAGTTTTCTCCTGTATTCAGAGAAGTTATGAGTAGAGAAAGGGGGGGGCAGTGCTATGTAATAAGTGTTGGTCTGTCGTTTCTCACTGTGTCTTGTATGACGTGTAAAAGATTTACTCTAAACCAAAAGAAAATGTATTATTCTGTTTGTTTGTCACAATCTGTGGGGAAAATGGTCATTCCTTGCAGATTTGGACACTTTCAAATACATTTTGAATTTGGTGGAAAGTTAATCTTATTGTATTCTTAAATGTCTTTGGTATGTTATGAAATATATGTTTTCCTGAAAGAAGGAAAGAGACTGTTAATGTGTTTTCTGTGTCACTAAGAGTTTGATGTATGTTGAAATTGCTTTAGAATAAATGCTGGGAGTGAAACATTTGAGGTATGCGAGTTGATATGATTTTTGTGTACAATTGTTGCAAAAGAAAGCTGGCCTTGATGTTTGATGCAGGCTAGAGCTGTGTGTGTGTATCAGGGATTCTTAGCTAAGAAATCTGACACTAATGATTTTCTTGTTATTGTTGTAACTTTATTTTAAAGTCATATGTATGTTCTTAATTATTTGTATTAATAGCATTTGTTAGTTTTAAGTGATATTTGTTGTATGCAAATGAAGACTGTCCACCTGTTGCAGCATATAAATATATTGTTTTTGCAAGTGAACTAATTAAGGGATTTGTGAATGTGCAGATGTTTGTGTGACGTTCTGGTAAAAGAAAAAAGATTAACAGGTTGATTCAAGTATGTTGTATTTGCAAGATTTGTGCAAGGAGTTAGTGGAAAAGATAAAATAAGGTTATAAGCTGTATATCATTACATATATCTAAAGTATTTGGGTCGGTTTCTGTTGCAAGTAAATTAATTCAGTAGAAGTTTTAATACAAATGGGTATTATTTATGCGGTGATGGCTCTCATTTAAATATGCAGGTCATGATACAGTAAAGAAGTAGAATTTTTATGGTAAAAAATACAAGTTTCCTAATCATGGCTAGGGTATACGTATGTAATTTACATAATAAATGGTTAGTCCTTAAAGGGACAGTACACTGTAAAATTGTTCTTATATTAATGTATTTTCAATGACTTGTTATCCAAGCTGAATAGTATAAAATATAGGAGAAATTGCATTTGCAAGTTTATTTGTATATATGAAGTAGCTGGTTTTGGGCTTTCAAAACACAGTTTATTGCAATGGGTTGAATTTCGGATAATAATCAAATCTCATTGTGCTCCTTATCTTATATTTGTCTGTAAAATCGGAGCTCAGGGCTTAGACAGAGCAATGGAAAATTGTCATTTTATTACTTAAAGGACCAGTTCACTCATGGGAAAGGAGTTCATGAGCAGCAATAACACAGTATTAACAAGTAAAGGAGATAAAACATAAATGTAGTGGTTTGCAAAATATATTTTTAAATCTGCCGTTTAGATAGCAGACATTTATGCAGTGTAACTCAATTCTCTCTGTAAGGCAAACTGAACTGATGCAATCTTTGTGTTGCGATCTGTGAGACTAGCAAAAAAAAAAAAAAAAGAAGAAGAAGAGAAAATATTTAAAAGGGTACAGGCAAACTGATATAAAATCTGAGATTTTAAAGAAATATTTACAGAGAAAGAAGATGAGGTTTATTGTAAGCCAAACACTAGTATATTTAACTGTGTCAGCAGTTTCAATTAAATATATATTTTTTAAATTTGGGTAAAATGTCCCTTTAACTATCCTGCACCCCACTGTGAGTGTGTTTTTTTATGCTGGCTGTGTTTGCTTAGGCTATTCAATGGACGTCAGTATACATGTTTATTTTAAGTAAGGACAGTGGATCATTGGGAACAATTTAAAGGGGACATTTTTGGACAAACTGTCTTTTTAATCTATTAGTGTACATTCTTATTATTCTTTTTAGAAAGCTCATTTTGTTGTATACCATTGTTATATTTAGTTAGAGAGCTGCAAAATGGTGAATATCAAATTATAAAAAAAAGTTAAATCAAATAATTGTGTATTTAGTAAAATTTTGGTTATGTAAAAGTATATACTGGATTCTAGAGCTTTTCACAAATTATTTTTGCCACACATGATTTATTTAACAGTGGATTTGCACTGTGCATGTGAGCAGGGGCTATATAGAACAGTGTCTGTACTATTATTATCTGATCTTTCCCGAAATATAGTACTTAGGGTGTTTGTGTTTTCCTTTGTAAATTTATGGTTAGGGATTTTATTTGTAAATATGCAACTGGAGTTTATTGATCTTCTGAAGGGATTGCATTATTAGTATGATCTCATAGTATTGTGCATGGTAGAATTTGCAGAATCTAGGGTATAGACGGTTGTTATAGGATTTTAATTATTTGTAGTGTTTTGCGAATGCTGTGTTTCTGTGAATGTAAGTATATGTGTTGCATTTCAGGTTAATTCTGGTTGTTAAAGGTTTGTGTCGGCTGTTAATGTTTTGTTTTGTGGAATGGACATTTGGTTTTAAGTGTTTTCTAAGAGAATGTTATGTTTTTATTTTTAGTGAATGCGTGTGGAAGGGTGCTGTATGAATGGAATATTGAGGTGTATTTGATTTTGCCTGATGTTAAGAATAGTATACTACATGCATGAGTGGAGTGCATGAATTGTCTTTTAGTTTGCCGTTATCTTGTGTTTGCGTGACACATAGGGTGTTTCACGCAAACAAAGGGGGAAGTATTGATGAGTATCTTTATGTGATTTGGGTGATTATTATAAGTAAATGAACCTAAAATGTTTTTATTTTTCTATTTTGCTCTTAACACAATATTTGTATTTGTAGGATGAGATCATGAAGCTGTATCCAGAGATTAAAGACACTAACTGAATTATTTTTGAGTTTTTCATATTTAGGTACAATCTGTACAGATAAACTTCCATAATGCACTCTCCAAAAGATTGAAGATTGAATGCAAGTAAACCTTTTAAAGAAAGAAACAATGAAGATAAAAAACCATTTGTCAAGCTTGTTTTAACCACCATACTGCAGTAAAAGTTGCTGAACTATCTTTGGATCCATTCTTTGCTTTGCATGCTGGTACCAGCCCCAGAATTGGACTCTGGGTAATCTATGACTGTTTCCTATGATGTGTGTCTTCAGAACATAAAGACTATCCTTCTCTGGACTGTGCCTTGTATGTTGATATTGAGGACCTAGTACGCTGTTACAGAGTCAACAACAAGTAAATTAGGGGAGTATTGTTTTAACTTGTTTACTTATATTGCTTGTTTTGTATTCTCTTGTATTTGTGTTATTTTTTGTTGATCATATTAGTTATAAAAAGTCATATAGCATTGTCTGCAGAAAAGTATGCCTTATCTGTATTAGTACAACATTGTAGTTTATGTACTTAACAAAGTAACCCTTTAGATAAGTGTAACTCTAAACCTTGCAGTATTGTAACCTATTGAATGGCCCACTGAGTATAGAAAATATGTTTGTACCTTTATAGTTTAAAGAAAATGCTGCAATATATCAGAATATTTTAGACCCTTAACCCTATGGAACACAGTGAAGACACGTATCAGATAGAAATTTATATTAATTATACAGAGAAATATTTGTTTAGGGAGTAGCATAATTATAGTTATATTGATGGTATATTTTCTACCTTCCATGGCTCTTATTGGAGCTATGTTATGAAAGCAAATTTATTTTTTCCCTTTTTATTAATTGGTATGGTACCTGGAATTTGAATTTGGTAATTCCAGATGTTTGTCAATGAAAGGAATCATCTTACCATAAAGATGTGTTTACCTTTAAAAGATTTTGTAGTTTTAATAATGTTATGATTGTATTATTTCCTCATACAGGAGTGTGAGAGAATTTAGGTTGCATAAAATAATTAGTAAACTAGTAGTGTTTATATCAGATGAGATTGCTGACTATTAAGATCATAGTTGGAGAATTATAAACATTACATATAGTAGATTTGCAGAATAAAGCAACACTAGGTTCTTTTATTATTAGTAGTTCCAAGAGAAAGTGTGAAGACATTTTTTTTGACCGTTTTATTTTTCATTTTTGTTGCAGGGCAGGCCTTAGCATAAGTTACTTAGCATAGCCATTCAGCCTCTTGATGAAGTCTAGCAGTTTTCACTTGCTTAGTATTCATGAAGTATCATTTAAATTGTATAGAGAAGCTGTGAGTTATTCTCTGTAAAAGTTTCAATGTATTTAGTTTGTATTATATATCCACAATGACGTGTGTTCTAGGCCAAGCCCTGACTGACACGCTCCCCCCCTGAAAACAACATCTAACAGGATGAATATTTCAAAGTAAGAGTTTCAAAGTGTTAGACTTATTATGAGGTATTGAGTCCCAAGTGTTATTTAAAAACATAATTTATGTAAGAACTTACCTGATAAATTCATTTCTTTCATATTAGCAAGAGTCCATGAGCTAGTGACGTATGGGATATACATTCCTACCAGGAGGGGCAAAGTTTCCCAAACCTCAAAATGCCTATAAATACACCCCTCACCACACCCACAATTCAGTTTAACGAATAGCCAAGAAGTGGGGTGATAAAAAAGTGCGAAAGCATATAAAATAAGGAATTGGAATAATTGTGCTTTATACAAAATCATAACCACCACAAAAAAAGGGCGGGCCTCATGGACTCTTGCTAATATGAAAGAAATGAATTTATCAGGTAAGTTCTTACATAAATTATGTTTTCTTTCATGTAATTAGCAAGAGTCCATGAGCTAGTGACGTATGGGATAATGACTACCCAAGATGTGGATCTTTCCACACAAGAGTCACTAGAGAGGGAGGGATAAAATAAAGACAGCCAATTCCTGCTGAAAATAATCCACACCCAAAATAAAGTTTAACGAAAAACAAAAGCAGAAGATTCAAACTGAAACCGCTGCCTGAAGTACTTTTCTACCAAAAACTGCTTCAGAAGAAGAAAATACATCAAAATGGTAGAATTTAGTAAAAGTATGCAAAGAGGACCAAGTTGCTGCTTTGCAGATCTGGTCAACCGAAGCTTCATTCCTAAACGCCCAGGAAGTAGATACTGACCTAGTAGAATGAGCTGTAATTCTCTGAGGCGGAATTTTACCCGACTCAACATAGGCAAGATGAATTAAAGATTTCAACCAAGATGCCAAAGAAATGGCAGAAGCTTTCTGGCCTTTCCTAGAACCGGAAAAGATAACAAATAGACTAGAAGTCTTACGGAAAGATTTCGTAGCTTCAACATAATATTTCAAAGCTCTAACAACATCCAAAGAATGCAACGATTTCTCCTTAGAATTCTTAGGATTAGGACATAATGAAGGAACCACAATTTCTCTACTAATGTTGTTGGAATTCACAACTTTAGGTAAAAATTCAAAAGAAGTTCGCAACACCGCCTTATCCTGATGAAAAATCAGAAAAGGAGACTCACAAGAAAGAGCAGATAATTCAGAAACTCTTCTAGCAGAAGAGATGGCCAAAAGGAACAAAACTTTCCAAGAAAGTAATTTAATGTCCAATGAATGCATAGGTTCAAACGGAGGAGCTTGAAGAGCTCCCAGAACCAAATTCAAACTCCAAGGAGGAGAAATTGACTTAATGACAGGTTTTATACAAACCAAAGCTTGTACAAAACAATGAATATCAGGAAGAATAGCAATCTTTCTGTGAAAAAGAACAGAAAGAGCAGAGATTTGTCCTTTCAAAGAACTTGCGGACAAACCCTTATCTAAACCATCCTGAAGAAACTGTAAAATTCTCGGTATTCTAAAAGAATGCCAAGAAAAATGATGAGAAAGACACCAAGAAATATAAGTCTTCCAGACTCTATAATATATCTCTCGAGATACAGATTTACGAGCCTGTAACATAGTATTAATCACGGAGTCAGAGAAACCTCTTTGACCAAGAATCAAGCGTTCAATCTCCATACCTTTAAATTTAAGGATTTCAGATCCTGATGGAAAAAAGGACCTTGTGATAGAAGGTCTGGTCTTAACGGAAGAGTCCACGGTTGGCAAGAGGCCATCCGGACAAGATCCGCATACCAAAACCTGTGAGGCCATGCTGGAGCTACCAGCAGAACAAACGAGCATTCCTTCAGAATCTTGGAGATCACTCTTGGAAGAAGAACTAGAGGCGGAAAGATATAGGCAGGATGATACTTCCAAGGAAGTGATAATGCATCCACTGCCTCCGCCTGAGGATCCCGGGATCTGGACAGATACCTGGGAAGTTTCTTGTTTAGATGGGACGCCATCAGATCTATTTCTGGAAGTTCCCACATTTGAACAATCTGAAGAAATACCTCTGGGTGAAGAGACCATTCGCCCGGATGCAACATTTGGCGACTTAGATAATCCGCTTCCCAATTGTCTACACCTGGGATATGAACCGCAGAGATTAGACAGGAGCTGGATTCCGCCCAAACCAAAATTCGAGATACTTCTTTCATAGCCAGAGGACTGTGAGTCCCTCCTTGATGATTGATGTATGCCACAGTTGTGACATTGTCTGTCTGAAAACAAATGAACGATTCTCTCTTCAGAAGAGGCCAAAACTGAAGAGCTCTGAAAATTGCACGGAGTTCCAAGATATTGATAGGTAATCTCACCTCCTGAGATTCCCAAACTCCCTGTGCCGTCAGAGATCCCCACACAGCTCCCCAACCCGTGAGACTTGCATCTGTTGAAATTACAGTCCAGGTCGGAAGCACAAAAGAAGCCCCCTGAATTAAACGATGGTGATCTGTCCACCATGTTAGAGAGTGCCGAACAATCGGTTTTAAAGATATTGTTTGAGATATCTTCGTGTAATCCTTGCACCATTGCTTCAGCATACAGAGCTGAAGAGGTCGCATGTGAAAACGAGCAAAGGGGATCGCGTCCGATGCAGCAGTCATAAGACCTAGAATTTCCATGCATAAGGCTACCGAAGGGAATGATTGTGACTGAAGGATTCGACAAGCTGCAATCAATTTTAGACGTCTCTTGTCTGTTAAAGACAGAGTCATGGACACTGAATCCATCTGGAAACCCAGAAAGGTTACCCTTGTCTGAGGAATCAAAGAACTTTTTGGTAAATTGATCCTCCAACCATGATCTTGAAGAAACAACACAAGTCGATTCGTATGAGATTCTGCTAAATGTAAAGACTGAGCAAGTACCAAGATATCGTCCAAATAAGGAAATACCACAATACCCTGTTCTCTGATTACAGACAGAAGGGCACCGAGAACCTTTGTAAAAATTCTTGGAGCTGTAGCTAGGCCAAACGGCAGAGCCACAAACTGGTAATGCTTGTCCAGAAAAGAGAATCTCAGGAACTGAAAATGATCTGGATGAATCGGAATATGCAGATATGCATCCTGTAAATCTATTGTGGACATATAATTCCCTTGCAGAACAAAAGGCAAGATAGTCCTTATAGTTACCATTTTGAACGTTGGTATCCTTACATAACGATTCAATATTTTTAGATCCAGAACTGGTCTGAAGGAATTCTCCTTCTTTGGTACAATGAAGAGATTTGAATAAAACCCCATCCCCTGTTCCTGAACTGGAACTGGCATAATTACTCCAGTCAACTCTAGATCTGAAACACATTTCAGAAATGCTTGAGCTTTTACTGGATTTACTGGGACACGGGAAAGAAAAAATCTCTTTGCAGGAGGTCTTATCTTGAAACCAATTCTGTACCCTTCTGAAACAATGTTCTGAATCCAAAGATTGTGAACAGAATTGATCCAAATTTCCTTGAAAAAACGTAACCTGCCCCCTACCAGCTGAGCTGGAATGAGGGCCGCACCTTCATGTGGACTTAGAAGCAGGCTTTGCCTTTCTAGCTGGCTTGGATTTATTCCAGACTGGAGATGGTTTCCAAACTGAAACTGCTCCTGAGGATGAAGGATCAGGCTTTTGTTCTTTGTTGAAACGAAAGGAACGAAAACGATTATTAGCTCTACTTTTACCTTTAGATTTTTTATCCTGTGGTAAAAAAGTTCCTTTCCCACCAGTAACAGTTGAAATGATGGAATCCAACTGAGAACCAAATAATTTGTTACCCTGGAAAGAAATAGAAAGTAAAGTTGATTTAGAAGCCATATCAGCATTCCAAGTTTTAAGCCATAAAGATCTTCTAGCTAAAATAGCTAGAGACATAAACCTGACATCAACTCTGATAATATCAAAAATGGCATCACAGATAAAATTATTAGCATGCTGAAGAAGAATAATAATATCATGAGAATCACGATGTGTTACTTGTTGCGCTAAAGTTTCCAACCAAAAAGTTGAAGCTGCAGCAACATCAGCCAAAGATATAGCAGGTCTAAGAAGATTACCTGAACACAGATAAGCTTTTCTTAGAAAGGACTCAATTTTCCTATCTAGAGGATCCTTAAACGAAGTACCATCTGACGTAGGAATAGTAGTACGTTTAGCAAGGGTAGAAATAGCCCCATCAACTTTAGGGATTTTGTCCCAAAATTCTAATCTGTCAGACGGCACAGGATATAAATGCTTAAAACGTTTAGAAGGAGTAAATGAATTACCCAATTTATCCCATTCTTTGGAAATTACTGCAGAAATAGCATTAGGAACAGGAAAAACTTCTGGAATAACCACAGGAGCTTTAAATACCTTATCTAAACGTTTAGAATTAGTATCAAGAGGACTAGAATCCTCTATTTCTAAAGCAATTAGAACTTCTTTAAGTAAAGAACGAATAAATTCCATTTTAAATAAATATGAAGATTTATCAGCATCAACCTCAGAGACAGAATCCTCTGAACCAGAGGAGTCATCAGAATCAGAATGATGTTCATTTAAAAATTCATCTGTAGGGAGAGAAGTTTTAAAAGATTTTTTACGTTTACTAGAAGGAGAAATAACAGACATAGCCTTCTTTATGGATTCAGAAACAAAATCTCTTATATTATCAGGAACATTCTGCACCTTAGATGTTGAGGGAACTGCAACAGGCAATGGTACTTTACTAAAGGAAATATTATCTGCTTTAACAAGTTTGTCATGACAATCAATACAAACAACAGCTGGAGAAATAGCTACCAAAAGTTACACTTAGCTTTGGTAGATTCAGCACTTGACAGCGATTTTCCTGTAGTATCTTCTGGCTCAGATGCAACGTGAGACATCTTGCAATATGTAAGAGAAAAAACAACATATAAAGCAAAATTGATCAAATTCCTTAAATGACAGTTTCAGGAATGGGAAAGAATGCCAAAGAACAAGCTTCTAGCAACCAGAAGCAATAAAAAATGAGACTTAAATAATGTGGAGACAAAAGCGACGCCCATATTTTTTCGCGCCAAATAAGACGCCCACATTATTTGGCGCCTAAATGCTTTTTGGCGCCAAAAATGACGCCACATCCGGAACGCCGACATTTTTGGCGCGAAATAACGTCAAAGAATGACGCAACTTCCGGCGACACGTATGACGCCGGAAACGGAAATAGAATTTTTGCGCCAAAAAAGTCCGCGCCAAGAATGACGCAATAAAATGAAGCATTTTCAGCCCCCGCGAGCCTAACAGCCCACAGGGAAAAAGTCAAATTTTAAGGTAAGAAAAAATGGTCAAATCAAAATGCATTATCCCAAATATGAAACTGACTGTCTGAAAATAAGGAAAGTTGAACATTCTGAGTCAAGGCAAATAAATGTTTGAATACATATATTTAGAACTTTATAAACAAAGTGCCCAACCATAGCTTGGAGTGTCACAGAAAATAAGACTTACTTACCCCAGGACACTCATCTACATATAGCAGATAGCCAAACCAGTACTGAAACGAGAATCAGCAGAGGTAATGGTATATATAAGAGTATATCGTCGATCTGAAAAGGGAGGTAAGAGATGAATCTCTACGACCGATAACAGAGAACCTATGAAATAGACCCCTTAGAAGGAGATCACTGCATTCAAATAGGCAATACTCTCCTCACATCCCTCTGACATTCACTGCACGCTGAGAGGAAAACCGGGCTCCAACTTGCTGCGGAGCGCATATCAACGTAGAATCTAGCACAAACTTACTTCACCACCTCCATCGGAGGCAAAGTTTGTAAAACTGAATTGTGGGTTTGGTGAGGGGTGTATTTATAGGCATTTTGAGGTTTGGGAAACTTTGCCCCTCCTGGTAGGAATGTATATCCCATACGTCACTAGCTCATGGACTCTTGCTAATTACATGAAAGAAATAATATTTCTTATTTTTGCTGGCTTGCAAAAAAATGTTGATCAAATACTGTGTCAAATTCCTTATCATAAGTGAGTTGATTAGCCAATTTTTAGTGGTGTTTACATTTGGTTGCTGTTGAAGTTATACAAAAGTGTAATTAAAATAAAGTGCAGTATTGTGATAAACTTTTATATAAACGTTATTGTGATAAACTAGACCTCCTGGTCCTGTGTTACAAACTCTTATTTGTAGTTTTTATCTTAAAACCACTAAATACTAGTGTTACCCTTCTTCTGTCCTGTGTGTCAGTGGTGTCTGTTCCTTGCAGTCTCGTTATCACACTTTGATCTGAAGGGGCGGTTTCAATAAACCCTTAGTTGCTCTATCCGAAAATAGAGATTTTCCTTCTTCTTTAGGTAGAATGTAGAGCTTATCAATTTTCTTCATACAGCTGTATTGAGATCTCCTTGGTGCCAATGTATACTTCCCTTCCCCCTTGTTAATGGGGTTTATACAGGCTTTCTGAATATCCGTTGTGATGTTCAGCTGGTTTCTTGGTATGTGAACAGGTGAATGTCAATCAGGGTCCGGTTCTCCAGTGCCTGCTGCGGAGAAACACCTCCGTAACAGGATAATACCACCTCCATGCTTTACTGCAGGTATGGTGTTATTTGGATGGTGAGCTGTATTGGATCTCCTCCAGACATATTGTTGTGGTGTTGAGGAAAAACAATTCAATTTTAGTCTCATCTGACTATAACACCTTTTCCCATGTGGCCTCAGAATCTCCTAGGTGTGTTATGGCAAAGATCAGTCGTGACTGCATGTGGCCTTTCTTGAGGAGTAGCTTTTTTTTTTTTTTTCAACCCTCCCATACAAGTCACATTTGTGGAGAATTCATGATTTTGTTGTCACATGTACACAATAACCACTCTTTGTCATAAATTCCTGCAACTGCTTCAGAGTTGCTGCAGGCCTCTTGGGAGCCTCTATGACCAGTTTCCACCTGGCTCTTTGGAGTGACGTCCTAATCCAGAGAGGGTCTGTGTTGTACCAAATACCTTCCACTTCTTAATAATAGACTTCACTGTGCTTCTAGGCATTGATAAAGCCATTGATATTTTCTTGTATCCATCTCCTGACTTGTCCCTGTCCACAACAGATCTTTTTGCAGTGCCCTGCCACCCATAGTTGATTGTTTGCTTCAGTTGCACTACCAGGGACTGAGATGCTCCAGGAAAGCTATTTTCATGCTGAGCTAATCAATATGCCCACAGCTGATCACAGTTCAAGGTCAAATGGCTTTGTGTGTGCTGTTGAGAAGGTGATTAGCTACACCTGATTGAGCTTACAAGTAATTTTAGGAGGGGGTGATCATTTCTGCAACTCAGTGATTGGTTTTGAATGGACTTTATTTTTGCCTTACATGTTGGTGTTGTAGCTTTCACTTGGATGTTATAAGTTGCACCGAGTAATTACAAATGGATAAACAAAAACTGTGTCTGTCTTTATTTCAGGCTGCAAAGCCACAAAATGTGATTCTTTTCAATACCCACTGTATGTGTGTATATATATATATATATATATATATATTTATATATATATATATATAAATATACACACTCACTGTTACAAGTCAACAACCGCCGGGGCTGCTGCGTAAAATGTATATATAAGTGCACTCACTGTTACAAGTCAACAACCGCCGGGGCTGCTGCGTAAAATGTATACATCTCTAAACAGGATAAATGCTATGGATATATATATATATATATATATATATATATATATATATATATATATATACACATACACACACACACACCACATATATGTTTGCCTTTCTGGGCAGTATAAAAATATTAACTTTGCGGCCTACTTTGTCAGGTTTGTTTGTTTTATAATTAAGATTTATAATGTAGAACAGTGTTTCCCAAACTGTCTTTTTTATCATGAAAGCCTAAGATTTCTAAACTTTGATTGAATTCATGGGCCACATAAATCTTCTATGGATATAATAGGCCCTAACTAGAAAACCTTACTTATTACTAAATTAACTTGTAACTTGCCCTTTGGACCTCAAATTCTTTTCAGAACACCTTATATCTGCAATAGTGTACATTTTCAGTTGTTGTCTATGCATTCCTTGGATCTCTTTCTTCACAAAGGAAAACAAACAGTAAGTTCACTTCTACTGGACCAGTTCAGGGCTGATGCAATGCATTTGACAACAACATATCTAATAGTTCTAAACCTTGCTGTATCATGTCCTCATTGCGATTAACTTCCTAGTTCCCAGGCCTACTCACCTGAATTAACCTTTACCAAAAACCTTCCCCACCACATTTTATCTTATTGCACAACCCCGAGCAGAAAAACCCACTTTCTCCATGGTCCTTGCACATAAGATACAATAATCTAAGACCCCACAGCACATTAACCCTACATGTCACAGTCACTCATCACCACCTTAAAGGGACAGTAAACATCTTGATATCAATTATTATTATTATTATTATTAAAATTGCATGCTCTATCTGAAACATGAAAGAAAAAAACTTTGGTTTAGTATCCCTTTAACTGCAAAGGGCTCCATTGCCCTTAGATATGTATCTATATATGTGTACATATGTATTTATGTATTTATATGTGTGTGTGTGTGTGTGTGTGTGTGTGTGTGTATGTGTATATATATATATATATATATATATTTAAATACATGTATACACATATAAATACATATGTACACATATACATTTATAAACACATACATATACATTGTTAGAAATGTATATATATGTATTTCATTGTTAAAGCCCTTTGCCTAAATTTTTTTTTTAACACCTGAGACCTCATATCTTTGAGCCCTTATAACTTTTGTGTGCAATATTTGTTATAAATAATTTTTATTAGATGGTGTTATTGTGAGTGTAAGTGTACTTTGTAATTTATTTTTTGATGTGTTTTGTGACACCTTTTCTGTTTCGCAAAACAGTTATCCACAGCTCTGAGGACCCACTAACCTGACGAGTGATAACTTGAATTGCGCTGAAAATGATTGTGTTTAGTTTCAACTTGTAATACCACCACAATTTAACCTGCACGCAAACGAGAAAACCCGATATCACTCACGTGCAAGCATTTGTTCTCCACTAGTAATCTGGCCCAAAAAGTTGTACAGGTATCAATGTTTTTCCCTATAATAAGGGAATAAACCTGATCCCCAAAAGGCATGCTCAGCAACAGTAACCTTATGAATGCCTCATTCACCTTTACTGCAAGCACTTACAACAAAATTAACCCAAATAATTATGCCTTTCCAACCGCTATTAAAGGGACATAAAACACTAATTTGTCTTTCATGATGCAGATAGTGCATGCAATTTTAAACTATTTTCTAATTGACTTCTATTATCAAATGCTCTTCGTTCTCTTAGTATCTTTTCTTGAAAAAAGCTCAGGAGCGCGCAAGTGTCTGAAGCAATATATGGCAGCAGTTATGCAAGAATATTATCCATTTACAAGAGCACTAGGTGGTAGAACTATTTACTGACATGCAGTGCTCCAGAAACCCACCTGGGTATCTCTTCAACAAAGCATTACCATGGGAACAAAGCAAATTCAATAACATAATAAGTAAACTGAAAAACGTTTTAAAAATGGTATGCTCTGTCTGAATCACTAAAAACATTGTTTGCCTTTCATATACCTTTAACCCTCCCTAACTTGCCACAGCATTAACCCAATATCATAATAACCCTAACTCCCTCGTTCCGCCAGAAAACTGTGAGAGCTCTTATATGTCCAAATGGTTAATTACAAAATGTGAACCCCAGACTATGGTAAGGATGAGGAATAGGAAGAGTCATTTTATTGTGTTTAATTTTATGTTGGTTCTGAAGTAACACATTGGGTGCTGGGACTTGTGATGAAGAATACCACCAAGGTGCTGGATTTTTAGTACAAAAAATAATTTAGATTTTATGGGTGAAAGGGACAGTAAACACCTCATAATTACAAGAAATGTCTGTAGTGTTGCTATAGAATAACATAGCTAAGTCTAAATTTTTTTAAAACAAATTAAAATCTTTCTCAATTACCAAACTCCATCTACTACTTGCTTGATTTAGAGGAGTCAATTTGGGCTTGAGTCTGCAGACAACAAGGCTAGCAACTGTCATAATGTTAGAATAAACTGCATTGCTTTGCAGTTGTTATTAGTTTAAGTCAATAGATATGTAGCAGGGTTAGCCTTCATAAGTCAGTAAGGTCCATTTCCAGCTTTCACAATTAGAAAAACCTCAATTTTCAAAACTAAATTACATTAAAGGGGGGGGGGGGGGTAATGAAAGTATATTGCAAAGTTGTTTTATTACATGTAACTAAAGATTTTATTAGGCCTGTGCAGTCGACGGATACGTTAGCTGCTGAATGTGGAAGAAGGCGGCTGCTTATGGCCTTCAGC
Source organism: Bombina bombina (assembly GCF_027579735.1). Lineage (NCBI taxonomy): Eukaryota > Metazoa > Chordata > Amphibia > Anura > Bombinatoridae > Bombina > Bombina bombina. The sequence goes on from NC_069504.1 coordinate 918,582,016, forward strand.
TCTTTTCAGAGCCAGATTTATTTTTCTGAAAGTGAAACTCACTAAGATCTTGGTATCTTATGTGCAAGGACCCTGGAGAAAGAGGGTTGTCTGCTCTTGGGGTGCAATAAGATTGAATGTGGTGGGGGCGGTTTTGGTAAAGGTTAATTCAGGTGAGTAGGCCTGGGGACTAGGAAGTTAATCTCAATGAGGACATGATGCAGAAAGGTTTAATACTATCAGACAGGCCCGGACTGACCATAGGGCATACCGGGCATTTGCCCAGTGGGCCGACGGTCATCTTAGCCCCGCCCACATACCGAGTGCCCAATTTTTTTTTATTAGAATATTTTGTGTTCTGACTTCTTGTACTATAAAATGGCCGGTAGGACAGAGCATGGCCGAGTGAGCAGGCAGGGACCAACACAGTCAGACTTGCATATACAGCGGTGGTGAGAGTAGACTGAGCATCGCATGGAATCTACTTACTTGCAAGCAAGTTTGTCACAGTCTCACAGTCGCTGTATCTGCACTTGCAAGCAAGAGACATGCTGCTGGCTGCTACGGTCTGATGTGGCCTCTGGTGGGAGGAGCAGCTGGGGGCCTGGGCCTCTGAGATCTGTGCTTGGTGGGAGGAACCTTAAAAGGAAGAACATGTGACTTCCCTGCTCCCCCATCACTTCCTCCCAGTGTAGCAGCGTGCAGGAGGTAAGAGAGAGGGCGTCAGGGCGAGGGAGACAGATCATAGCCTGCAACCAGCTCAGCGACTAGCAGTAGCAGGGGTGTTAATGTAACTACCGGCTGCTGAAGGGGCAAAAAACTTCTGACAGGTTGTGTACAGTTTTGATTTGATTTTATTCTTGGGGGAGGGGCACCCGTGGGTTCTGGCTGGAGTGGAGAGATGCTCACTGCTCAGCTCAATTCACATGCTGTGAGTATCCATTAGTATATAAACATCCTAAAAATGAGGATCTAGTGGGGGCATCATTAATTGCAGTGGGGCTGGGGTGTCATTTTATTGCAGGGGGCTTCATATTTTTGTTGGGGGGCATCATTTATTGCATGAAGGCTGGAGGCATACTTTTATTGCTGCAGAATCATTTTATTGAAGGTGGCTGGGGTCATCATTTATTGCAGGGGACTGGGAGGCATCATTTTATTGCAGGGGGGGGGCTGGGGGCATCATTTCATTGCAGTGGGGCTGGGGGCTTTATTTTATTTCTGGGTGCATCATTTATTGCAGTGGGGCTGGGAACATCATTTATTGCAGAGAGGGGCTCAGGGCACCATTTTATTGCAGGGGGCTCAGGGCTTCATTTTATTGCTGGGAGCATCATTTTATTGCAGGGGTGCTGGGGGCATCATTTTATTGCAGCAGGGCTGGGGCATCATTTATGGCTGGGGCATCATTTGATTGCAGGGGGGCTGGGGAAATCATTTATTGCTGGGGGCATCATTTATTGCACGGGGGCATCATTTATGGCTAGGGGCATCAGTTTATTGCAGGGGGCTGGGGGAATCAATTATGGCTGGGGGCATAATTTTATTTCAGGGTATCTGGGGGAATAATTTATTGCTGGGGGCTCAGGGCAATATTTTATTGCAGGGAGCATCATTTTATAGCAGGGGGCTCAGGGCAATATTTTATTGCAGGGAACATCATTTTATTGCAGGGGTGCTGGGGGCATCATTTTATTGCAGGGGAGCTGGAGCATCATTTTATTGCAGGGGGGCTGGGGCATCATTTTATTGCAGGGGTGCTGGGGGCATCATTTTATTGCAGGGGTGCTGGGGGCATCATTTTATTGCAGGGGAGCTGGAGCATCATTTTATTGCAGGGGGGCTGGGGGCATCATTTATGGCTGGGGCATCATTTTATTGTAGGGGGCTGGAGGAATCATTTATTGCTGGGGGGCTGGGGGCATCATTTATTGCAGGGGGGCTGGGGACATATACCTTGCATATATAAACGTGTATTGTGTGTGCAGACCTTATGTAATGAGGTGCTTAAAGGGACATTAAACCCAATTTTTTTCTGTCATGATTTACAAAGAGAATACAATTTTAAACAAAATTCCAATTTACTTCTATAATCTAATTTGCTTTATTCTTTAGATATACTTTGTTGAAGAAATAGCAATACACATTGGTGAGCCAATCACACAAGGCCTCTATGTGCAGCAACCAATCAGCAGCTACTGAGCCTATCTAGATATGCTTTTCAGCAAAGGATATCAAGAGAATGAAGAAAATTAGATAATAGAAGTAAATTAGAAAGTTGTTTAAAATTGCATTCTCTTTCTAAATCATGAAAAAATGTATGTTTCATGTCCCTTTAAGTGGCGTGCTGATATATATACTGTTCATATATAAACATGTATTGCTTGTGCCCTTCTTGAATTCTCTCACCCGGGACCTGTGGTTTCTAGTTACGCCTCTGATTACTAGTCTTTCATATAGCGGCAGGTGAGCCTGGTGAAGTCAGAGTGGAGGGCTTTTCTGGTAGCACTGCAGGCCGGACCAATTTTACTCCTCTCTATGGGGATAACACATTGCACAATCTCTTGGTGGGGTGGGAAGTGGCGGAAAAACTAAGTTGGGTCGGTTCGGTAAAACTCACTGGATCATGAGGCTGAAGCATCAGCAGAGAAAGGGAGTCAGACGTCAGGGAGATGATGGTAAAACCGAAATTGGTGATGCAGTGATCGTGAAGTGAAGCAAGTCTACACTACAGAACAGCAGCCAGCAGGTGAGGTTGTTCACTGTTACTGTTTGTGGTTAAAAAATTATTGCAATGCAGGCTCAGTAATCCATAATCAGATTATCAGAAATGTATAATTTGAGTGAGTCGGACTCACATATTCTGATATATTCTGAATCATTCATGTGAGTGACTCAAGTCATACATTTCTGATACTCTGATTAGGGATTACTGAGCGAGCATTGCAATATTTTTTAACCAAACAGTAACAGTGCACAACCTCACTATAAGTCACTCACATGATTCAGAATATATCACATATCAGTGTATGTGAGTGACTTATAGTGGGGTTGTGCACTGTTACTGTTTGGTTAAAATATTATTGTAAAGTTGCTGGGTCAGTAATACCTAATCAAATTATCAGAAATGTATGGCTTGTGTCACTCACATGATTCAGAATATATCAGTGTATGTGAGTGATTTATAGTGAGGTTGTGTGAGTGTTGGAAATTTTAATTGTTTTTCTCACTTCAACAAGTATTATACTTGCCATGTGTGGTATACGGTTAAATAAGAAATTATGAATGGGGGTTGGGCCTCTTTGCCCTAAAATGCCTGGGCCTCTTTTTGGTCCCAGTCCGGCCCTGCTATCAGATATGTTGTTGTCAAATGCATTGTACCAGTGTTGAGCTGGTCCAGTAAAAGAGAACATACTATTTGTTTTGTCCTGTGCAGAAAGAGGTCCATGGAATGCAGAGGCAACAAATGCAAATGCACACTAATACAGATTTAAAAGCAACTTTCTAATTTACTCCTATTATTAATTTTTTTTTTGTTCTCTTGGTATCTTTATTTTAAAAAAGCAGGATTGTAAGCAAAAGAGCCGTCCCATTTTTGGTTCAAAACCGTGGATAGCGCTTGCTGATAGGTGAGTACATTTAGCCATCAATCAGCAAGCACTACTCAGGTTCTGAACCAAAGATGGGTTGGCTTACATTCCTGCTTTTTCAAATATAGATACCAAAAACAACAAAGAAAAATTGATAATAGGAGTAAATTAGAAACTTGCTTAAAATTGCATGCTGTATCTGAATCATGAAAGAAAAAAAATTGGGTTCAGTATCCATTTAGGGTTTTCTGAAAAATTCTGAGGTTCATAATGGGCGAGTTACAAGTAGTAAGGAGACTTTCCTAGTAAGTGCCTATTATTTTCTTGGAAGGCTTATGTCACCCACGTATTGAATCAATCCACAATAGTCTTAGGGTTAAACTGCTAAAAAAAGACGGTTTAGGACAAAGCTTTGATGTGAAGAACTTATCTGCTAAAGGTTGCTAAGAAAATATGGAAAGACTTTGTCCACTGTGCTATGTTATAATGCATAACAATATCCTAAAACTTGTACCATGCTTTAGAAATTTGTAATGTTGGAAAAAATGTGTTTCTAATTAAAACAATATATATAATAAAAAAAACAAAAAAGACTTTGGGAAACACTATCCTATATTATAAATCTTAATTATAAACCCAGCAACCCCGACAAGAGCAGCAAGTAAAGTTTATATTATTTTCAGACTGCCTAGAAAGACAAACTAATGACAATGACAGGTCATAGGGTTTAATTATAAGCAGGATACAGGACGCAAATACTACAAATGTGATAAACAACTTCATTTTAAGAGCACACTATTTTGTTTATGTCTGGTTCAATAAGATTTAAATACAAACATGATTATTTATTATTTTTTTATTTGTTTTACAGTGCTAACTATGCTTGCTCACGCATAAATGTTTTCAATCTATTTTAAAAAGCCCATGAAACTCTTTAAATTGTGTGTTAACTTATACAGTACATTCTAATTAGTTTGGCAGAGCAAATACAAATCACATTTACTGACTAACAACAATAAAATTGAAGTACCAGTTAAATATCCAAAATAATTAAAGGAATCATTTTCAGTCAGCTATAATTAGCTAATTCGCTTTACAAACATTTATTAAAATGAATTCACATTTTATTATTCCATAGGTAGTTACACAATAGTATAGAGAAAAAATATAATGAAAGAAACCCTGAGTATCCAGCCCTTCACAATTAAAACGAAGACTCCCTAAGTAATATCAATCTGGGATAGACTAATTAAGTTTAGTTTGATATCCATTCATTTCTTCTATTGCCTCTGAGCAAATTGTTTATTAGAGAAAGTTATTTTACACAAATCAAATCAAACTGGGTAAACCATTATATTTGAGAGAAACTTTAGCCATCAGTCAATTAATCCATTGTTTTCTCAAGACACATTTTTTTTAACAAGCAGATTATGTTATCCACAATTTAGATATCATGTGATTCAATTAGTAGGTGAAATTTATTGACAGCTTCTTTAATACTTTTATTATGAGCAAGCAAGGAATTCTGTGTGTCAGGAGTGTAAAACAAATTCACTTATGACTAGTACATGAAAAAAATTCTACACAATAGATTTTATTATTTATACTTTTTATAAAACAACTTATTGGTAATTTGTTGTTTTTTTTTTCAAATAAATATAAAGCACACATTGTGCTATGCCCTATAGACCAAGTGGTAAACAAATGCATGGTTTCATGTTGCTTGTAATTTAAAAATGAATCCTGTATTCAAGTTGCACTTAAATTCAATTGTATTATTGAATACTACTTTTAAAATATTGCGTTTCAAAAAAGGTAAGACTGTGGCGGCTAAATCAGCATCTGTGTGTGCACTGACCTATCACAATGCTTTCAGAGTGTATTAATAAAACATGTGTTATTTACTATACAATGATAGACAGCTCATATCTAAAACAAGCTATGTAAAGTCAATCATTTCATGAAGCTGCTTTATTATTTTTACCGTTCCAGAGCTGTAAAATAAGGAGATTATTAGAATTAACATTGTGGCATTATGGGTGCTTATGTCTGCAGCCCCAACATATATATTTGGTGCCATTTTATAACAGCTGAATATTCTGTATAAACAAAACAGAACTAGACACAGCCGTGTTTATTTGACTAATAGCACATTTTGTTGTTACATTTTTCTCCTTTTTAAAGGGACAGTAAACTTCTTGTATGTTCTGTTGTGTTGCTATAGAACAAAATTTCTTCAAAGTTTTTACACTTTTTAAAACAAATTAACATAATTGTTGCAGCAGTTATTATTCAATAGCCACATTCCACCCACCATTTGCCTTATTTGGAGGAGCAAATAGCACCGCTGCAGGTTTTTATGTGGTTTTGGTATCCAATATACAGCTCTGCATATAAATGCGGCACGTATATTTCACCCGTCGCCAGCAATTTTTTTCTCCCATAAGCTAACATGGGACCGCGTTGCAAATCGGTATCCAATATTCAGTGCAAGGATATACGTTGGCGAAAATGGAGAAATCTTACTCTATTTTCGCCTCGCAACACAAAGGCAGCCGCAGCAGGCCTTGCGCTGAGTATGGGAGTACCGTAACTCCCGAAACTGCCTGAAAAATAAACTAACACCTAACGCATGCGCAATATCTATCTACCTGTCAACCACCAACCCCACCGCAATAACTAATAAAGTGTATTAACCCCTATATCTGCCATCAAACCCACACCGCAACTAAAAATAAAGTATTAACCCCTATAATTGCCAACCCCAACATTGCAAACTACTTAATAAAGCTCTTAATCAACTCCTAATCCGCCATTAACCAACAACACAAACTACCTATTAAAGTATTAACCCCTAAACCTCCAAAGCCACAAAGCAAATAAATAATTAAATTACTAAGCCCCCTAACCTAACACCCCCTAAATTACAAAATACTAAAGTTACTATTAAAAAAATAAATAAAAAAACTAACATTACTTTAAAAATAAAAAAAAATAAGTGTAAATTAAAGGGAAAGTCTAGTCAAAATTAAAATTCTGGTGTAGACTATCCCTTTAAGCTACAATTACAGAAAATAAAAAAATCTAAGATTACAGAAAATAATAAACAAAATTATCAAATTTTAAAAAATTATACCTAATCCCTATGAAAACAAAAAAGCCCCACAATCAAATGTTAAACTACCAGTAGCCCTTAAAAGGGCATTTGTTTGGGCATTGCCTTTAAAAGGATATTTAGCTCTTTTACAAAGTGCCCACCCTAATCTAAATAAACCCCCCAAATTATTTAAAAAAAAAAAAAAAACTAAATCTAACCCCCAGGTTAGTACTCACAGTTCCTGGAGTCCTGCGGAGAAGGTACTGTCCCATGCGGTGAAGTCTTCTTCTAAGCGGCAACCTCTTCTTTCTTCTTCCAGGAACAATCCGGCACAGAGCGGAGGGCAGAGCTGAAGACCGGCGACCGCGGAGCCATGGAGCGTTGAGGATCCTCTTAGTACGATCTCCGCCGTACACTGAATAGTGAATTCAAAGTTCGCGATTAAAAATGGCGTCTCTTTAATTCCTATTGGCTGATTTGATTCTTTAAATTCAAATCAGCCAATAGGATGAGAGCTAGTCAAATCTTATTGGCTGTTCAAATCAGCCAATAGGATGAGAGCTACTGAAATTCTATTGGCTATTCAAATCAGCCAATAGATTTGAACAGCCTATAGGATTTGAGTAGCTGAGCTCTCATCCTACTGGCTGATTTGAATTTGAAGAATCAAATCAGCCAATAGGAATTCAAGGGACGCCATTTATTAATCGCGTACCTTGAATTCACTATTCAGTGTATGGCGGAGATCGTACAAAGAGGATCCTCCACGCTCCATGGCTCTGCGGTCGTCAGTTTTTAGTTCCAGGGTCGCCGGTCTTCATCTCCGCCCTCCGCTCCGCGCCGGATTGTTCCTGGAAAAAAAAAGAAGTCGCCGCTTGGAAGAAGACTTCACCGCATGGGACAGGACCTTCTCCGGCGGACTTCAGGAATGGTGAGTACCAACCTGAGGGTTAGACTTAGGTTTTTTTTTTAATTTTTGAGGTTTTTTTTTAATTTAGATTAGGGTGAGCACTTTGTAAAAGACTAAATTCCCTTTTAAGGGCAATGCCCAAACAAAATGCCCTTTTCAGGGCAATAGGTAGTTTAGGTTTTTTAGTGTTAGATTCTTTTGTTTTGGGGGGTTTGGTGGGTGGGGGTGCTTACTGTTAGGGGGGACTTTGTGTATTTTGAATGTAAAAGAGCTGTTTATCTTGGGGCAATGCACTGCAAAAAGCCCTTTTAAGTGCTACTGGTAGTTTAGCATTAGATTAGGGGGTGTTTTTATTTGGGGGGGGGGTTTCATAGGGATTAGGTATAATTTTTTAAAATTTTATAATTTTGTTTTTTATTTACTGTAATCTTAGATTTTTTTATTTTCTGTAATTGTAGCTTAAAGTGAAAGTGAAGTTAATAGCTCCAGAATTCATCAATCAGAGCAAAATATTAACAGCAATATGGTCGCTAACTTTTTTAAATATTTGTTTTTCCAAAATTAGACTTTTTAACTATATATTTTTTATTACCGTTGCTGGGCGAACTCCCCCCTCCCTCTACTTCCTCTATTTCTGTAATTTGACGTATAGAGTGGTCCCACACGCTCTATACGTATATCTAATGCTCGTGCACGAAGTCCCTTTCTAATGCGCATGCGCGAATCGTCGTGACACAGTTTAACGCGCATGCGCTCCGCGGAGATACCGTTTTCAAAACAGGAGCACGCTAATGCGCATGCGCGAAACTGGAACGCGCTCTAAACATAATTAGTCACAAAAAAGGTGCGCATGCGCAGACTAAGATGTGGGAGGGTGACATAGTTTTACGGCCGCCTAACGGCCAGAATTTCAATTGGGTAGATGTAAAACGTGACCAAGGCAGAAAAATATGAGTAAATAACGGGCTGATTTAGGAGATAGAAAAAATGTAATTTATTGCGGCAATAACTCTGCAAATAAAAAATAGGAAAAAAATGATAAATGAAACTGCTATTATTTCTGGGTAAAAAATATAACTGTGGATCGCAAACATTGTAAGTTAACTTTCACTTTAAAGGGACAGTCTACACCAGAATTTTAATTTTGACTAGACTGTTCCTTTAATTTATACTTATTTTTTTTTTATTTTTAAAGTAATGTTAGTTTTTTTGTTTTTTTTAATAGTAACTTTAGTATTTTGTAATTTAGGGGTTCATTTAGGGGGGTGTTAGGTTAGGGGGCTTAGTAATTTAATTATTTATTTGCGTTGTGGGCTTTGGCGGTTTATGGGTTAATACTTTATTAGGTAGTTTGCATTGTGGGTTAATGGCGGATTAGGGGTTAATAGTTTTATTAGTTCCGATGTGGGTTTGATGGTGGATATAGGGGTTTAACGTGTCGTGTTTATTTTTGGGAGGCGTGTGAGACTGTTACGGGATATTTGATATTTTTTCTTAAGCGCCGACAGTTTCTAAAGTGCCGTAAGTCACTAGCGACTCCAGAAATTTGTATTTACGCTCATTTCTGGACATCGCCAGTTTATCTAACTTACAGCACTTTATGAACTGCCAGCACCCTATATGTAATAGCCCAATGTGTGAGGTGAAATTACGGGCGGCGCGGGTTTCAGTGCTTGTGCCGAAGCCTGCGCCGTATATGTAATCCCGCCCCTGGCTTTAGTCCACAGACAACAAGCGTAGTTACTGCTGTGAAGTTAGTATAAAGTACATTACTTTTTTAGTTCTCTGATAAAGCCAGAAACAGACAAACATGTAGCATGGTTATCCTTGATAAGTTTGCAATGTGCATTTAAAGTTCTAAGACTTAGAAATGTATCTATTTTCAGAGCTAAATTACGTGAAAATGGGCAAAACAAATAATCAAAATATATTGCAAAGTTGTTTCATTACACATAACTTAAAGCGACAGTCTACACCAGATTGCTTATTGTTCAGAAAGATAGATATTCCCTTTATTTCCCATTCCCCAGTATTGCACAACCAACACGGTTATATTAATATACTTTTTACCTCTGTGATTACCTTGTATCAAAGTCTTTGCAGACTGCCCCCTTATTTTAGTTCTTTTGCCAGACTTGCATTTTAGCCAATCAGTGCTGACTCCTAGGTAACTCCACATGCATGAGCACAATGTTATCTATATGGCACCCATGAACTAACACCCTCTAGCTGTGAAAAACTCTCAAAATGCCCTGAGCTAAGAGGCGACCTTCAAGGGCTTAGAAATTTGCATATGAGCTTACCTAGGTTTAGCCGTCAACTAAGAATACCAAGAAAACAAAGCTAATTTGATGATAAAAGTAAATTGGAAAACTTTAAAATTGCATGCCCTATCTGAATCATGAAAGTTTAATTTTGACTAGACTGTCCCTTTTAAGGAACAGTCAAGTTAAATTTAAAATGAAACTTTCATGATTCAGATAGGGCATACAATTTAAAAAAAAAAACTTTCCAATTTTACTTTTATAATGAAATTTGTTTGTTCTCTTGGAATTCTTGGTTCAAAGTTAAAACGAGGTAGGCTCAAATTGATTTCTAAGCCATTGAAGGCTGCCTCCTATGACACTGCTAGTTCATGTGTGCCATATAGATAATGTCTGCAGAGGCTTACATATAAGGCAATCACAGAGGTAAAATGACTATTAATTTAACAGTGTTGGTTATGCAAAACTGGGGAATGGGTAATAAAGGGATTATCTATCTTTTTAAACAATAACATTTTTTAAGTAGACTGCCCCTTTAATTAATAATCAACAAACATATTTACTTTGATACTACCATCCAGTACACTAGCATTTTTGCAACATATCACTTCTTTTGCTTCTCAAATAAAAAGCTATGTGTAGTGCATTAAATAATATTGGGTTCTTTATCATAATTTATAAATACAATGTACACCAAACTATATATTCATTATAATGGAAATAAAAGCTGCAGAAAAACTGTGTAGTTCTCATTTACTGCATCAGTTTATTTGATTCATGATTTATTATATAATTGCAAACTAACTTTTCCTTTCATGCATGATAACAAGCAATTCATAGTCTATTTTTTATTGTGTTATGTATATTTAGTTTTATAGAGACTTGAAAAGTCACAATACGGCAGAAAATATTAAATCACATCAAATATATATAGCAGGCTATAATTTCTTTGTGCTAACTGTTCACAGATATTATGCCAGATGATCATGGTGCCGTCAGTGTTTTTGTTACTTCTACAGAACAAGCTTAGCAACCTAACAGATTTCTATTAGGCAATATATTTGCTTTTTAACAATCTACATATAAATATTCATGTCATCTCAGCTTTAAGAAAAAAGTTCACATGACACAAAACCTTGTGTTTAGATCCTTAAATCAATCCTCAAAGTTCAAATTACTGCGCTGAACTGGCGCTTTCAGAAGAGTCATTGATTTTAATCTGCTTCAAGCAATCAATTACCCCATGTCCTCTTTATTCCAAACTGTAATGAAAACTAAACTGCGTCGTCCTGAAAACTAAATGTGAAGATGATCATAAACCAGAATTTAAACTCCATGGATTATTCATATCTACCCATTTAGATTTGCCATTTCCATTATGAGCACATTTGCCATGAGCATTTAATGGACATCTAAAAGGGAATTCATTAAAGCAAGAGCTGTTGGCAGCACTTATGGGCTTCAGACTGCTTTATGCTTTCCTTTAATAGCGTACTATTATAAAAGTGATGTATTGTGATCGTCCCATCAGTAGTTTGCATAAAAGTCTGAAAGAAATAACAAATCCTTTTTGAGCACTGTCAAAATCAAATCCAACATATTTTCCATTAAATCGCTGCTGATTACAATTATTCAAATATACTACTGAAGATGTTTAATTAAATTGTGCTGTATTTCATCAAAACATTCTCCTCGACATTCAAGTGGAAGTAAAGTACTGGTTTGCCTTTTTTTCTAAAATAGAGAGAAGTGGAGTAAATAGTGATTTAAAGACAAATACACATCTAACTACCCCAGGTAAAGAGACACAAAGTACAATTAGCTAGCTGAGGTGTACAGATTATAGCCACACCTCTCCCATGTGAAGTGTGTCATAGCTATACTTTATTTTAACCAAGCTATCAAACTCAGAGCTCTCTCTCCTTCCCTACAAACCCTATACATGGATAATGGGGGGGGGGGGGGGAGTTTAAATGACTGTCACATGTGATCAAGACAATTAAGGCATTGAATTTGTTAACCCCTTATATGGTGATAGTGGAAATGTTTCAAGCAATTAAGTGGTTATATCAATGTTGCAAGTGTATCCTGGAATTAAAACTTTGTGTGTGTTCCAGTGCTTAATCAAAGCTACTGCTTAAAACATAGAAATATATCAAAGGCTAAGTTATGGGGATGATTTACACTTATACACTATTTGTAAATGCAGCATATGGACTACTGTGTCCTAGATTGGCGATGTTTTTTTTCCCCAGCAGTAGAAACCATATCACTTAAACCAGTACCGTTATGAATGAGTGCCTCATGATTTATAAGATTAATTTCCTCATAGATGAATAAACAGCTACCATTCTAAAGGATAAACAGCTAACATACATAGGCAGTAGCGTTTTAGATAACCCCACCTATGCATAAATTATTGCACACTAAATGTGCGTGTTTGTGTGTGTGCGTGCCATGACTCCAAAAGGTTACTAGAGAGTGGTGTAGGGATTACCACTGCTGACAGCGCAGTGTGCACGGTTTGTTTCCCTATGGCTGAGATGGATCAAGGAAGGTGCACTGAGTTTAGAGCACAGGATTTACAGACCTCTACTGTTAATAGTACCAACTGTATTCCCAGCGCTAAGGGTAGCCCTACTTGTGAGCTGATTGTTGGAAGTGACCGTGCTTCACCCTTGCCTGTACTTGAACCATGGACTAATTACCTAGCTGCTGAACTATGGTAAAATACTCTAGATTATTCTCATTACTTACCCTTTTGCTGTGACATTTGGTTCCTTTCTGCTTTCCTGGTAGTGAACCCTGGCCTGACTACTCTTCTGATTATCTCATAACTACTACTACTTTCCAATTTATGTCTGTTATCTAATTTGATTTGCTCTCTAGGCGTTCTTTATTGATAAGCATACCTATGTAGGCTCAGGAGCAGCAATACATTACTGGGAACCTGCTGCAATTGGTGACCTAACTTGGTCACCATTTTTGTTCAGCTAGCTCCCAGTAATGCACTGCGGCTCCAACAAAGGATGCCAAAGGAATGTATGCTCTATCTAAATCATGTATAATATTTTTGGGTTTTATTTACATTTAATGACTTGTAATACAGTTTTTTTTAATTAATTTATTATTATTATTACTTTTATTAATATTATTATTATTAATGGAGGTACACAAATAATGTCTTACCATTTTCCCAATTGTATTATTTAACATCTAGACAATAATTACAAAAACAATTACACATAATAATTAACATATTTATGTTTTATAGTTTTAAGTGTTATATGAGCAACATTTTGAACTTTTTGTGAATCCAGGAAAAAAATTGTGTTTACCACTGAGCATGCACAAAAACATGCACATTAAAAAAAAGTGTCAAAAGAAAAGATATGCCAACATGGTTTCTTAAATGGTTAGGATCAATCTGATCTGATGGACATTAAGGCCTCTATTTATCAAGCCGTCGACTTTCTTGCATTTGATGGCCCCAATATGCTTGCCTCAGATCGCATAACGTCGCCGCCGCGGACCTGAATACGCTCTCCAAAATTATCAAGAAAGCTGTCAAAAAGCTACGCACCAAGTACGGAGCGATGAGCAGCGGACTGTTGTTAACTAACAGTCATCGATCTCGTTGCTCTTCGGCTTTTTTACAGCTTTCTTGCTATACTGTCACTAAGCACCCACACTATACTATACTGTTTACCCCCTATACCGCCGCTTCCGGAGCCCCCCGCAACTAAATAAAGGTATTTACCCCTAAACCGCCGCTTCCTGACCCCGCCGCACCTACATAAAGTTATTAACCCCTAAACCGCCGCTCCCGGAGCCCACCACCACCTACATTATACATATTAAACCCTAATCTGCCGCCCCCTATACCGCCGCCACCTACATAAAGTTATTAACCCCTATACTGCCGCTCCCGGCCCCCTGCCGCAACTAAGTAAACTGTTTAACCCCTAAACCACCGCTGCCGGAGCCCACCGCCACAAACATTACATTTATTAACCCCTAAACCTAAGTCTAACCCTAACCCTAACACCCCCTAACTTAAATATTATTTAAATAAATTTACTATTATTAACTAAATTATTCCTATTTAAAACTAAATACTTACCTATAAAATAAACCCTAAGCTAGCTACAATATAACTAATAGTTAGTAGTCATCTTAGGGTTTATTTTTATTTTACAGGCAAGTTTGTATTTATTCTAACGAGGTACAATAGTTATTAAATAGTTATTAACTATTTAATAGCTACCTAGCTAAAATAAAGACAAAATTATCTGTAAAATAAACCCTGACCTAAGTTACAATTACACCTAACACTACACTACAATTAAATAAATGAAATAAATTAACTACAATTACCTACAATTAAATAAAATTAACTAAAACAAAAAAACTAAATAAAAAAATAATTACAAGAATTTTAAACTAATTACACCTAATCTAAGCCCCCTAATAAAATAAAAAGCCCCCCAAAATAATAAAAAGCCCTACCCTATACTAAATTACAAATAGCCCTTAAAAAGGGCTTTTTGTGGGGCATTGCCCCAAAGTAATCAGCTCTTTAACCTGTAAAAAAAGAAATACAACCCCCCCAACAGTAAAACCCACCACCCACACACCCAACCTTACTCTAAAACCCACCCAAGCCCCCCTTAAAAAAACCTAACACTAACACCTTGAAAATGACCCTACCTTGAGCCATCTTCACCCAACCGGGCCTAAGTCCTCAACGAAGCCGGGCGAAGTGGTCCTCCAGACGGGCAGAAGTCTTCATCGAATGCGGGCAGAAGAGGTCCTCCAGACGAGCAGAAGTCTTCATCCAGGCGGAATCTTCTATCTTCTTCCATCCGATGAGGAGCTGCTCCAGCTTGAAGACATCTGACACGGAGCATCCATCCAGACCGACGACTAACCGATGAATGACGGTTCCTTTAAATGACGTCATCCAAGATGGCGTCCCTTGAATTTCGATTGGCTGATAGAATTATATCAGCCAATCGGAATTAAGGTAGGAAAAATCCTATTGGCTGATGCAATCAGCCAATCGGATCGAAGTTCAATCCGATTGGCTGATGCAATCAGCCAATAGGATTGACCTCGCATTCTATTGGCTGTTCCAATCAGCCACTAGAATGCGAGGTCAATCCTATTGGCTGATTGCATCAGCCAATAGGATTTTTCCTACCTTAATTCCGATTGTCTGATAGAATTCTATCAGCCAATCGGAATTCAAGGGATGCCATCTTGGATGACGTCATTTAAAGGAACCGTCATTCATCGTTAGTCGTCGGTCTGGATGGATGCTCCGCGTCAGATGTCTTCAAGATGAAGCCGATCCTCGACGGATGGAAGAAGATAGAAGATGCCGCCTGGATGAAGACTTCTGCTCGTCTGGAGGACCTCTTCTGCACGGATTCGATGAAGACTTAGGCCCGGTTGGGCGAAGACGGCTCAAGGTAGGGTGATCTTCAATGGGTTAGTGTTAGGTTTTTTTAATCGGGTATGGGTGGGTTTTAGAGTAAGGTTGGGTGCGTGGGTGGTGGGTTTTAATGTTGGGGGGTTGTATTTCTTTTTTAACAGGTAAAAGAGCCGATTACTTTGGGCAATGCCCCGCAAAAGGCCCTTTTAAGGGCTATTTCTAATTTAGTATAGGGTAGGGATTTTTATTATTTTGGGGGGCTTTTTTATTTTATTAGGGGGCTTAGATTAGGTGTAATTAGTTTAAAATTCTTGTAATTATTTTTTTTTTTACTTTCTGTAATTTAGTGTTTGTTTTTTGTACTTTAGTTCATTTTATTTAATTGTATTTAATTGTAGGTAATTGTAGTTAATTAATTTAATTTATTTAATTGTAGTGTAGTGTTAGGTGTAATTGTAATTTAGGTTAGGATTTATTTTACAGGTAATTTTGTATTTATTTTAGCTAAGTAGTTATTAAATAGTTAACTATTTAATAACTATTGCACCTAGTTAAAATAAATACAAAGTTGCCTGTAAAATAAAAATAAATCCTAAAATAGCTACAATGTAACTATTAATTATATTGTAGCTATTTTAGGGTTTATTTTATAGGTAAGTATTTAGTTTTAAATAGGAATAATTTATTTAATTATAGGAATATTTATTTAGATTAATTTAAATAATATTTAAGTTAGGGGGGGTGTTAGGGTTAGACTTAGGTTTAGGGGTTAATAAAATTAATATAGTGGCGGCGGTGTGGGGGGCAGATTAGGGGTTAATAAATATAATGTAGGTGGCGGTGGGCTCAGGGAGCGGCGGGGTTAAGGGGTTAAACACTTTATTTAGTCGCGGCGGTTTAGGGGTTAATAAATATACTGTAGGTGGTGACGGTGTCAGGGCGGCAGATTAGGGGTTAATAAGTATAATGTAGGTGGCAGCAGTGTAGGGGGGGCAGATTAGGGGTACATGTTAGGGTGTTAGGTGTAGACATTTCCCATAGGAATCAATGGGATATCGGGCAGCAGCGAGCATGAGCTTTTGCTGCTGTCAGACTCCCATTGATTCCTATGGCATCCGCCACTTCCAGGGCAGCGGATTGAAAACCAGGTACGCTGGGCCGGAAAAGTGGCGAGCATACCTGCTAGTTCTTTGATAACTAGCAAAAGTAGTCAGATTGTGCTGAACTTGCATTCGGAACATCTGTAGTGACGTAAGCATCGATCTGTGTTGGACTGAGTCCGGCAGATCGTATGTTACGTCACTAAATTCTACTTTTGCCGGTCTCTAGCCTTTGATAACTAAGGCGAATCAGGCTCGCCACAAATACGCTGCGGAATTCCAGCGTATTTGCGGTTGACAGCTTGATAAATAGAGGCCTAAGAGTATGATGTTAAATAAATACATAAAGTATAAAAAGATGGGGGGGGGGGAACTGAAGAAAACAATTAAAACATTCTAGTCACTAATAAAAGCAAACAAATAGCATAGGATACATTGTTTGCATAGCTACTCAAAATCGCAACTAGGCCATCTTAAAGGGACACTGAACCTGAATTTTTTTTTTCATGATTAAGATAGAGTATGCAATTTTAAGCAACATTCTAATTTACTTCCGTTTTCAATTTTTCTTTGTTCTCTTGCTATCTTTATTTAAAAAAGAAGGCATCTAATCTAAGGAGTCAGCCATTTTTTTTTTGGTTCAGTACCCTGGACAGCATTTGTTTATTGGTGGGTGAATTTATCCACCAATCATCACGAACAACCCAGGTTGTTCACCAAAAATCGGCCGGCATCTAAACTTACATCCTTACTTTTCAAATAAAGATACCAAGAGAATGAAGTCAATTTGATAATAGGAGAAAATTAGAAAGTTGCTTAAAATTGCATGCTCTATCTGAATCACAAAAGAAAAACAATTGGGTTCAGTGTCCCTTTAAAGAGAATAAACGCTACATTTTGACTCATAATTTAGATAGAGCATGCAATTTTAGGATACTTCTCAATTTACTTCTATTGTTAAATGTAGTTAGTTATCTTGGAATCCTTTACTGAATAGCATACCTAGGTAGACTCAGAAGCAGCAATACACTGCTGGGAGCTAGCTTGCAAATGGTGGCTTTGCACATATGCCTCTTCTCATGGATTCAGCCACTAAAATCCTAAACTGCAAATGAGTTTTCAATAGAAAAGTTCCTGAAAATGTGTTTTCAGTTGTTAAAGTGCTTGTTATTGGGATAGAATCTGGGAATCCAACCGAAAGTGGCTCATAAAATGCCCCTTTCACACCTCTTAAGATTACATTAGAGTTATTTTAAATGAAACCCTATTATGTCTGCAACTACTATGGAACACAAGACGACAGTTTCTTCAAGAGACAGTCTACACCAAGTGTTATTGTTTAAAAAGAGATAATCCCTATATTACACATTCCCCAATTTTGCATAACCAACACTGTTATATTGATACACATTTTACCTCTGTAATTACCTTGTATCTAAGCCTCTGCAGACTGCCCCCTTATCTCAGTTCTTTTGACAGATATGCATTTTAGAAAATCAGTGCTGACTCATAAAGAACTGCACGGGAGTGAGCACAATGTTACCTATATGACGTACATGAACTAGCAATGCCTAACTGTCCAAAACTGTCAAAATGAACTGAGATAAGGGCTTAGAAATTAGCATATAAGCCTTCCTAAGGTTAGCTTTAAACAAAGAATACCAAGAGAACAAAGCAAATTTGATGATAAAAGTAAAATTGGAAAGTTGTTAAAAGTTGTATGGCGTATTTGAATCATGAAAGTTTAATTTTGACTTGACTTGACTGTCCCTTGTCCTAACTGGTGAGCATTTATTGTAACCAGACTCACATAAGATGGTCACTGTCAGGCATCTTAATTTCTTCTTTACTATCAGGGGAGTGTCTAACTAGCATGCATAGTACAGTTACTACAGAAGCTGTTAGAGGACTGTAAACAACTAACAGCTTAGTGAATAGTGCTCCTAGAGGCAATTGCCAGCAGCCAGCATACACTACATGCCTCTCCCCTCTAGTTATAACAAGCTATATATATATATATATATATACAAAAATACAAAAAACAACTGAGAACAAAAGTTCATAAGTGTAAAAACATAATTTATGCTTACCTGATAAATTCCTTTCTTCTGTAGTGTGATCAGTCCACGGGTCATCATTACTTCTGGGATATTACTCCTCCCCAACAGGAAGTGCAAGAGGATTCACCCAGCAGAGCTGCATATAGCTCCTCCCCTCTACGTCACTCCCAGTCATTCGACCAAGGACCAACGAGAAAGGAAAAGCCAAGGGTGAAGTGGTGACTGGAGTATAAATTAAAAAATATTTACCTGCCTTAAAAACAGGGCGGGCCGTGGACTGATCACACTACAGAAGAAAGGAATTTATCAGGTAAGCATAAATTATGTTTTCTTCTGTTAAGTGTGATCAGTCCACGGGTCATCATTACTTCTGGGATACCAATACCAAAGCAAAAGTACACGGATGACGGGAGGGATAGGCAGGCTCTTTATACAGAAGGAACCACTGCCTGAAGAACCTTTCTCCCAAAAATAGCCTCCGATGAAGCAAAAGTGTCAAATTTGTAAAATTTGGAAAAAGTATGAAGCGAAGACCAAGTTGCAGCCTTGCAAATCTGTTCAACAGAGGCCTCATTCTTGAAGGCCCAAGTGGAAGCCACAGCTCTAGTAGAATGAGCTGTAATTCTTTCAGGAGGCTGCTGTCCAGCAGTCTCATAAGCTAAACGAATTATGCTACGAAGCCAAAAAGAAAGAGAGGTAGCGGAAGCTTTTTGACCTCTCCTCTGCCCAGAGTAAATGACAAACAGAGAAGACGTTTGTCGAAATTCCTTAGTTGCCTGTAAGTAAAATTTTAGAGAACGGACTACATCCAGGTTGTGCAGTAGACGTTCTTTCTTTGAAGAAGGATTTGGGCATAAAGAAGGAACAACAATTTCTTGATTGATATTCCTGTTAGTCACTACCTTAGGTAAGAACCCAGGTTTAGTACGCAGGATTACCTTATCCGAATGAAAAATCAAATAAGGAGAATCACAATGTAAGGCTGATAATTCAGAGACTCTTCGAGCCGAGGAAATAGCCATTAAAAATAGAACTTTCCAAGATAACAACTTTATATCAATGGAATGAAGGGGTTCAAACGGAACGCCCTGTAAAACATTAAGAACAAGGTTTAAACTCCATGGTGGAGCAACAGTTTTAAACACAGGCTTAATCCTGGCCAAAGCCTGACAAAAAGCCTGGACGTCAGGAACTTCTGATAGACGTTTGTGTAACAGAATGGACAGAGCCGAGATCTGTCCCTTTAATGAACTAGCAGATAAACCCTTTTCTAAACCTTCTTGTAGAAAAGACAATATCCTAGGAATCCTAACCTTACTCCAAGAGTAACCTTTGGATTCACACCAATATAGGTATTTACGCCATATCTTATGGTAAATCTTTCTGGTAACAGGTTTCCTAGCCTGTATTAAGGTATCAATAACTGACTCAGAAAACCCACGTCTTGATAAAATCAAGCGTTCAATTTCCAAGCAGTCAGCTTCAGAGAAGTTAGATTTTGATGTTTGAAGGGACCCTGTATCAGAAGGTCCTGTTTCAGAGGTAGAGACCAAGGTGGACAGGATGACATGTCCACCAGGTCTGCATACCAAGTCCTGCGTGGCCACGCAGGTGCTATTAGAATCACTGATGCTCTCTCTTGTTTGATTCTGGCAATCAATCGAGGAAGCAACGGGAAGGGTGGAAACACGTAAGCCATCCTGAAGTCCCAAGGTGCTGTCAGAGCATCTATCAGGACTGCTCCTGGATCCCTGGATCTGGACCCGTAACGAGGAAGCTTGGCGTTCTGTCGAGACGCCATGAGATCTATCTCTGGTTTGCCCCAACGTCGAAGTATTTGGGCAAAGACCTCCGGATGAAGTTCCCACTCCCCCGGATGAAAAGTCTGACGACTTAAGAAATCCGCCTCCCAGTTCTCCACTCCCGGGATGTGGATTGCTGACAGGTGGCAAGAGTGAGACTCTGCCCAGCGAATTATCTTTGATACTTCCATCATAGCTAGGGAGCTTCTTGTCCCTCCCTGATGGTTGATGTAAGCTACAGTCGTGATGTTGTCCGACTGAAACCTGATGAAGCCCCGAGTTGTCAACTGGGGCCAAGCCAGGAGGGCATTGAGAACTGCTCTCAATTCCAGAATGTTTATTGGCAGGAGACTCTCCTCCTGACTCCATTGTCCCTGAGCCTTCAGAGAATTCCAGACGGCACCCCAACCTAGAAGGCTGGCGTCTGTTGTTACAATTGTCCAGTCTGGTCTGCTGAATGGCATCCCCCTGGACAGATGTGGCCGAGAAAGCCACCATAGAAGAGAATTTCTGGTCTCTTGATCCAGATTCAGAGAAGGGGATAAGTCTGAGTAATCCCCATTCCACTGACTTAGCATGCACAGTTGCAGTGGTCTGAGGTGTAAGCGTGCAAAGGGTACTATGTCCATTGCCGCTACCATTAAGCCGATTACCTCCATGCATTGAGCCACTGACGGGTGTTGAATGGAATGAAGGGTGCGGCAAGCACTTTGAAGTCTTGTTAGCCTGTCCTCTGTCAGGTAAATCTTCATTTCTACAGAATCTATAAGAGTCCCCAGGAAGGGAACTCTTGTGAGTGGAACGAGTGAACTTTTCTTTTCGTTCACCTTCCATCCATGTGACCTTAGAAATGCCAGCACTAACTCTGTATGAGACTTGGCAGTTTGAAAGCTTGAAGCTTGTATCAGAATGTCGTCTAGGTATGGAGCTACCGAGATTCCCCGCGGTCTTAGTACCGCCAGAAGAGCACCCAGAACCTTTGTGAAGATTCTTGGAGCTGTAGCCAATCCGAATGGAAGAGCCACAAACTGGTAATGCCTGTCTAGGAAGGCAAACCTTAGGTACCGATAATGATCTTTGTGAATCGGTATGTGAAGGTAAGCATCTTTTAAATCTACAGTGGTCATGTACTGACCCTCTTGGATCATAGGTAAAATTGTCCGAATAGTCTCCATCTTGAACGATGGAACTCTTAGGAATTTATTTAGGATCTTTAAGTCCAGGATTGGTCTGAAAGTTCCCTCTTTTTTGGGAACCACAAACAGATTTGAGTAAAACCCCTGTCCCTGTTCCGATCGTGGAACTGGATGGATTACTCCCATTAACAAGAGCTCTTGTACGCAGCGTAGAAACGCCTCTTTCTTTGTCTGGATTGTTGACAATCTTGACAGATGAAATCTCTCTCTTGGAGGAGAGTATTTGAAGTCCAGTAGGTATCCCTGAGATATTATCTCTAGCGCCCAGGGATCCTGAACATCTCTTGCCCAAGCCTGGGCGAAGAGAGAAAGTCTGCCCCCCACTAGATCCGATCCCGGATCGGGGGCCCTCAATTCATGCTGTTTTAGGGGCAGCAGCAGGTTTCCTAGTCTGCTTGCCCTTGTTCCAGGACTGGTTAGGTTTCCAGCCTTGTCTGTAGCGAGCAACAGCTCCTTCCTGTTTTGGTGCAGAGGAAGTTGATGCTGCTCCTGCTTTGAAATTACGAAAGGAACGAAAATTAGACTGTCTAGTCTTGGCTTTGTCCTGAGGCAGGGCATGGCCTTTACCTCCTGTAATGTCAGCGATAATCTCTTTCAACCCGGGCCCGAATAAGGTCTGCCCTTTGAAAGGTATATTAAGCAATTTAGACTTAGAAGTAACATCAGCTGACCAGGATTTTAGCCACAGCGCCCTGCGTGCCTGAATGGCGAATCCTGAATTTTTCGCCGTAAGTTTAGTAAGATGTACTACGGCCTCCGAAATGAATGAATTAGCTAGTTTAAGGACTCTAAGCCTGTCCGTAATGTCGTCCAGAGTAGCTGAACCAATGTTCTCTTCCAGAGACTCAATCCAGAATGCCGCTGCAGCCGTGATCGGCGCAATGCATGCAAGGGGTTGCAATATAAAACCTTGTTGAACAAACATTTTCTTAAGGTAACCCTCTAACTTTTTATCCATTGGATCTGAAAAAGCACAGCTATCCTCCACCGGGATAGTGGTACGCTTAGCTAAGGTAGAAACTGCTCCCTCCACCTTAGGGACCGTTTGCCATAAGTCCCTTGTGGTGGCGTCCATTGGAAACATTTTTCTAAATATCGGAGGGGGTGAGAACGGCACACCGGGTCTATCCCACTCCTTAGTAACAATTTCAGTAAGTCTCTTAGGTATAGGAAAAACCTCAGTACTCGTCGGTACCGCAAAATATTTATCCAACCTACACATTTTCTCTGGTATTGCAACTGTGTTACAATCATTCAGAGCCGCTAACACCTCCCCTAGTAATACACGGAGGTTTTCCAGTTTAAATTTAAAATTTGAAATATCTGAATCCAGTCTGTTTGGATCAGAACCGTCACCCACAGAATGAAGTTCTCCGTCCTCATGTTCTGCCACCTGTGACGCAGTGTCTGACATGGCCCTAATATTATCAGCGCACTCTGTTCTCACCCCAGAGTGATCACGCTTACCTCTTAGTTCTGGTAATTTAGCCAAAACCTCAGTCATAACAGTAGCCATATCCTGTAATGTGATTTGTAATGGCCGCCCAGATGTACTCGGCGCTACAATATCACGCACCTCCCTCTGAGCGGGAGATGTAGGTACTGACACGTGAGGCGAGTTAGTCGGCATAACTCTCCCCTCGTTGTTTGGTGAAATTTGTTCAATTTGTACAGATTGACTTTTATTTAAAGTAGCATCAATACAGTTAGTACATAAATTTCTATTGGGCTCCACTTTGGCATTGCAACAAATGACACAGGTATCATCCTCTGAATCAGACATGTTTAACACACTAGCAAATAAACTTGCAACTTGGAAATACAATTCAATTAGAATAATATTAAAACGTACTGTGCCTTTAAGAAGCACAGAAGATTTATGACAGTTGAAAATTAATAAATTGAAACAGTTATAGCCTCAATCCTTGTAAACAACACAACTTTAGCAAAGGTTTAATCCCATTAGCAAAGATAACAAATTCTGAAAGCAGGAAACAAATTACAGAATAAACGTTTTTTATCTCAGTCAAACTATAATTCTCACAGCTCTGCTGAGAGAAATTACCTCCCTCAAAATAAGTTTTGAAGACCCCTGAGCTCTGTAGAGATGAACCGGATCATGCAGGGAATACAATGAGTTGCTGACTGAAATATTTGATGCGTAGTGAAAGCGCCAAAAAACGGCCCCTCCCCCTCACACACAGCAGTGAGGGAGAACAGAAACTGTCAGAAAACAGATTAAGCAATTGCCAAGTGGAAAAATAGTGCCCAAACATTTATTCACTCAGTACCTCAGCAAATGAAAACGATTTTACATTCCAGCAAAAACGTTAAACATAATCTCTAGTTATTAAACAGCTTTATGTATTTCATACAGTGTAATTCTAGTGAAGTACCATTCCCCAGAATACTGAAGTGTAAAGTATACATACATGACATTATATCGGTATGGCAGGATTTTCTCATCAATTCCATTGTCAGAAAATAAAAACTGCTACATACCTCTATGCAGATTCATCTGCCCGCTGTCCCCTGATCTGAAGTTTACCTCTCCTCAGATGGCCGAGAAACAGCAATATGATCTTAACTACTCCGGCTAAAATCATAACAAAAACTCTGGTAGATTCTTCTTCAAACTCTGCCAGAGAGATAATAACACACTCCGGTGCTATTTTAAAATAACAAACTTTTGATTGAAGATATAAAACTAAGTATAATCACCATAGTCCTCTCACACATCCTATCTAGTCGTTGGGTGCAAGAGAATGACTGGGAGTGACGTAGAGGGGAGGAGCTATATGCAGCTCTGCTGGGTGAATCCTCTTGCACTTCCTGTTGGGGAGGAGTAATATCCCAGAAGTAATGATGACCCGTGGACTGATCACACTTAACAGAAGAAATGATTTCTATTAGACTCTGCCTCACAACATCCGGGACTGTTTAGAATAGAAACGACGCTCCGCTCTCGGCCGGAGAACGAGGCGGAGTCATCGAGACTGCAGTCCAAGATGGTGTTTATCCTCCCGAGAAGGAGGCAGGACCACAAAGACGGCATGGAGATGAAGCGTGCAAACATTGCGCTTCATCCTGCTGCACAAAAGCTACAGCCTAAAGTTAATACAACTGAGCAGAGTACATACATAAATACAAGTTATAAAAGGCATTGCATCGCTTCCTAAACAAACGGAATAGAATACCTCAACTCAGAGAAATTGCTCTCATAAAGCAATATGATTTCTCAGTTATGCAGCTCCATAGAAATGACGCTCTATATATTATTTTCTGCCCTTGGAGATAAAAGGGTTAAATAAAATGTGTCATAACACGTCTACATAAATACCCTGGGGGGGTCTAAATTCTACAACTATATATTTTTGCGTAGCAATTGTGAATTGGGTACAGCTATTTAGCTTACAGTCCAAGCAAAGCAAATTTTAGCATTAAATCAATAATTCCATCCTGTAGTATTTGGCCTATATTTGCTAAAAATTACTTTGAAGCGTAGACATATGGGTTATACCTAAAACCAGGACAAAATATTTTTCATCCAGGATGAAGGTGGCGCGGAGCGAAGGTGGCGCGGAGCGAAGGTGGCGCGGAGCGAAGGTAACCGCGAAGCAAGAAGGTGGGCCGCAAAGCCATCCAGTGTGAAGGAACCTCTTTATACGATTGTCGCCGCACACTGAGGATTGAATGCAAGGTACCCCTGTTATACTTAGGGTACGTTGCATTCCTATTGGCTAAAATTTTCAAATCAGCCAATAGGATGAGAGCTACAATAAATAACATTTGCATAATTCCATTACATTTTTGCTGGTTTGAATCGTTTTCTGAGTAAAAATTGTATTAAGGCTTAAATATCCCTCCCAATTCCCCTATCCTCCCAGTCATTTGGCCGAGAGAACAAGGAAAAGTAGCAGAAGCATCAGGGTATAAAGGTGCCAGAAGAAAAAATAAAAACATAATTTATGCTTACCTGATAAATGTATTTGTCTTGTGATGTATCGAGTCCACAGATTCATCCATACTTGTGGGATATTCTCCTTCCTTGCAGGAAGTGGCAAAGAGAGCACCCACAGCAGAGCTGTCTATATAGCTCCTCCCTTAGCTCCACCCCCCAGTCATTTGACGGAAGGCTAGGAAGAAAAAGGAGAAACTATAGGGTGCAGAGGTGACTGAAGTTTTTTAAATAAAAATATACTGCCTGTCTTAAAAAAACAGGGCGGGGCGTGGACTCGATACATCACAAGAGAAATAAATTTATCAGGTAAGCATAAATTATGTTTTCTCTTGTAAGATGTATCGAGTCCACTGATTCATCCATACTTGTGGGATACCAATACCAAAGCTTTAGGACACGGATGAAGGGAGGGACAAGACAGGTACTTTAAACGGAAGGCACCACTGCTTGTAGAACCTTTCTCCCAAAAATATCCTCAGAAGAAGCAAAAGTATTGAATTTGTAAAATTTGGAAAAAGTATGAAGCGAAGACCAAGTCGCCGCCTTACAAATCTGTTCAACAGAAGCCTCATTTTTAAAAGCCCATGTGGAAGCCACTGCTCTAGTAGAATGAGCAGTAATTCTTTCAGGAGGCTGCTGGCCAGCAGTCTTATAAGCCAAACAGATGATCTTTTCAGCCAAAAGGAAAGAGAGGTAGCCTAGCCTTTTGACCTCTCCGTTTACCAGAATAAACAACAAACAATGAAGATGTTTGACGGAAATCTTTAGTTGCTTGTAAGTAGAACTTTAAAGCACGAACCACATCAAGATTGTGCAACAGACGTTCCTTCTTTGATGAAGGATTAGGACACAGTGAAGGAACAACAATTTCCTGATTGATATTCCTATTAGAAACAACCTTAGGTGGGAACCTAGGCTTGGTACGCAAAACCACCTTATCTGCATGGAAAACAAGGTAAGGTGAGTCACACTGTAAAGCCGATAACTCAAACTCTTCGAGCCGAAGAGATAGCTACTAAAAACAGAACTTTTCAAGATAGAAGCTTAATATCTATGGAATGCATAGGTTCAAACGGAACCCCTTGAAGAACTTTAAGAACTAAGTTTAGGCTCCATGGCGGAGCAACAGGTTTAAATACAGGCTTGATCCTGACCAAGGCCTGACTAAACGCTTGAACGTCTGGGACATCTGCCAGACGTTTGTGTAAAAGAATAGACAAAGCAGATATTTGTCCTTTTAAGGAACTAGCTGATAATCCCTTCTCCAATCCTTCTTGGAGAAAAGACAATATTCTAGGAATCCTAATCTTACTCCATGAGTAACCCTTGGATTCACACCAATAAAGATATTTGCGCCAAATCTTATGATAGATTTTCCTGGTGACAGGCTTTCTAGCTTGAATCAGGGTATCAATGACCGACTCAGAGAAATCATACTTTGATAGAATCAGGCGTTCAATCTCCAAGCAGTCAGACGCAGAGAAATTAGATTTGGATGTTTGAATGGACCTTGGATTAGAAGGTCCTGCCTCATTGGCAGAGTCCACGGTGGAACCGATGACATGTCCACTAGGTCTGCATACCAAGTCCTGCGTGGCAACGCAGGTGCTATCAGAATCACAGAAGATCTCTCCTGCTTGATTCTGGCAACCAGACGTGGGAGGAGAGGAAACGGTGGAAATACATAGGCCAGATTGAAGGACCAGGGCACTGCTAGAGCATCTATCAGTACCGCCTGGGGATCCCGGGAACTGGACCCGTAACGAGGAAGTTTGGCATTCTGACAGGACGACATCAGATCCAATTCTGGTGTGCCCCATAGCTGAGTCAGCTGGGCAAATACCTCCGTATGGAGCTCCCACTCCCCCGGATGAAAAGTCTGACGACTTAGGAAATCCGCCTCCCAGCTCTCTACCCCTGGGATATGGATTGCTGAGAGATGGCAAGAGTGATCCTCCGCCCATCGGATTATTTTGGTTACCTCCATCATCGCTAGAGACCTCCGTGTTCCTCCTTGATGACTGATATAAGCTACAGTCGTGATGTTGTCCGACTGAAATCTGATGAATTTGGCCGCAGCTAGCTGAGGCCACGCCTGGAGCGCATTGAATATCGCTCTCAGTTCTAGAATGTTTATCGGGAGTAGAATTTTCTCCCGAGACCATTAGCCCTGTGCTTTCATGGAGTTCCAGACTACACCCCAGGCTGGCATCTGTAGTTACTATGAGCCACTCTGGCCTGCGGAAACATATTCCCTGAGACAGGTGGTCCTGAGACAACCACCAGAGAAGAGAATCTCTGGTCTCCTGGTCCAGATGCAGTTGAGGAGATAAATCTGCATAATCCTCATTCCACTGTTTGAGGATGCATAGTTGCAGTGGTCTGAGATGTAGGCGGGCAAAAGGAACTATGTCCATTGCCGCTACCATGAGTCCAATTACCTCCATACACTGAGCCACTGATGGCTGAGGAATGGAATGAAGAGCTCGGCAAGTGGTTAAGAGTTTTGAATTCTGACCTCCGTCAGAAATATTTTCATTTCTACCGAGTCTATCAGAGTCCCTAGGAAGGAAACTCTTGTGAGAGGAAGAGAGAAGTCTTTTTTATGTTCACCTTCCACCCGTGAGATCTCAGAAAAGCCAACACGATGTCCGTGTGAGACTTGGCTAGCTGGAAAGTCGACACCTGAATCAAGATGTCGTCTAGATAAGGCGCCACTGCTATGCCCCACGGTCTTAGAACCGCCAAAAGGGACCCTAGCACCTTTGTGAAAATTCTGGGAGCCATGGCCAACCCGAAGGGAAGGGCCACAAAGTGGTAATGCCTGTACAGAAAGGCAAATCTGAGGAATAGATAATGATCTATGTGATTAGGGATGTGTAGATACGCATCCTTTAAGTCCACGGTAGTCATATATTGACCCTCCTGGATCAACGGTAGAATAGTCCGAATAGTCTCCATCTTGAATTATGGTACTCTGAGGAATTTGTTTAGAATTTTGAGATCCAAGATTGGTCTGAAAGTTCCCTCTTTTTTGGGAACCACAAACAGGTTTGAGTAAAACCCTAGCCCTTGTTCAGCTTTTGGAACTGGGCGGATAACTCCCATGGTATGTAGGTCTTCTACACAGCGTAAGAACGTCTCTCTCTTTGTCTGGTTTGCAGACAATTGAGAAATGTGAAATATCCCCCTTGGGGGCGGAAGTCTTTGAAGTCCAGAAGATATCCCTGGGACACAATTTCTAAGGCCCGGGAATCATGAACATCTCTTGCGCAAGCCTGAGCGAAGAGAGAGAGTCTGCACCCTACTAGATCCGGTCCCGGATCAGGGGCTATCCCTTCATGCTGTCTTAGAGGCAGCTGCAGGCTTCTTGGCCTGTTTACCCTTGTTCCAAGCCTGGTTAGGTCTCCAGACTGACTTGGATTGGGCAAAATTCCCCTCTTGCTTTGCAGCAGGGGAAACTGAAGCGGGACCACCCTTGAAGTTCTGAAAGGAACGAAAATTATTTAGTTTGGTCCTCATTTTATTTGTTCTATCCTGAGGGAGGGCATGGCCTTTCCCTCCAGTGATGTCTGAAATAATCTCTATCAGTTCAGGCCCGAATAGGGTCTTTCCTTTGAAAGGGATGTTGAAAAGTTTAGATTTTGATGACACATCAGCAGACCAGGACTTAAGCCATAACTCCCTGCGTGCTAAAATGGCAAAACCTGAATTCTTTGCCGCTAATTTAGACAGTTGGAAAGCGGCATCTGTAATGAAAGAATTAGCCAACTTAAGGACCTTAATTCTATCCATAATATCCTCTAATGGAGTCTCCATCTGAAGAGTCTCTTCTAGAGCCTCGAACCAGAAAGCAGCTGCAGTAGTTACAGGAACAATGCACGCAATAGGTTGGAGAAGAAAACCTTGATAAACAAAAAATTTCTTCAGGAGACCCTCTAATTTTTATCCATAGGATCTTTGAAAGCACAACTGTCTTCGATAGGTATAGTTGTACTCTTAGCCAGATTAGAAATAGCTCCTTCCACCCTAGGAACTGTCTGCCACGATCCCCGCATGGTGTCAGATATGGGAAACATTTTCTTAAAAACAGGAGGGGGAGCAAAGGGAATACCTGGTCTATCCCACTCCTTAGTAACAATATTCACAATCCTCTTAGGGACTGGAAAAACATCAGTGTAAACAGGAACCTCTAAGTATTTGTCCATTTTACACAATTTCTCTGGGACCACTATAGGGTCACAATCATCTAAAGTCGCTAATACCTCCCTGAGCAATAAGCGGAGGTGTTCAAGCTTAAATGTAAAGGCCGTCATATCAGAATCTGTCTGAGGGAGCTTTCCCTGAATCAGATTTTTTTCCCTCAGATAACAAATCCCTTACCCCTACTTCAGAACATTGTGAGGGTATATTGGATATGGCTACTAAAGCGTCAGACGGCTCAGCATTTGTTCTTATCCCAGAGCTGTCACGCTTTCCTTGTAAACCAGGCAGTTTGGATAAAACCTCTGAGGGTTATATTCATAACTGTGTCCATGTCTTGTAAAGTAAATGAATTTGAGGCACTAGAGGTACTTGGCGTCACTTGTGCGGGCTTTACTGGTTGGGGAGAGCTAGATGTTAAACCCTCATTTCCTTCTATCTGAGAATCATCTATTGCAATATTTTAAGTGCTAAAATATGCTCTTTATAATTTATAGACCTATCAGTGCAAGTGGGACACATTCTAAGAGGGAGTTCCACAATGGCTTCTAAACACATTGAACAAGGATTTTCCTTGATGTCAGACATGTTAAACAGGCTAGTAATGCAACAAGCAAGCTTGGAAAACACTTTAATCAAAGCAAATAACACGCCTACCTGCCCTTTAGGAACGATTTGTGGGGAAAAAAACTTCTTTACAGCCCTCAAACACAGTAGGAACCTCTGGAGAAGCAGCTGGATGTCTCTGAGGAAAAGAAACTGCGCAACTGAGGCGCGAAAATAGGCCCCTCCCACCTCACTCAATGTTATGGGGCCTAAAAGAAACACAACAGAGTGTTTCTTAAACTAGCCATGTGGGTTAATAACCCATAAACAAGCCACAATAACCCCTTAAAGTCCCTCAAAAAGCGTTATATTTGCAATTAAAACAAAAACGTTTTTTCCTATCAGTGTCACCAGTAACTAATGAGCCCTTTATGCAAGCTGGGATTCCTGTTAAGTGTCTGAATACAGCTTACCCTTCCCTCATGGGGATATTGCCAGCCTTTTCTAGAATAATCAGTCTGTCTAGAAAAAAAATAGACTGAACATACCTCAATGCAGCTTAGCATGCAAAACGTTCCCCCCAACTGAAGTTTTCCTGTACTCTTCATCCCTTGTGAGAACAGCAGTTGATCTTAGTTACAAAGTGCTAAGATCATCATCCTCCTTGCAGAAATCTTCATCCCTTTTCTGCCAGAGAGTAAATAGTACACACCGGTACCATTTAAAATAACAAACTTTTGCTTGAGAAAATAAAAACTAACATTTTTGTCACCACACTCACTCTACCCTTCCTAGTACTTAGAGTAAGCAAAGAGAATGACTGGGGGGTGGAGCTAAGGGAGGAGCTATATAGACAGCTCTGCTGTGAGTGCTCTCTTTGCCACTTCCTGCAAGGAAGGAGAATATCCCACAAGTATGGATGAATCCGTGGACTCGATACATCTTACAAGAGTAAAGGGAGCTGCCCAAACAAAATTAATTTATGGGCGGGTTTGTGGACTCTCCCTGCCAGGAAGGAAAGTAATTTATCTAGTAAGCATAAATTATTTTCTTTCCATAAGGCAGGGAGAGTCCACAACTTCATTCCTTACTGTTGGGAAAACAATGCCCAAGCTCCAGAGGACACTGAAGGAATAACGGGAAGGAACAAAAAAGGAGGCGGACCCTAATCTGAGGGCACCACAGCCTGCAAAACCTTCCTCCCAAAAGCTGCTTCAGCCAAAGCATACACATCAAACTTGTAAAATTTAGAAAAAGTATGTATGTAAGGAGGACCAGGTAGCCGCCTTACAAATCTGCTCCATAGAAGCCTCTTTTTTAAAAGCACAGGAAGAAGCTACTGCTCTAGTAGAATGAGTCATAATCCTCTCAAGAGGCTGTCGTCCCGCTGTCTCATAGGCTAGGCAGATGACACTCTTCAACCAGAAAGATAAGGAAGACGTAGTGGCCTTCTGACCCCTACGTTTACATGCATAGATGACAAACAAAGAGGAAGATTGTCTGAACTCCTTAATAGCCTGAAGGTAGAATTTCAAGGCACAAACCACATCTAGATTGTGAAGCAAATGTTCCTTCACCGAGGGAGGATTGGGACACAAGGAAGAAACAACAATCTTTTGATCAATGTTATGATCTGACACCACCTTAGGAAGGAAACCTAACTTAGTACGTAAAACCACCTTATCGGCGTAAAAAACTAGGTAAGGGGGGTCACATTGCAAGGCAGTGCAGAGCAGAGGCACTAGCCAACAGAAACAGAACCTTCCAGGATAACAGTTTAATGTTGACAGTATGCATGGGCTCAAACAGAGTCTGCTGCAACACACGAAGAACAAGATTGATACTCCAAGGTGGAGCCAACTTTCTAAACACAGGCCTGATCCTAGTCAGGGCCTTAACAATGGACTGCACATCCGGAAGCTCAGCTAATCTTCTGTGCAGTAACACCGACAGGGCCAATATCTGTCCCTTCAGGGAAAGAGCAGAGAGTCCCTTTTCCAGCCCATCCTGGAGAAAAGATAAAATTATGTAAACCTTAACCGTATGCCTAGAAAAACCGCGCTCCTAACACCAGTGTAGGTAAGTCCGCCACACCTTATGATAAATGCGTTGAGTAACTGGATTACAAGCTTGAATCAAAGTGTCAATGATACTCTCTGAGAAACCTCTCTAGGCTAAGACTAAGCATTCAATCTCCATGCAGTCAGCTTTAGAGAATCTAGCTTTTGATGAAGAAAGGGACCCTGTAGTAGCAGGTCCATGCATCAGGGTAATCTCCATGGAAGAGATGAGGACATCCCCATTAGAACCATGAACCAAGTCCTTCGCGGCCAGGATGGAGCAATCAGGATCACCAAGGCTTACTCCTGATTGATCCGAGCCACCACACGGGGGAGAAGAGGTAATGGAGGAAATAGATATCAGAGTCTGAACCTCCAAGGAACTGCCAGAGCATCTATTAGTTCTGCTTGATGATCCCTCAATCTCGACCCATACCTGGGTAGTTTGGCTTTGAAACGAGAGGCCATAAGGTCTATCTCCGGTGTCCCCCATCTGCTGCATATCTCTGCAAATACCTTGGGTGGAGAGACCATTCACCCGTGTGAAAGGATTGCCTGCTGAGGATATCCTCCTGAATCCACAGACCCTGTGCTCTTCTGGCACCCCAAACAGCTTTCCAACCAGATAGACTGGTGTCCGTAGTCACAATCTCCCAGGACAATCTCAAGAAACACATGCCTTGGGACAGGTGAGTCTCTCGACAGGCTGTCCAGTACTGTCTGTTGTGACAGGTCGAAATGGTCGCCGTTCCATTGTCTCAGCATGCATAGCTGTAAGGGTCTGAGATGGAATCTGGCAAAGGGAATGATGTCCATACAAGACACCAAGAGTACAATCACCTCTATACATTGGGCCACCAAAGGTCTCAAGGAGGCCTGGAGGGCAAGACATGCTGCTGTTAGCTTGAAACGTCTCTGATCTGTTAAATAGATCTTCATGGACACCGAGTCTATAACTGTGCTCAGGAAATCTACGCTGGTATTTGAAGTAAATGAACTCTATTCCAAGTCTTTCTTCCATCGATCTGACCGAAGAAGATTTAGAAGAAATTCAGAGTGTTCCCTTGCTAGACGAAAAGATGGTGCCTGTACCAAGATATCCTCCAGGTAAGGGGCTACCGTAATATATCTTGGAGCAGTAGCTAAGCCAAACGGAAGTGCTATGAACTGGATGTGCTGGTCCAGAAATGCAAACCTCAGGAACTGAAAATGTTCCTTGTGTATCAGAATGTGAAGGTATGCATTCTCCAGGTCTATGGTTGTTATAAACTACCCTTCCTGAACCAGGGGAAGATGCAGGCATCGGGACAATTACTTCTAAAGAGACTAGATCCCGTACACAACCTAAAAAGGCAGTCCTCTTCCCTGGTCTTGTAAACAGTCTGGAAAGAAGGAATCTGCCCCTGGGTGGATGAGGTTTGAATCCTATCCAGTGTCCCTGAGATACGACCTCCAGAACCCAAGGGTCCTGAACATCCTGAAACCATGCGTCTGAGAAAAGTGACAATCTGCCCCCGGATCGGGGTCACCCCTCAATGCCGATGTGTTATTGGCGGGCTTCTTTGTCTGTTTGGAATTGTTCGAGGACTGAGTCAGCTTCTAAGTACTCTTGGGCTGTTTGGGCTTGGATGAGGATTGAGATAGTTGGGACTTACCTGAACGAAAGGAACAAAAATTTGAGGACTGTCTGTTCTTCTTATCCTGTGGTAGGAAGGCTCCTTTCTCTACAGTAACTATGGAAATGATGGCGTCCCGACCCGGACCGAATAAGATCTTCCCCTTGAAGGGAAGATAAAGCAACCTGGATTTAGAAGTCATATCCACAGACCAAGATTTCAACCAGAGAGCCCAGCGGGCTAACACTGCAAAACCTGAGGCCTTTGCATATTCGCATCACAGACGAAGGATTTAGCAACTCTTAATGCCTTAATTATCTCCTGAATATCTTCTAAGGGAGATTCCACCTCAATAAGTTCAGACAGAGAGTCGCACCAATATGTAGCTGCTCCAGCCACCGCGGCTACTGCTGCCACCGGTTGGAATAAAAATCCTGTGTGTTGGAACATTCTCCTCAGGAAGGTTTCCAACTTCTTATCCATGGGCTCTCAAAAAGAAGAACTATCCCCAAGGGGGATAGTGGTACGCTTAGCTAGCATCAAAATGGCGCCATCCACCTTAGGGATGGAAGCCCAAAATTCAAATTGAAAGTCAGGGACCGGGAACAACTTAAGTTTCCGAGGGAGAAAAGGAAGTTCCAATTCTTTCCCATTCGTTACTAATAATGTTCGCCATACTAACTAGTACAGGAAAAGTCTGTGGCATCTTCCTGTCCTTATAAACCCTGTCTAACTTAGGGATCTTAGGTTCCTCAGGGAGCTTTGCCTCTGGAACCTCTAGCGAACATAAAGGACCTCCTATAATAAAAATCACAAATGTTGAATTTTAAATCTAAAGGAAGGTTCCTCAGTCGGAGGGGACTTAGCAACAGAAGTCTCCGCCTCAGAAAGTTCACCCTCTGACGCTACAGAGGTTAACTCATCCTCAGATAGCTGAGACATACAGGCTATGATCTGAAAGATCTGAAAGAAATTTAGATGACTCTAAGTCGGGAGAACTGTGTTTAACCTTTCTCTTACGTTTCCCAGAGATATGTAGGGCACTCAGGGCCGCAGACACTGTAGTTGCGCAGTAAACACAGGAAAAAGGCCCCCACCAGAAGGAGAAATAGCTGTGTCGCAGGGAACTGCATGTAAAGCGGTTTGAGTAGACAGGGCAAAAATCTCTTGGGTCGTAGATTCCTTAGAAGTTGATGACTCAGAGGGACTAATTGTGCTATGGGTAATAGCAGACTTAGCAACCTTCTTAGACTTTAAAACAAAGCTTAGGCAATTGGAACAAAATTGAGCGGGTGGGCGGTCAAACAGCCTCCTCACAATATAAACAGATATGATGAATAACTACAGAAGGAGTGGAAACCCCTAACGTAGTATCAGAATCCCCCATAGTTTGGAATGTAATCACACAGATAGAATAATAAAAAATTTAAAAAAATACAAAAAAAGGAAATTTATGCTTACCTGATAAATGTATTTCTTTTACGATATGACGAGTGCATGGATTTCATCCTTACTTATGGGATTACGCCTCCTGTTTAGCAGGAAGTGGCAAAGCGCACCACAGCAGAGCTGTATATATAGCTCCTCCCTTCCCTCCCCCTCCGGTCATTCGACCGAAGTTAGGAAGAGAAAGGAAAAGCCAAAGGTGCAGCGGTGACTGAAGTTTAACAAAAATAAATACCTGTCTTAGAAATGACAGGGTGGGCCGTGGACTCGTCATATCGTAAAATAAATAAATTTATCAGGTAAGCATACATTTCCTTTTCTTTTACAAGATATGACGAGTCCACGGATTTCATCCTTACTTATGGGATACAATACCAAAGCTATAGGACACGGATGAAAGGGAGGGACAAGACAGGAACCTAAACAGAAGGCACCACTGCTTGAAGAACCTTTCTCCCAAAACCAGCCTTAGAAGAAGCAAAAGTATCAAATTTGGAAAATTTGGAAAAAGTGTGAAGAGACGACCAAGTTGCAGCCTTGCAAATCTGTTCAACAGAAGCATCGTTTTTAAAAGCCCATGAGGAAGCCACAGCCCTAGTAGAATGAGCCGTAATTCTTTCAGGAGGCTGCTGTCCAGCAGTCTCATATGCCAGACGGATGATACTCTTCAGCCAAAAAGAAAGAGAGGTAGCCTTAGCTTTCTGGCCCCTACGCTTTCCAGAAAAAACAACAAATAATGAAGATGATTGACGAAATTTCTTAGTCGCCTGCAAGTAAAACTTCAGGGCACGGACCACGTCCAAGTTATGCAACAGACGCTCCTTAATGAAGAAACAATAATTTCCTGATTAATATTTTTATTAGAAACAACCTTAGGAAGGAAACCGGGTTTGGTACGTAAAACCACCTTATCAGAATGGAAGATAAGATAAGGAGAGTCACATTGTAACACTGAAAGCTCAGAAACTCTACGAGCAGAAGAAATAGCAACCAAAAATAAAACATTCCAAGATAACAACTTAATATCTATGGAATGCATGGGTTGAAATAGAACCCCTTGAAGAACATTAAGAACTAAATTCAAACTCCAGGGTGGAGAAATTGGTCTAAACCCAGGCTTGATTCTGGTTAGAGCCTGACGAAAAGACTGAACGTCTGGAACATCTGCCAAACATTTGTGTAGTAAAATTGACAAAGCAGAGATTTGTTCCTTTAAGGAACTTGCTGATAACCCTTTCTCCAATCCTTCTTGGAGAAAAGACAGAATCCTGGGAATCCTAACTCTACTTCATGAGTAGCCCTTGTATTTGCACCAATAAAGATATTTACGCCATATCTTATGGTAGATATTTCTAGTAACAGGCATACGTGCCTGAATCAAAGTATCAATGACCGAATCAGAGAACCCCCGCTTAGATAAAATCAAGCGTTCAATCTCCAAGCAGTCAGTTGCAGAGAAACTAGATTTGGGTGTTGGAAGGGTCCCTGAATGAGAAGGTCCTGCCTCAATGGAAGCTTCCACTGTGACAGAGAGGACATGTCCACTAGATCGGCATAATAAGTCCTGCGAGGCTACGCAGGAGCGATTAGAATTACTGAAGCCCTCTCCTGTTTGATCCGAGCAATCACTCGGGGAAGGAAAGCAAACGGTGGAAACACATAAGCTAGGCTGAACTGCCAAGGCATCTATCAGTTCGGCCTGAGATCCCTTGACCAGTATCCGTATCTTGGGAGCTTGGCATTCTGACGAGACGCCATCAGATCCAATTCCGGTCTGCCCCATCTGAGAATCAGAGTGGCAAAGACCTCTGGATGGAGTTCCCACTCCCCTGGATGAAACGTCTGTCTGCTTAAAAAGTCCGCTTCCCAGTTGTCCACTCCTGGGATGTAGATTGCTGACAGATAACAAGAGTGAGCCTCCGCCCACCGAATAATCTTGGATACTTCTGTCATCGCTAAGGAACTTCTTGTTCCTCCCTGATGATTGATGTAAGCCACAGTCGTGATGTTGTCCGACTGAAAACGGATGAATTTGGTCGAAGCCAACTGAGGCCAAGCCTGAAGCGCATTGAATATTGCTCTCAATTACAGAATATTGATTGGAAGAAGAGACTCTGACCGAGTCCACACACCCTGAGCCATCAGAAAATTCCAGACTGCACCCCAACCTAGTAGGCTGGCGTCCGTTGTCACTATCACCCATGAGGGTCTGCGGAAGCACATCCCTTGGGACAGATGACCCGGCGACAACCACCAAAGAAGAGAGAGTCTCTTGTCTCCTGATCCAGATCTATCTGAGGAGACAAATTTGCATAATCTTCATTCCACTGCCTGAGCATGTTCAGTTGTAGCGGTCTGAGATGAAAACGAGCCAACGGAACGATGTCCATTGCCACCACCATCAATCCAATTACCTCCATGCACTGAGCCACTGATGGCCGAGGATTGGACTGAAGGGCTCGGCATGTATTCAGAATCTTTAACTTTCTGACCTCTGTCAAGAAAATTTTCATGGATATGGAATCTATTAGAGTTCCCAGGAAGGGAACCCTGATCTGTGGAATTAATGAACTCTTTTCTAGATTCACCTTCCACCCGTGAGTCCTCAGAAAGGACAGAACCATGTCTGTATGAGACTTTGTCAGATGGTAAGACGACGCCTGGATCAGAATATCGTCTAGATAAGGCGTCACTGCAATACCCCGCAGCCTGAGAACCACCAGAAGGGACCCTAGAACCTTCGTGAAGATCCTGGGTGCTGTGGCCAACCCGAAGGGAAGAGCCACAAACTGAAAATGTTTGTCCAGGAAGGTAAACCTTAGGAACTGATGATGATCCTTGTGGATAGGAATATGAAGGTATACATCCTTCAAGTCCACGGTAGTCATATATTGACCCTCCTGGATCAATGGTAGAATTGTTCGAATAGTCTCCATCTTGAAGGATGGGACTCTGAGAAACTTGTTTAGACTCTTAAGATCTAAAATGGGTCTGAATGTTGCCTCTTTTTTGGGAACCACGAAAAGATTTGAGTAAAACCCCTGCTCCTGTTCCAGTATTGGAATGGGACGAATTACTCCCATAGTAGAGAGGTCTTTTACACAACATAAGAACGCCTCTCTTTTTATCTGGTCTACAGACAATCGTGAAAGAAGAAACCTACCCCTTGGGAGAGAATTTTTGAATTCCAGTTGATACCCTTGGGACACGATTTCCAGTGTCCAGGGGTCCTGAACATCTCTTACCCAAGCCTGGGCAAAGAGTGAAAGTCTGCCCCCTACTAGATCCGGTCTCGGATCAGGGGCCGCCCCTTCATGCTGTCTTGGGAGCAGCAGTGGGCTTCTTGGGTTGTTTACCTTTGTTCCAAGCCTGGTTGAGTCTCCAGACCGTCTTGGCATGTGCAAAATTCCCGTCCTGTTTAGCGGAAGAAGTGGGGACTCCTTTGAAGTTCCGAAAGGTCTAGCTGCTTTATCCTGAGGTAGGAGATGACCCTTACCTCCCGTAATGTCAGAAATGATTTCTTTCAACTCAGGCCCGAAAAGGAATAGCCAAAAGCTTTGACTTAGATGACACATCAGCAGACCAAGACTTTAACCATAACGCTTTACGCGCTAAAAAGGCAAATCTGGCAATCTTAGCCGCCAACTTGGCAATCTGAAAGGCGGCGTCCGTAATAAAAGAATTAGCCAGCTTAAGAGCCTTAATTCTATCAAGAATTTCCTCTAAAGGAGTCTCAGTCTTAAGAGACTCTTCTAAGGCGTCAAACAAGAAAGCCACCACAGTGGTAACTGGTACAATGCAGGCTGTCGGTTGTAAAAGGAAACCCTGATGAATAAATAACTTTTTTAGAAGACCCTCCAATTTCTTATCCATAGGGTTTTTGAAAGCACAACTGTCCTCAATAGGAATAGTTGTACGCTTAGCCAGGGTAGATATAGCTCCCTCCACCTTAGGGACTGTTTGCCAAGAGTCCCGAACAGTGTCAGATATGGGATACATTTTCTTAAAATTAGGAGAAGATGAGAACGGGATACCCGGTCTTTCCCATTCCTGTGTAATAATTTCCGAGATTCTCTTAGGAACCGGAAAAACATCAGAGTAAGCAGGCACCTCTAAGTATTTGTCCATCTTACACAATTTCTCTCGCGGTACCACAATAGAGTCACAGTCATCCAGAGTCGCTAAAGCCTCCCAAAGCAACAGGCAGAGGTGTTCAAGCTTAAATCTAAAGGACATGACATCCGAGTCCATCTGAGGTAACACACTTCCCGAATCAGAAAGTTACCCCTCAGACAGAAGTTCCCTGCCCCCCAAATCAGATCCCTGTGAGGGTACATCGGAAATAGCCAACAAAGCATCAGAGGTCGCATTATTCAAATTGACTTCTGTCCTGCTGCGTTTGCCCTGTAACAC
Organism: Bombina bombina; assembly: GCF_027579735.1. Taxonomy (NCBI): domain Eukaryota; kingdom Metazoa; phylum Chordata; class Amphibia; order Anura; family Bombinatoridae; genus Bombina; species Bombina bombina. The sequence goes on from NC_069504.1 coordinate 918,621,696, forward strand.
TGGCAACTTAGATAAAACCTCTGTAAGGGTAGAAAAACTTCTTGATTGAAGAATCTAAACTAACACCTCACTTACCTCTTCCTATCACTAACACAGGCAAGGAGAATGGCTGGAGGGGGAGGGAAGGGAGGAGCTATATATACAGCTCTGCTGTGGTGCTCTTTGCCACTTCCTGCTAAAAAGGAGGCGTAATCCCATAAGTAAGGATGAAATATGTGGACTCGTCATATCTTGTAAAAGAAACAAAGCATTTTTAATGTAAGAGGCACCTTTATATATCCCAAAGGCTGGGGTACTCACCACCTCCTAGACCAGACAAATTGTCAGAAAAACACTCTCTCAGGAGTGCTGTCTGCAACAGGATCGCAAGGAAGTGAAAGAGACCGCACCCAGTCACGTAGTGCGCAATAGGGATAGACCAATATTGTTGTTGTTTTTCAGAGCTGATACCGATAACAGGGGCCGATATTCTGTACATTTTAAGTTTTGGAAAATCAACAGAATTTCTACACAAATCTGGTATAAACTGAACATGCTTATTAAAATTTTAAACATTAAAAGTAAACAAACTGCATGAAAATTAACTTATTAAATGGCTTCCAAAACATAGAAAAATGGCGTAAATACCTTTAAACTGCACACTGATATAACATTAAATTTAAGTCACTACTGCAAAGCTAGACAATACACGATTTCTTCAATACTCCCAGTTAAGTAGAAAAACATTATAGTGCAGAAAGCATAACATTTCAGCATGTTCTCCTGTTAAACGGCTTCTGTTGTTTTCATATATTGCTGCCACTTCACTAAAAACACACTTACTTGGTACACTTTACAGATTAGGGTTAAAAGTAAAGTAAAAATATATATATATATATATATATACTGCTACTTGAAAGGGAAAGAAAAGGACATGCTGAAATATCAGTGCTAGATTTATTTATTTGCTTTAATATTTAATATGCTCATATATTTACTGGATTGCAAATACCTTCCCTGGTACTGAGAACTGGACTATAAGTTTATTTATTATGTCACTTATGGGCAGTTTTATATATGTGTAACAGCGCCACCTAATGGTCAGAGCATTGTTATCCACTGCTAGAGAATATTGATACTAGTCTCCTATACTGGATAGCTTTCAACTCAAGATTTGTTGTTGTGGACATTTAATGGATGTGCCTGAACTATCATTTTTGGTTTTTTATGTTTTTTTCTTTATCCATGAAAGGGGAAAATAAAATATTTAAATAAAAAAATTGTCAGATATAGCAGCTTTAGTGAAATATTTTGCAAATTAGTAAAATGTATCCGAATGCAACAAATAATGTTCTATTTCTGACAGGAATTAGCAAGCAGATTGATTGTATGTATTGCTGACCCCTATGAGCAAATCAAAAGTAATTTAGCTCTGTGTACTTCAGGGAAACTATGTAGCTTTAAGGGCTCCATTTATCAATCATTTGGGGAACTCTCCTTTCTGTTCTCCTATCAGTTCTCCACAGCTCTCCTTAGGAGAGGAGCACATGTGCGCCCATATTTATCATAAAAAAAGTTTTTTTTTCTCCATGGGAGAGCTGAGGAGAGCTGGGGAGAACTAATGATAAATTTCTCCAGTCGGATTAGTATCTTCTCCTTATTTATCACTAAAAATAAGCAACTATTCTCCATGTCAATCATTTATAAACCAATAGAAATCTTTATACAGCTTTCCTAGTAGCTTTGTTAACGCCCCTCTTCAGTAAACTTTCATATAAGAAAATAGATCTACATTTTCATTGTTTTTGTGCTTAAATTTTAGCGCTTTTTTATATCTTATTTTTATGCCCCAATAGATATCATTTTTGTGCTCTGTTATATATTATTTTGGTGCTCCATTATATATATATATATTTTTTTTACTCCATCATAAATTATTATTGCACTCCAATAACCATTATTATTGTGCTTTGTTATAGATAATTTTTGAACCTTGTAGAGCCCTTTTTTTGTGTGTAACTGCTTCTACAACTGGTAGAGAATAGATTTCTAATGCTGTTCTCCACTGTAGCTATGGAGAACTTTAAGGTAGGAACTTGCAGGAGAACGTTCAGTCCTCCACAGGAGAATACAAATGATAAATTTGTAACTAGGAGGATTATGAGGAGAACTATATGAAATACGACTAAAAAGATCTAATTTAACCCTTTTTTTGGAGAACATGTTCTCCAAGGAGAGTTAGAACAGAGTAGGAGAATTTTACAGTTGAACTTGCCCAATTTTAGGAGTATTTTTGAATGATAAATAGGATAATTATTTCTCATGAGAACTTTTAGGAGAAAATATAGGAGAATTGGAATGATAAATGGAGCCCTAAGTGCCCTTAAAGGGACACTTAACACCTGTCTTCTAATAATCCCTTAAAATTACATTTTCTTATTAGTAAAAATAAAATAATCACTGTTTCTAATTTATTTGTTCCTCTTACCCCAAACTGTTGAAGGAAATTGCTTTGAAGTACAATGTTGATCCAGTGCTTAATTTCCTATCTAAGCTGCCATATTGTAACGTGCGTTTCAGGGGCACAGCAGTCACATGCTCATTATGCTGTCACATGACACACACAGCATATTACTTAGAGAATCAAATCTGGCTGCAGCCTCTAAACATACATATTTATGTGTCACTCACAGTATAAATGTATTAGCTTTCCCTATCTAACACACATATTATGCAGTATAATTGAAATATAATGCTTTATAAGAACTGTTTATGTTTTTAACGTCCCCCACAGTTTTGCTCTTCAAACTGCCCACAAGTTTTATGCTCATGATTGTCTGTTTTATTTACCAGTGTGATATGCTCCTGTCACACCCTCTGATGATCACACACAGAGCTCTGCTCTAGTAACTGTGTCTTGGCAGAGGGTGTGACAAGAGCAGATCACACTGCTAAATAAAACCAGATGATCATTACTAACTGATCACATTAGCTGGTACATAAGCAGGAGAGGTCATAAGAAGCAAAAATATTCTGCATTGAGTATATCAGTATATCCAGCGTGTCTGAGAGCCTCTCCCTCACGGAGCTTACAAATGATTTACAACAATAGTGCCTGAAGTTCACTGGAAACGACTGTTGCTTAGAGCATAAAACTTGTGGGCAGTTTGAAAAGTAAAACTGTGGGGGGTGTTAAAAACAAACAGTGCTTATAAAGAATTTTATTTAAATTGTTCTGCATAATATGTGTAGACACTGCAGCTCACACACTGCAAACATATGTGATTCTCTAAGTATGTGCAACAAATAATATGCTATGTGTGTCATGTGACTGCTGTACCCCTGTAAGGTACGTTACAATATGGCAGCTTACATAGTAGAATCAAGCACTGGATCAACACTGTACTTTTCAGTTTTGGGGTAAGAGGAACAGATAAAATAGAAAGCAGTGATTATTTTATTTTTATTAATAAGAAAAAGTAGGTTTTAGCATTTTTCATCAGGTGTTAAATGTCCCTTTAAAGATTACATTTTCCATTTCACAAATCATATATGTTTGTTTATGCAAGTCCATCTACAGGCCTGCCATTGATAGTTGGTAACTGAGCTCCCAGGAATACCTGGGCTTGGACTCTATTATCAGTGCTATTTATTATTAGATGCTATGCTATGTCAAGCTTATATGTGCTATAGATGATTTGTGTCGCTTAAAACTACAGTTTCCCTGAAGTACACAGAGCTAAATTTCCTTTAATTTGCTCCATATCGGTAATATTGGTAAGTTTCTGGCCGATACTGTTTATTTCAGAAATTCCAAATATCGCCCATAATAATTGGCCGCTCCGATAATCGGTCTATCCTGAACGCGCAAAACAGGACTTTCCCTGCTATGCAGATGAGTGTTAAGCTAATATGAGCTGTGCAACACTCAAAAACGAAAGTAAAACCTGTCTATTCCAAAACCAAAAGCACACAGTCTTATGAGCCCAAACGTACATAAAAATCCCCATGACTGTTTCCAATAGTCTCCTTAAAGGAGATATTAACGCCTGATCCTATTGAGGTATAAAGGAGTCACACTGTGACCCAATACAGTAATCCCTGCTATAATAATAAAGAGGACTTACCCCCAGGATCCATGCTGTGAAACAGATACAGCCTCTCAAGTGTGACAGCCTTGTAGCAACGCTTCTGACAGGGACTTAAGTGAAAAAAGCAAGCAGTGAAACTCATCAACACGGATTGCTCAGGAGTTGTTAGCTAACAGTCTGGATGGGTTTGCAGAAAAACTTTCCCTGCATCTCCAGACTCTTTCATCAATACTCTCACTGAGAGGTTTATATGATTACTTCTAACTCCAGTCCTCTCTTTTTAAGGGAACATACCCATTATAGGACTTATCCGAATCTTCTGCCACCTCCTCTAGTGATGAAAGGTAAAGAATGATTGGGATGATAGGGGAAGTGGGAGGGATATTTAAGCCTTTGGCTGGGGTGTCTTTGCCTCCTCCTGGTGGCCAGGTGTTGTATTTTCCAACAGTAAGGAATGAAGTTGTGGACTCTCCCTGCCTTATGGAAACAAATGGGGAAATTATTCATGTGTCTGTAATATCACATAGTAAAGGGCAACACTGGGAAACCATCAAAAGCAAAAAGCTATATAACTCTTCAACATGTGTGCAATGCATAAAGCACTTCATGCATAGCACAAAGAGATACAGTGGAACAAATAACCCCATTCTATCCATACACTAATGTGAACAAAAGGACCACAATAAGGAAATGATAGCTCGAGTCCCCAGAAACCAAGAATATGAATGCAGTAATACCAGTAGCTCCCTTTGTTTGTAATGAGTTATACATGTATCCCAATCATGGTAATAAACTGGTTGTATAAATTTAAATACTACCATATGTTGTCACTTGTTTACTTTTTCCAGTCAAAGATTCGTTTTTTTTTCTAAAATTTATCTTTTTGTCTGCAGGTTAGTTGCTATACATAAATCAATGTCACTGTTCTTTTAAAGGGGCAGTATACTGTAAAATTGTTTTTATATGAATGTGTTTTCAATGACTTGTTATACCAGCTGCAGAGTATAACATTTATGAGAAATTGCATTTTTCGGTTTATTTGTGTATATGAAGTAGCTGGTTTTGTGCTTTTAAACCACAGCCTATTACAATGAGTTGAGCTTCAGGTAATATCAGATCTCATTATGTTATCACTTTTATGGACACACACTGGCTTCCTTATCTTATATTTGTCTTGAAAACCAAAGCTCAATACTTAGAGAGAACAATGGAAGATTATCATTTTATTACTTAACTATCATGCCCCCCACAGAGTGTAATCTCTTCTGCTGGCTGTGTTTACCTAGGCTATTCAATAGAATATACTCCAGTATAGAAACTTTCAGTATAGGTTGGGATACCACAGGCTTAATCGGCTATATCAAATGCCAAAATAGGGGTAAAGGAGCTACTTGTAAATAATTTAAAACACTCCAGCAGGTAAAATTAAAAATTGGGAACAATTTAACGGGGAGAAATTTTTTGGGTGAACTATCATCTTGTAGGGAATTTGAAGGGTTTAGCTTTTTCTGTGTGAAAAAATGTGTCTCATAGCGTAGAAAAACAGATAAAATGGTAGCTTATGTAAAGAAAATATTTAAAGCATAAACCAAATAATGTATAACTTTTGATATGAGTTGCAGATTGCTGTGGCTAATTCAAACACAACTGGGCTCTTGAGTACAAAACCCACAGATTCAGAGATGAACAGCTGAAGAGAGAGATGAGAGAGGAAGGAGAGAAATGAGAGAAAGGGGAGAGAGTAGAGAAGAGAGAGAAGGTTTGTGATTGATAGGAGGCTCTGAGTTGTTCTAAATTGTTTTATATAAGAACCTTCCTAGATCATCAAATATTTAATTGGATTCTAAGTCGGATATAAAGTTGTCAATCCCCCAGTTATATTGTGGGCTTGCCTTGTCTAATATAGGGAATCCAAATCTTGCACAACTAATCAGATAAATAGCAAAGGCTCTAACATATTAAAAGACATAGCATGGTAATATATGCTGGTCATCAGAAAGAAAAACATAATTTATGATTACCTGATAAATTTATTTCTCTTGTAGTGTGTTCAGTCCACGGGTCATTCATTACTTATGGGATATATTCTCCTTCCCAACAGGAAGTTGCAAGAGGATCACCCAAGCAGAGCTGCTATATAGCTCCTCCCCTCACATGTCATATCCAGTCATTCAACCGAAACAAGACGAGAAAGGAGAAACTATAGGGTGCAGTGGTGACTGGAGTTATAATTTAAAATTTAGAACCTGCCTCAAAAAAGACAGGGCGGGCCGTGGACTGAACACACTACAAGAGAAATAAATTTATCAGGTAAGCATAAATTATGTTTTCTCTTGTTAAGTGTGTTCAGTCCACGGGTCATCCATTACTTATGGGATACCAATACCAAAGCTAAAGTACACGGATGATGGGAGGGACAAGGCAGGAACATTAAACAGAAGGAACCACTGCCTGTAGGACCTTTCTCCCAAAAACAGCCTCAGAAGAAGCAAAAGTGTCAAATTTGTAAAATTTGGAAAAAGTATGAAGTGAAGACCAAGTTGCAGCCTTGCAAATCTGTTCAACAGAGGCCTCATTCTTAAAGGCCCAGGTGGAAGCCACAGCTCTAGTGGAATGAGCTGTAATTCTTTCAGGAGGCTGCTGTCCAGCAGTCTCATAGGCTAAACGTATTATGCTACGAAGCCAAAAAGAGAGAGAGGTAGCCGAAGCCTTTTGACCTCTCCTCTGTCCAGAGTAAACGACAAACAGAGAAGAAGTTTGCCGAAAATCTTTAGTTGCCTGTAAGTAGAACTTCAGGGCACGGACCACGTCTAGATTATGCAAAAGACGTTCCTTCTTTGAAGAAGGATTAGGACATAATGATGGAACAACAATCTCTTGATTGATATTCCTGTTAGAAACAACCTTAGGTAAAAACCCAGGTTTAGTACGCAGGACTACCTTGTCTGAATGAAAGATCAGATAAGGAGAATCACAATGTAAGGCAGATAACTCAGAGACTCTTCGAGCCGAGGAAATAGCCATCAAAAACAGAACTTTCCAAGATAAAAGCTTAATATCAATGGAATGAAGGGGTTCAAACGGAACACCCTGAAGAACTTTAAGAACCAAGTTTAAGCTCCACGGAGGAGCAACAGCTTTAAACACAGGCTTAATCCTAGCCAAAGCCTGACAAAAAGCCTGGACGTCTGGATTCTCTGCCAGACGCTTGTGTAAAAGAATAGACAGAGCAGAAATCTGTCCCTTTAGCGAACTAGCGGATAAACCCTTTTCTAAACCCTCTTGTAGAAAAGACAATATCCTAGGAATCCTAACCTTACTCCATGAGTAACTCTTGGATTCACACCAATATAAATATTTACGCCATATCTTATGGTAAATTTTTCTGGTCACAGGTTTCCGAGCCTGTATTAATGTATCAATAACCGACTCCGAGAAACCACGCTTCGATAGAATCAAGCGTTCAATCTCCATGCAGTCAGCCTCAGAGAAATTAGGTTTGGATGGTTGAAAGGACCCTGAATTAGAAGGTCCTGCCTCAGAGGCAGAGACCATGGTGGACAGGACGACATGTCCACTAGGTCTGCATACCAGGTCCTGCGTGGCCACGCAGGCGCTATCAGAATCACCGATGCTCTCTCCTGTTTGATCTTGGCAATCAGTCGAGGCAGTAACGGAAAAGGTGGAAACACATAAGCCATGTTGAAAACCCAAGGGGCTGCTAGTGCATCTATCAGCACCGCTCCCGGGTCCCTGGACCTGGATCCGTAGCACGGAAGCTTGGCGTTCTGGCGAGATGCCATGAGATCCAGTTCCGGTTTGCCCCAACGAAGAATCAGTTGAGCAAATATCTCCGGATGAAGTTCCCACTCCCCCGGATGAAAAGTCTGGCGACTTAGAAAGTCCGCCTCCCAGTTCTCCACGCCTGGGATGTAGATCGCTGACAGGTGGCAAGAGTGAGACTCTGCCCAGCGAATTATCTTTGAGACTTCTAACATCGCTAGGGAACTCCTGGTTCCTCCTTGATGATTGATGTAAGCTACAGTCGTGATGTTGTCCGACTGAAACCTGATGAACCTCAGTGTTGCTAACTGAGGCCAAGCTAGGAGAGCATTGAATATTGCTCTTAATTCCAGAATGTTTATTGGAAGGAGTTTCTCCTCCTGAGTCCACGATCCCTGAGCCTTTAGGGAGTTCCAGACTGCGCCCCAGCCTAGTAGGCTGGCATCTGTTGTTACAATCGTCCAATCTGGTCTGCGAAAGGTCATTCCTTTGGACAGATGAACCCGAGACAACCACCAGAGAAGAGAATCCCTGGTCTCCTGGTCCAGATACAGTAAAGGGGACAGATCTGAGTAATCCCCATTCCACTGACTTAGCATACATAATTGCAGCGGTCTGAGATGCAGGCGCGCAAATGGTACTATGTCCATTGCCGCAACCATTAAGCCGATTACTTCCATGCACTGAGCTACTGATGGGCTTGGAATGGAATGAAGGACACGGCAAGCATTTAGAATTTTTGATAACCTGGACTCCGTCAGGTAAATCTTCATCTCTACAGAATCTATAAGAGTCCCTAGGAAAGGGACCCTTGTGAGTGGGAACAGAGAACTCTTTTCCATGTTCACTTTCCACCCATGCGACCTCAGAAATGCTAGAACTATCTCTGTATGAGACTTTGCATTTTGAAAACTTGACGCTTGTATCAGAATGTCGTCTAGGTACGGAGCCACCGCTATGCCTCGCGGTCTTAGTACCGCCAGAAGCGAACCCAGAACCTTTGTAAAAATTCTCGGAGCCGTAGCTAACCCGAAGGGAAGAGCTACAAACTGGTAATGCCTGTCTAGAAAGGCAAACCTTAGGTACCGATAATGATCTTTGTGAATCGGTATGTGAAGGTAGGCATCCTTTAAGTCCACTGTGGTCATATACTGACCCTCTTGGATCATGGGTAGGATGGTCCGAATGGTTTCCATCTTGAACGATGGAACCCTTAGGAATTTGTTTAAGATTTTTAAGTCTAAGATTGGTCTGAAGGTTCCCTCTTTTTTGGGAAACACAAACAGATTTGAGTAAAACCCTTGCCCTTGTTCTGTTCGCGGAACTGGGTGGATCACTCCCATCACTAAGAGGTCTTGTACACATTGTAGAAATGCCTCTTTCTTTATTAGGTTTGTTGATAACCTTGACAGATGAAACCTCCCTTGTGGAGGAGAAGTTTTGAAATCCAGAAGGTATCCCTGAGATATAATCTCCAACGTCCAGGGATCCTGTACATCTCTTGCCCAAGCCTGGGCGAAGAGAGAAAGTCTGCCCCCCACTAGATCCGTCTCTGGAAAGGGGGCCCTGTCTTCATGCTGTTTTAGGGGCGGAAGTAGGCTTTCTGGCCTGCTTGCCCTTGTTCCATGACTGGTTGCCTTTCCAACCTTGTCTGTAACGAGCAGTAGTTCCTTCCTGTTTTGGAGCGGAGGAAGTTGATGCTGCTCCTGCCTTGAAATTACGAAAGGCACGAAAATTAGACTGTTTGGCCTTTGATTTGGCCCTGTCCTGAGGAAGGGTGTGGCCCTTACCTCCAGTAATGTCAGCAATAATTTCCTTCAAGCCGGGCCCGAATAAGGTCTGCCCTTTGAAAGGAATATTCAGTAGTTTAGATTTAGAAGATACATCTGCTGACCAGGATTTAAGCCATAGCGCTCTGCGCGCCTGTATGGCGAATCCGGAATACTTAGCCGTAAGTTTGGTTAAATGTACTACGGCATCCGAAACAAACGCATTAGCTAGCTTAAGCGTTCTAAGCTTGCTCAAAGTCTCATCCAATGGTGCTGTGCGAATCGCCTCTTCCAGAGACTCAAACCAGAATGCCGCTGCAGCAGTGACAGGCGCAATGCATGCAAGAGGCTGTAATATAAAACCTTGTTGAACAAACATTTTCTTAAGGTAACCCTCTAATTTTTTATCCATTGGATCTGAGAAAGCACAACTATCCTCCACCGGGATAGTGGTACGTTTGGCTAAAGTAGAAACTGCTCCCTCCACCTTAGGGACCGTCTGCCATAAGTCTTGTGTGGCGGCGTTTATAGGGAACATTTTTCTAAATATCGGAGGAGGGGAAAAGGGCACACCAGGTCTATCCCACTCCTTGCTAATAATCTCTGTAAGCCTTTTCGGTATAGGAAAAACGTCAGTACACACCGGTACCGCATAGTATTTATCCAGCCTACATAATTTCTCTGGGATTGCCACCGTGTCACAATCATTCAGAGCCGCTAACACCTCCCCCCTAGCAATACGCGGAGGTTCTCAAGCTTAAATTTAAAATTTGAAATTTCTGAATCCGGTCTCCCCGAATCAGAACCGTCACCCACAGAATGAAGCTCTCCGTCCTCATGTTCTGCAAATTGTGACGCAGTATCAGACATGGCTCTCGTGTCATCGGCGCGCTCTGTCCTTAACCCAGAGCTATCGCGCTTGCCTCTTAACTCGGGGATATTGGATAATACTTCTTTCATAACATTAGCCATATCATGTAAAGTGATTTGTAAGGGCCTTGATGTACTTGGCGCCACAATCTCACGCACCTCCTGAGCGGGAAGCGAAGGTACTGACACGTGAGGAGAGTTAGACGGCATAACTTCCCCCTCGTTGTCTGGTGATAATTTCTTTATCGGTAAAGATTGACTCTTATTTAAAGTAATATCAATACAATTGGTACACATATTTCTATTGGGCTCCACATCGGCTTTTAAACATAATGAACAAGCAGATTCCTCTGTATCAGACACGTTCAAACAATGAAGCTAGCAAGCTTGGAAATTACTTTCAATAAGTTTACAAGCAATATAAAAAACGCTGCAGCGCTTTTCAAAAACACAGTTGAATAACAATGAACTAATTCAGTTATAGCCAACAATTTTTAACAGTAAATGTATTAATTAGCAGAGGATTGCACCCATTAGCAAAAGGATGATTAACCCCTCAATACCCAAAAAACGGATAATCAAATTAAGATTTAACGCTTTTATCACAGTCAAACACACTGTCACAGGTCTGCTGTGACTGATTACCTCCCTCAAAAACGAATTTTGAAGACCCCTGAGCTCTCTAGAGACGTCCTGGATCAAGGAGGAAGAAGCAGGAAGACTGTGCTAGAATTTTAACTGCGCAACAAGGCGCTAAAAAAAGGCCCCTCCCACTCATATTACAACAGTGGGAGACCTGATATAACGGTTTCTATGCAGAAAAATACGTTAGCCATGTGGAAAAAAATCATGCCCAAAAAGGATTTATCACCAAAGTACCTCACAAAACGAATAACATGCCAGTAAACGTTTTAAAAACAAACTTTTTCAATGTCATGCAAAGTTATCACTAAGCCTGCTACCAGTCGCTTCTACTGCAGATAAGGCTTAAGCATTATTTCAGTATTAACAGTATTTTCTCAGTCAAATTCTAGTCCCTAGAAAATAACTCAACTGCGCATACATTTATCAGCCTGATACCAGTCGCTACTACTGCATTTAAGGCTGTACTTACATCATATGGGTAACAGCAGTGTTTTCTTAGTCAATTCCATTCCCAGAAAATATTGTACTGCACATACCTCATTTGCGGGGGACCCCGCATGCTATTCCCATTTTCTGAAGTTACCCCACTCCTCAGAATGTCGAGAACAGCCAGTGGATCTTAGTTACGTCTGCTAAGATCATAGAAAAATGCAGGCAGATTCTTCTTCCAAATACTGCCTGAGATAGAAAAACAGCACACTCCGGTGCCATTTAAAATAACAAACTTTTGATTGAAGAATAATTAAGTAAAAAACTCCAACTCCTCTCGCGACCTCCTTCTTTGTTGAGGGTTGCAAGAGAATGACTGGATATGACATGTGAGGGGAGGAGCTATATAGCAGCTCTGCTTGGGTGATCCTCTTGCAACTTCCTGTTGGGAAGGAGAATATATCCCATAAGTAATGGATGACCCGTGGACTGAACACACTTAACAAGAGAAAGGACAATTAGTCTTAACTAAAACTAAAATCTAGCCTTATATGTCTTTATGAAGAGAAAACAACTACAAGTGAAAAAGAATGTCACTGATTTAACATCACAATAAAATGTATTTGTAATTGTCCTCCCATCTATTTGCAATCAGGCTTTTCCCTAGATTTACTTTAATTAGAATAAGCTTGCAAATAAAATGATATTTTACAACGTTCATGTTGTATTAAGCATCAAACTAACAAAACGAAGACTTGCTAAAATTGTGTACTTGTTAAAGTATTCATGGTGCCCAGACTCTTAATTGTGTGGTTACAAATGTATTACTGTTGAGTAAGTGGAAGTTTAGGGCAAACCAAATAAATTTGTTACTGTGCTTAACCCTAAATGTTAATCCTAAATGAGAGACAATAAGAGTGAGTGAACAAAATTCATTTCAATTAAAAGTAACTGATGCATAGCAATATAATTCTTCCCAATGCTGTTGTAAGATCTTAAAAAAAAATACTTAATAATTTTCATTTCCTAGAGGCTACAAAGAAGCATTATTGCATATTAAAAAATTTGAGTTCAGTTTTCCCAGCGGTAACAGAAAGTTATTAAAAGAACCTATTTATTGTTGATATAACTATCTGTTTGTGGGAGGCAAAAATAACAATTTTGTACACATAAAAGAAAGCTACTTAAAATATAATTAGTATTTTAGTTGTTTTGATCATTTGGGCTAGTTGGCTATTCTTTTTCATGCAGAATAGAGATTTTTGTTGACAGTATAGTTAATGAGCAACTAGCATTACTAATTCCCTAGTGGCTAAGGGAGTTTAGTGGCCACTACTACGGTACATTGATTCCATTTATCACTGCCTCTTTACCTACAAATTAATCTAGCCCTGTAGCCATGTTGATCTACTTTATATCAATTTCTTTATCCTGATCAGCTGAATATGTATGGCATTAACCTCATTTACTATGTGAAAAAAAGCCGAATCAAAATGAGATCTAATTTCTTGAGGACAGCACAATTTCTAAACTGCCTGCTAATTTTCCCCACCTGTCAGGGTGGCAATCCTTTACTATCTTCTAATTGAATAAAACAGTATATTTTTGTGCTTTGTAAAAAAAAGACCCTGTCAAAGGTGTTAAGATATCATTAATCATCAACACATTCAACAAAACCACAATCTCATATTTGTAGTTCATAACAGCTCATATTTTGCTGCTCTTGCAGAGATGGCCCAAAAAGTCGCATTCAGAAAATATAATGGTCATGAATCAAAATGGACTCTACTGACAATATATATAAATACATATATAAGTTGACACCATTGAAAATTCAAGATGCAAAGTCAGATTTTTCAAAGTATCAAACCTTTAGAACAGTTGTAATTCAGAAAGTAAACACCGCAGACTGTGAAGCACACAGTATTATTTTTTGCACTTACATTTATTATTAGTTTAAAAAAAATAGAGATTGCACTTTTTTTCATGCAACATCTTTACAAACTCAGTTTTACCAAAAATATTTTTGCTGTAAATCTGGAAATTTCAATCTTTATATAATGTCAAGTGGGTGGGATTGATCAGAAAAACATAAATTATGCTTACCTGATAATTTCCTTTTCTTCTGATGGAAAGAGTCCACAGCTGCATTCATTACTTTTGGGAAATAAGAACCTGGCCACCAGGCAAAGACACCCCAGCCAAAAGCTTAAATATTCCTTCCACAAGGAACAGTAGAAGAAACATCAGGGTGAAAGGTGCCAGAAAAATAATGACGCCCCAGATAAAATTACGGGTGGGGAGCTGTGGACTCTTTCCATCAGAAGAAAAGGAAATTATCAAGAAAACATAATTTATGTTTTTCTTCTTAAATGGAAAGAGTCCACACAGCTGCATTCATTACTTTTGGGTAAACAATACCCAAGCTATAGAGGACACTGAATGCCAAGACAAGAGGGTACAATATGCGGCCCATACAGAGGGCACCAGGCCTGAACCTCTGCCCAAGTTGAAAAGAAATAATATATCCAAGCAGATTGAGCTAAAGGATAGACTCAACAAGGCTCACACATCCAGAGGAGACTGCAACCTGAACGCAGCGCCTTAGACCGATCAGCCATCCTGACCTGTAGACCCACACCCAGCTGGACCAACCCAGCTCAGGGATCCAAAATAGGGGAACAGAAAAATCCAAAAACTGGTGCAGGAATGAGCATAAGGATAGCACAGCTATCCCCACAGAATACAACTACAACCCGACTCTCAAAACAGACGACAAGGCCAGAGACCTAAGGATCTATCAAAATAAAGGCCCAACAAGTCTGACTTGGAGCCGGCAAGACCCCAGGGGGAACCAATCCCACCTGTCCACCACCTATCCAGAAGAAGCCCCAAGGAAGGACTCCATCTCCATAGGGAGGAGAATATCCCCTAAAGAAAAGGGATGAGACCGGAAGGGCAATAACTGTCCTCAAGGCCCGAAGCCAACGGCTAATGGGAAGATAAATCCCCAACACAAAATGTCCTAGAAGGACCCCCCTACAAGTAGCTTGCCAAGTAGAGGCACAGCCAACCCATTTGCCTGCAGAGCAGGGAATCCCCAGGTACACTGGCAAGATGACCAGGGGGATGCAACCCTAAGGCACACCAGAAATTGGACCCCGCAGCTGGGTATGAACCAACATCCTTGAGGCGCAAGCCACACAGCTCACCGCTAGATGACACAGGCTACTCTGTTGCAAAGAGTAATAAATACTCCGAAAACCTGGCCAACCATGACCAGGCGAGGTAGATGGAGCAAGGACATAGCCCAAGTTCCCACTACCGTGGAACACCCCGACCAGCCCTGAGATCCAAGATTCCAAAACAACCCAAGACTGGGTCAGGAAAAAGGCCAAGAGAAGCCTCAGCAACCAGAAGTCTCGGGAGAAAAACAGGTCCGGGAACCTAATAGTTCAGGCAACCTTACCCTAGAACTAAACACCCGAACTGGCCAAAAGGTCAGAAACAAGGGATATGAATGTATACCCAGAGAATCCGGATAGCGAGAAGAACTCGAATGCCCGCGACCAAGGAAGGAACCACCCCTAGCCAAAGTCCAACACTCCAAGGAGCAAGGCAATAAAGTCTTATGAAGAGACTTCTTAAGGCCTCAGGACAACATGAGGGATAACTTGAGGTAAAAAAAAAACCTCTAGCAGGGCTAGTCTCCCCATCACCTACACACCAGCAGAAGACACAGGGAAGAAAAAAGGCACTAAGCCTTCCCATCTTCGGGAAACCCCAAGCTAAGCAAAACCCAGAAATACAGATCCCTAAAAGGAGATCCAACTCACCCGGGACAATGGATGGAGACCCAAAGGTCTCCACTCAAACAACCAGTACACATCAAGAGTAAGAGCTGCAACTGGTTTCAAACTGAAAACCCTCCACATGCTAGACAGTCTAATCTGATAAAGGCTGTTGAATCAGGCCCACAAGGGCAATCCAGAGGCCTGAAACCAAAGGCCAAACCGCTCAAACTGCGGCAATGGGGCACTAAGCCCTCCAACCCTCCCTTGCATGGGGGAGGAAAACACTAGGTTCTGATGGTATCAGATGTCAGAAAGAGTGACGCAGCGGAAAAACTCCCCTGACCCGGTCACCCACAGGTCCTCTTGAATGCTTAGTTGAACATGAAAACCAATGAAAACCTGAGCACTCTGCGCTTCTACCGTACCAACCGAGCAGAACAGTGCCACGTGTCTGAACAGCTGCAAGACGGAACAAACCCAGCAGGATCAGCCAGCACTTAAGGTCCTAACTGTTAAGCTGCCAAATTCTCCCTTATAGGAGAAAAAAAGAAAACAGACATTTTAACATAGGATTAACATGTCCAAAACAACTTCCGAAGAAGAACAAAGAGTATATATCCCATAAGGTTCCCGAAGGAAACAAAACCAAATAAAAGACATCTCATCGAATACAAATAAAATATAAGGCAACCCGGAGGTTAGTGCCCAAAAAGACACAGGCCTACCAGCAGGACCAGCCAAACGGAGCCTTATCAGCCAAAAAAAATGACAATCAGGAGATTATTTCATCCCCACATGTCTAATGAGGTGCACCATTCGAATTAGCAGACTGAAAATTCCATGTATCTGGTAACAATAGGTTCATTCAATAACTGAAAAACATGTCTGAGCAATACGAGAAGGCGCACAATCCTGTAACGAAAGGCACAACACTCAGGGACAGTTACACCCGTGGGGAACTGTAGAGGCCCTCCCTAAGGCGGAAGGCCCAGGACAATAGGGCACAAGCACATTCTCAAATAAACGTCTGGACTCTGCAGACAATCGTCAACATTATGTGGAAGTAAAAACGTGCTGCAACCTCCGGGGGGAACACGCCACCTAGTATGGAGGAATCAGAAACTGGGTTACCCGCATGTGTAGAAGTATGAAATGGTAGGAAACTCGCCTCTTGGAGGACAGGACCCCCAGAGGCGGATGGCTCAGCTGTCCCTTAATTCCCTGAGCCCGAGGAACAAGGCGCTCTAAAATGGAATACGGAACAAAACTGGTTGATATGTGCCAACGAGGCCAATCCGGATTCGTCACCGGACACAGAATCTGAAATCAGAATAGTCTCAGTATCAGAATCCTCAGAAACTAAATCTGAAATGAACACAGTCTCAGCATCAGAATCCTCCATAACTGATAGAGGATATATAAATATGGACAAAAGTAGTAAAACAAAAATGGCACTTGACACCCACAATGGCTGGGGCACTCACCACCTCCTATGACCAGACCCCTGCGGACTAGAAATTTTCCTTCGCCACGCGGTCGGGAATACAGAAATGGAAAACGGAACGGAACCACTCCCGACACAAGGTGAACGGTACAGTCCAAAAAAGCGCACCCAACCAAAAGGCTGAGTCACTTCCAAAGGCCTCAATGTTCCAAACCACGAGCCCATAAACATCACACATAAGGAGGTTGAATTATATAACAAACATGATTATAAACCCCCCTGTTCAATAACCCCCCTCAGGAGATATTAACCCTCGATTCCAAGATACTAAAAGAGACTCACTGAGACCCTTGTGATAAGATAGACCCACAAGGTTGTAGCCTCTCGGGAAAACATTCACATTACAGTACATTGAGATAATAAAGTAAAATGAAACAATCTTAACCGGAATCTAGGCCGTGGAACAGGAACACAGCCTTTCAAGTGTGACGGATAGTAGCATCGCCTCCACCATGAACTTGAGAGAAGAAAGCAGGCAGCGGAGCGAAGTTCAACAACGCCGATTGCTTGAGAAGCTGTTAACATGAGTCGGGATGGTTTCGCAGAAAGAAACTCCCTGCATCTCCGGACTCTAACTTTCATTCAAGCCCTCACTGAGATACTGACAGGACTACTTAAAAATCCTGTCCCATGCCAAAGAGTACTAACCTCCATAAGAGAGAAAAAACAAAAATTAAAAATTCTGACACTTCTCTGCCAAAATCCTGGGACGAAAGGCAAAGAATGACTGGGGGATGAGGGGAGTGGGAGTATTTAAGCCTTTGGCTGGGGTGTCTTTGCCTCCTCCTGGTGGCCAGGTTCTTATTTCCCAAAAGTAATGAAGTTATTATTTTCTTTCCATTTAAGAAGAAAATAATAACTTCAAACTTTTTTTTTTTTTTTTTAATCAATGCACTTTTTTTTTTTAAATAATGCTTCTAAGAAATGTATGTGTCCAAAAATGTCTGGACTCTCTAATAGCTCCTCATCAAGCAGCTCTCAAAGACACAATGTATAAATATCCCTATACTTTTTAGCCAACTATAAGATACACAGCTGTTGAAATGTAAGCAAATCAAATAGGCTACTTAAAAAAATCAATAATAAAGATAATTTTATATATATATATATATATATATTAATAATATATTTATAAACAAGCAAAGAAGCCTTCACAAACAAGAAAAAGAATCAAACAGTTCATACAGTCTTTCGCATATATATATATATATATATATATATATATACACACACACACACACACACACACATCAGGGAGCCTACGGTAGGAATGAGACTCTTACCATGAATAATCACAAATTCAGTTCTTCGTTTAAGCAGGTTTATTTGTCTCTTGACAGTCAAAAATGCTGCAGGACAACTAGCCTTTGTAAACTGACAAAACATCAAAGATTAATTGAAAACACAACATTAATCATTCATATTATTTGTTTTATATAAGGATGCTCAGATTGATTTGCATCTATTATGCATTGCTATAGAAAATGATAACTCTTTATTCATAAAGGACAAAAATAATATTTCGAGAAGGCATTTCCAAAATCAGTTTTCTAATTACATTTATTCAGTATGTTTAAAGAAAATCACAAACAAATAAAATAAATTTTATGATTAGACAATTTGAAGGAAAATTTGAAGGAAAATTAAATTAGAAGCAACAATTCTTTATTTTTCTATATTCGTTATAGTTTTTAAAAGATATTAAATGGTCTGATTCATTGTTGTTTTTTTTTTTTTTAAAGTAATATGTGCAGTGTCCATTACACCCTCTCACAGCCCTACAAGGAGAATGTGTTCTCAACAGGAAGCTTGTCTAGCATGATATCCTAAAACTTCCAGAGTTGGTTTAGCATTACTTGAGTTAAGTTGAGTTAAGTTTAAAAAATGTTCCAATCTTATTACACTGGAGACGGGGGCTACAGTGAGAAAGTACTAATTTTGCAAGAAAACAAGTTGTTTGTTGTTTTGTTTTTTACGCAATCTGTTTCATTTTATGTTTACTTTGATTTAAAATATTTGTTTTTAACAAAGAAGCACTGTTTAATTACGCTTTAAGTCCTTAGAATGCTTAACAAAGAAAGCCAGGAAAAATAGTACATTTGAGTTCTTAACTTTAATGTAACCTTCAGTCACACAAGTTTTACCACATAAAGTAATTCAGTAACACACACCTAACGGTGGAGAGCAACAGTCCAAGATGAACACAGACCAAATGCAGATATTTTTTTCATTTTTAAAAATAATCTTCGTTGATATTAAAGGGACGAGAAAATAGAGAAGCACAAAACTGAGACAGAACAAAAGCTAGAAAAACTTCAATGCTTGTCCACAAGGCTAGTGCCACTCAGTGTGCAGTCTCTTTTAGCACATTATGCCTTTCACAGAGAAAAAATATCCTGTAGCACAGTGATTTTTAACCTTTTTTTTGCCGTGGCACACTTTTTTACATTAAAAAATCCTGTGGCACACCACCATCCAAAAATTTTAAAAAAATCACACATTGTAGCCTATTACAGCATATATATATACACATACACACAAACACACACATACTGTATGTATTGTGCTATTATGCCATGCCTCCTACAAACTACCCCTGCACTGGGAGTAAAAAACAAGCAAAGTTTAAAAAAACAGAATTTATGCTTACCTGATAAATTACTTTCTCCAACGGTGTGTCCGGTCCACGGCGTCATCCTTACTTGTGGGATATTCTCTTCCCCAACAGGAAATGGCAAAGAGTCCCAGCAAAGCTGGTCACATGATCCCTCCTAGGCTCCGCCTACCCCAGTCATTCGACCAACGGACAGGAGGAAATATATATAGGAGAAATCATATGATACCGTGGTGACTGTAGTTAGAGAAAATAATTCATCAGACCTGATTAAAAAAACCAGGGCGGGCCGTGGACCGGACACACCGTTGGAGAAAGTAATTTATCAGGTAAGCATAAATTCTGTTTTCTCCAACATAGGTGTGCCCGGTCCCTGGCGTCATCCTTACTTGTAGGAACCAATACCAAAGTTTTAGGACACGGATGAAGGGAGGGAGCAAATCAGGTCACCTAAACGGAAGGCACCACAGCTTGCAAAACCTTTCTCCCAAAAATAGCCTCCGAAGAAGCAAAAGTATAAAATTTGTAAAATTTGGCAAAAGTGTGCAGTGAAGACCAAGTCGCTGCCTTACATATCTGGTCAACAGAAGCCTCGTTCTTGAAGGCCCATGTGGAAGCCACAGCCCTAGTGGAGTGAGCTGTGATTCTTTCAGGAGGCTGCCGTCCGGCAGTCTCATAAGCCAATCGGATAATGCTTTTAAGCCAAAAGGAAAGAGAGGTAGAAGTCGCTTTTTGACCTCTCCTTTTACCAGAATAAACAACAAACAAGGAAGATGTTTGTCTGAAATCTCTAGTAGCCTCTAAATAGAATTTTAGAGCACGGACTACGTCCAAATTGTGTAACAAACGTTCCTTCTTTGAAACTGGATTCGGACACAAAGAAGGTACAACTATCTCCTGGTTAATGTTTTTGTTGGAAACAACTTTCGGAAGAAAACCAGGCTTAGTACGCAAAACCACCTTATCTGCATGGAACACCAGATAGCGCGGAGAACACTGCAGAGCAGATAACTCTGAAACTCTTCTAGCAGAAGAAATTGCAACCAAAAACAAAACTTTCCAAGATAATAACTTAATATCTACGGAATGTAAGGGTTCAAACGGAACCCCTTGAAGAACTGAAAGAACTAGATTTAGACTCCAGGGAGGAGTCAAAGGTCTGTAAACAGGCTTGATTCTAACCAGAGCCTGAACAAATGCTTGAACATCTGGCACAGCTGCCAGCCTTTTGTGAAGTAAAACAGATAAAGCAGAGATCTGTCCCTTCAGAGAACTTGCAGATAATCCTTTCTCCAAACCTTCTTGTAGAAAGGATAGAATCTTAGGAATTTTTATCTTGTTCCATGGGAATCCTTTAGATTCACACCAACAAATATATTTTTTCCATATTTTATGGTAAATTTTTCTAGTTACAGGCTTTCTAGCCTGAATCAGAGTATCTATTACAGAATCTGAAAACCCACGCTTTGATAAAATCAAGCGTTCAATCTCCAAGCCGTCAGTTGGAGGGAAACCAGATTCGGATGTTCGAATGGACCTTGAACAAGAAGGTCCTGTCTCAAAGGTAGCTTCCATGGTGGAGCCGATGACATATTCACCAGGTCTGCATACCAAGTCCTGCGTGGCCACGCAGGAGCTATCAAGATCACCGAAGCCCTCTCCTGATTGATCCTGGCTACCAGCCTGGGAATGAGAGGAAACGGTGGGAATACATAAGCTAGGTTGAAGGTCCAAGGTGCTACTAGTGCATCCACTAGAGTCGCCTTGGGATCCCTGGATCTGGACCCGTAGAAAGGAACCTTGAAGTTCTGACGAGACGCCATCAGATCCATGTCTGGAATGCCCCATAATTGAGTTATTTGGGCAAAGATTTCCGGATGGAGTTCCCACTCCCCCGGATGGAATGTCTGACGACTCAGAAAATCCGCTTCCCAATTTTCCACTCCTGGGATGTGGATTGCAGACAAGTGGCAGGAGTGATCCTCCGCCCATTGAATTATTTTGGTCACTTCTTCCATCGCCAGGGAACTCCTTGTTCCCCCCTGATGATTGATATATGCAACAGTCGTCATGTTGTCTGATTGAAACCTTATGAATTTGGCCTTTGCTAGTTGAGGCCAAGCTTTGAGAGCATTGAATATCGCTCTCAGTTCCAGAATGTTTATCGGGAGAAGAGATTCTTCCCGAGACCATAGACCCTGAGCTTTCAGGGGTTCCCAGACCGCACCCCAGCCCACCAGGCTGGCG
Organism: Bombina bombina; assembly: GCF_027579735.1. Taxonomy (NCBI): domain Eukaryota; kingdom Metazoa; phylum Chordata; class Amphibia; order Anura; family Bombinatoridae; genus Bombina; species Bombina bombina. Next base: position 918,643,421 of record NC_069504.1, read on the forward strand.
TCGGTCGTGACAATGACCCACTCTGGTCTGCGGAAGCTCATTCCCTGTGACAGATTGTCCAGGGTCAGCCACCAACGGAGTGAATCTCTGGTCTTTTGATCTACTTGAATCGTCGGAGACAAGTCTGTATAGTCCCCATTCCACTGTCTGAGCATGCACAGTTGTAATGGTCTTAGATGAATTTGTGCAAAAGGAACTATGTCCATTGCTGCAACCATCAATCCTATTACTTCCATGCACTGTGCTATGGAAGGACGAAGAACAGAATGAAGTACTTGACAAGAGCTTAGAATTTTTGATTTTCTGACCTCTGTCAGAAAAATCCTCATTTCTAAGGAATCTATTATCGTTCCCAAGAAGGGAACTCTTGTTGACGGGGACAGAGAACTTTTTTCTTTGTTCACCTTCCATCCGTGAGATCTGAGAAAGGCTAGGACGATGTCCGTATGAGCCTTTGCTTTTGACAGAGACGACGCTTGAATCAGGATGTCGTCCAAGTAAGGTACTACTGCAATGCCCCTTGGTCTTAGAACCGCTAGAAGGGACCCTAGTACCTTTGTGAAAATCCTTGGAGCAGTGGCTAATCCGAATGGAAGTGCCACAAACTGGTAATGCTTGTCCAGAAAAGCGAACCTTAGGAACTGATGATGTTCCTTGTGGATAGGAATATGTAGGTGTGCATCCTTTAAATCCACGGTAGTCATAAATTGATTTTCCTGGATAGTAGGTAGGATCGTTCGAATAGTTTCCATTTTGAACGATGGAACCTTGAGAAATTTGTTTAGGATCTTGAGATCCAAAATTGGTCTGAATGTTCCCTCTTTTTTGGGAACTATGAACAGGTTGGAATAAAAACCCATCCCTTGTTCTCTTATTGGAACTGGATGAATCACTCCCATCTTTAACAGGTCTTCTACACAATGTAAGAATGCCTGTCTTTTTATTTGGTTTGAAGATAATTGAGACCTGTGGAACCTTCCCCTTGGGGGTAGTTCCTTGAATTCCAGGAGATAACCTTGAGAAACTATTTCTAGCGCCCAAGGATCCTGAACATCTCTTGCCCAAGCCTGAGCAAAGAGAGAAAGTCTGCCCCCCACCAGATCCGGTCCCGGATCGGGGGCCATCCCTTCATGCTGTTTTGGTAGCAGTGGTAGGCTTCTTGGCCTGCTTACCCTTGTTCCAGCCTTGCATTGGTCTCCAGGCTGGTTTGGGTTGTGAAGTATTACCCTCTTGCTTAGAGGATGTAGAGTTAGAGGCTGGTCCGTTTCTGCGAAAGGGACGAAAATTAGGCTTATTTTTAGCCTTAAAAGACCTATCCTGTGGGAGGGCGTGGCCCTTTCCCCCGGTGATGTCTGAAATAATCTCTTTCAAATCAGGTCCAAATAATGTTTTACCCTTGAAAGGGATGTTAAGCAATTTTGTCTTGGAAGACACATCCGCTGACCAAGACTTTAGCCAAAGCGCTCTGCGCGCCACGATAGCAAACCCTGAATTTTTCGCCGCTAATCTAGCTAATTGCAAAGCGGCATCTAAAATAAAAGAGTTAGCCAATCTAAGTGCTTGAACTCTGTCCATAACCTCCTCATACGAAGATTCTTTATTGAGCGACTTTTCTAGTTCCTCGAACCAGAAACACGCTGCCGTAGTGACAGGAACAATGCATGAAATTGGTTGTAGAAGGTAACCTTGCTGAACAAAAATCTTTTTAAGCAAACCCTCTAATTTTTTATCCATAGGATCTTTGAAAGCACAACTATCTTCGATAGGAATAGTAGTGCGTTTGTTTAGAGTAGAAACCGCCCCCTCGACCTTGGGGACTGTCTGCCATAAGTCCTTTCTGGGGTCGACTATAGGAAATAATTTCTTAAATATAGGGGGGGGAACAAAAGGTATGCCGGGCCTTTCCCACTATTTATTTACTATGTCCGCCACCCGCTTGGGTATAGGAAAAGCGTCGGGGGGCACCGGAACCTCTAGGAACTTGTCCATCTTACATAATTTCTCTGGAATGACCAAATTGTCACAATCATCCAGAGTAGATAATACCTCCTTAAGCAGTGCGCGGAGATGTTCTAATTTAAATTTAAATGTCACAACATCAGGTTCAGCTTGTTGAGAAATTTTTCCTGAATCTGAAATTTCTCCATCAGACAAAACCTCCCTCCTGGCCCCTTCAGATTGGTGTGAGGGTATGTCAGAACGGTTATCATCAGCGTCCTCTTGCTCTTCAATGTTTAAAACAGAGCAATCGCGCTTTCTCTGATAAGTAGGCATTTTGGATAAAATGTTTGCTATAGAGTTATCCATTACAGCCGTTAATTGTTGCATGGTAATAAGAATTGGTGCACTAGATGTACTAGGGGCCTCTTGTGTGGGCAAAACTGGTGTAGACACAGAAGGGGATGATGTAGTATCAGGTTTACTCCCCTCATTTGAGGAATCATCTTGGGCAATATCATTATCTGTGGCATTGTTGTCCCTACTTTGTTTGGACACTATGGCACAATTATCACATAAATTTAAATGGGGAGACACCTTGGCTTTCATACATATAGAACATAGCTTATCTGATGGTACAGACATGTTAAACAGGCTTAAACTTGTCAACAAAGCACAAAAAACGTTTTAAAATAAAACCGTTACTGTCACTTTAAATTTCAAACTGAAAACACTTTATTACTGAATATGTGAAAAAGTATGAAGGAATTGTTCAAAATTCACCAAAATTTCACCACAGTGCCTTAAAGCCTTAAAAGTATTGCACACCAAATTTCAGAGCTTTAACCCTTAAATTAACGGAACCGGAGCCGTTTTTACATTTAACCCCTATACAGTCCCAGCTATATGCTTTGCTGAGACCCAACCAAGCCCAGAGGGGAATACGATACCAAATGATGCCTTCTATAAGCTTTTTCAGTGATTCTTAGCTCCTCACACATGCATCTGCATGCCTTGCTCTCCAAAAACAACTGCGCATTAGTGGCGCGAAAATGAGGCTCTGTCTATAACTAGAAAAGGCCCCCTCTGAAAAAGGTGTCCAACACAGTGCCTGCCGTTTTTCTAAACAATCCCCAAGATTATAATAACCATTAAAAGTTAGAATCTGCAAAATATGCTTAGCAAAGCAATCGTTTTAGCCCAGAAAAATGTCTACCAGTTTTTTAAGCCCTTATGAAGCCCTTTATTCTTTTATTTAACTAAGAAAATGGCTTACCGGTCCCCATAAGGGGAAATGACAGCCTTCCAGCATTACATAGTCTTGTTAGAAATATGGCCAGTCATACCTTAAGCAGAAAAGTCTGCCAACTGTTTCCCCCAACTGAAGTTACTTCATCTCAACAGTCCTGTGTGGAAACAGCAATCGATTTTAGTAACGTCTGCTAAAATCATCTTCCTCTTACAAACAGAAATCTTCATTTTTTTTTCTGTTTCAGAGTAAATAGTACATACCAGCACTATTTTAAAATAACAAACACTTGATTGAAGAATAAAAACTACATTTAAACACCAAAAAACTCTTAACCATCTCCGTGGAGATGTTGCCTGTGCAACGGCAAAGAGAATGACTGGGGTAGGCGGAGCCTAGGAGGGATCATGTGACCAGCTTTGCTGGGACTCTTTGCCATTTCCTGTTGGGGAAGAGAATATCCCACAAGTAAGGATGACGCCGTGGACCGGACACACCTATGTTGGAGAAATATGTCACACTGTTGTCAGTCTGCCGTGGCACACCTGAGAATCTCTCACGGCACACTAGTGTGCCACGGCACACTGGTTGAAAAACACTGCTGTAGCATATCAGTCTGACCCTGCCCAATGACAGTCCAGGGCCGAAATACCAGGCAATTCCTCTCTGAAAAATAGAAAACAACAAGCCCCAGACGTACGTTTCGGCCTCTCTTGGGCCTCGTCAGTGAGGTGCAGTTGCATCTCTCTAGGGCATATGTGCAAGGAGTCCACGTCTGGTTTCCCCTTTTTATTCATAGGGAAACCTAAGAGTAATTTGCATTACCAGGCAATTCCTCTCTGAACAAGAGAAAACAACAAACCCCAGACGTACGTTTCGGCCTAAGACCTAAGAAGTAGGAAGACGTCCTACAAAACGCGTTAGGCCCCGCCCACCGTCTTGACGTCACGCCGCATACACCAGCTGCAAGGTAGCCGGCTTTTTCAACCTGGTAGTCTGGTGTAATATGGGCTTTTGACGTTAGTATTTTTTACAATTTATTCATAACGGACCTTTATACTGTGAACTTTACTGTGAACTTTGCTGAACTCTTTGCTGAACTCTTTGTGGTAATCGCACAACAGTGTGCTGAGGACTGTTCGTGTGCTGGGATTTTATCACGGAGGAGGGAGCATCTGAGTGTGTCTTCATTGCTGTGACCTAACATACCTCACATGTTTGAGGTTTGAGAGTGTGAGTGTTTTATCGTGATATGCTTAAATAAAATTGTTGTGATTTTACAGTCTGCACTTAGAGGTGTTTTGCGCCGCCCTTCTTTTCTTTTGTATTTGTAATTTGCATAAAAACAAGAAAATAGAGAGAAAGGCATAATGTGCTAAAAGAGACTGCACACTGAGTGGCCTTGTGGACAAGCATGTCAAAAAAAAAAAAAAAAAAAAAAAAGTTTTTCTAGCTTTTGTTGTGTCTCAGTTTAGTGTGTCTCTCTATTTTCTTGTTTTTATGCAAATTACTCTTAGGTCTCCCTATGAGTAAAAAGGGGAAACCAGACGTGGACTACTTGATATTAAAGGGACATAATATTTAAAAGCTAAATAACTTGAAAGTGATGCAGCATTACTGTTAAAAGGTGACAATAAAATATCTTCAGCTCACAGTAAGTAAGTGCTGTGTAAACAGTTATAGTTTAGCTTCTGTCCAGTGGCTACTTGAGAAAAAAAAAAAAAACCCAAAAAAAACAACAATAGCCAATCAGCATCGGCCATGCTGAGGTTATGCTTTGCCTTTACTGGGATCTTTTAGAACTTACTTAAAGGGACAACAAGTCCCTCTCTGAAAAATAGAAAACAACAAACCCCAGATGTACGTTTCGGCCTCTCTTGGGCCTCGTCAGTGAGGTGCAGTTGCATCTCTCTAGGACATATGTGCAAGGAGTCCACGTCTGGTTGCCCCCTTTTTACTCATAGGAAGACCTAAGAGTAATTTGCATAAAAACAAGAAAATAGAGAGAAAGGCATAATGTGCTAAAAGAGACTGCACACTGAGTGGCACTGGCCTTGTGGACAAGCATGTAAAAAAAAAAAAGTTTTTCTAGCTTTTGTTCTGTCTCAGTTTAGAGTGTCTCTCTATTTTCTTGTTTTTATGCAAATTACTCTTAGGGCTCCCTATGAGTAAAAAGGGGAAACCAGACGTGGAATACTTGATATTAAAGGGACATAATATTTAAAAGCTAAATAACTTGAAAGTGATGCAGCATTACTGTTAAAATGTGACAATAAAATATCTTCAGCTACAAGTGCTGTGTAAACAGTTATAGTTTAGCTTCTGTCCAGTGGCTACTTGAAAAAAAAACAAAAAAACAACAACAATAGCCAATCAGCATCGGCATTGCTGAGGTTATGCTTTGCCTTTACTAGGATCTCTTAGAACTTACTTAAAGGGACAACAAGTTGGGATGGAGACAAAATATAATAATAACAAAATGTATGCTTGCCTGATGAATGTATTTATTTCTAGACACGGTGAGTCCACGGAATCATCACTTACTGTTGAGAATATCACTCCTAGCCAACAGGAGGAGGCAAAGAGCACCACAGTAAAGCTGTTAAGTATCACTTCCCTTCCCACAACCCCCAGTCATTCGACCAAAGGAAAATGAGAGAAAGGAAATAATACAAGGTGTAGAGGTGCCTGAGGTTTAGATAAAAAAAACTGTCTGAAAACAAGGGAGGGCCGTGGACTCACCGTGTTTAGAAATAAATACATTCATCAGGTAAGCAAAAATGTTGTTTTCTTTCTTAAGACACGGTGAGTCCACAGAATCATCAATTACTGTTGGGAATCAATACCCAAGATAGAGGACACAGATGATTAGGGAAGGACAAGACAGGTAACCTAAACAGAAGGCTCCATCGCTTGAAGAACCTTTCTCGCCGAGGCAAAAGTATCAAATTTATAGAATTTAGAAATAGTGTGCAAAGAAGACCAAGTTGCAGCCTTACAAATCTGTTCTATAGAGGCCTCATTCTTGAAGGCCCAAGAAGAAGACACCACCCTAGTGGAGTAAGCTGTAATTCTCCTAGGAGGCTGCTGTCCAGCAGTCTCATAAGCCATACAAATAACACTTCTCAACCAGAGAGAAAGAGAAGTGGCAGTAGCTTTCTGGCCTTTACGTTTTCCAGAAAAGCAAACGAACAAAGCAGAAGACTGACAAAAGTCCTTTGTAGCCTGCAGATAGAATTTAAGAGCCCACACAACGTCTAAGTTATGCAAAAAATGTTCTTTATGAGAAGAAGGATTAGGACAGAGAGAAGAAACAACAATTTCCTGATTAATATTTCTGTCCGAAATAACCTTAGGAAGAAAACCAAACTTGGTACGGAGAACAGCCTTATCTGCATGAAAAATAAGATAAGGAGAATCACACTGCAAAGCTGATAGTTCGGAATCCCTCCGAGCAGAAGAAATAGCAGTAAGAAACAAAACTTTCCAAGATAACAACTTAATAGCTATGGAATGCATAGGCTCAAACGGAGCCTGTTGTAAAACTTTAAGAACAAGGTTAAGGCTCCAAGGAGGAGCAACTGACTTAAACAAAGGCCTAATTCTAACCAGGGCCTGACAAAAGGATTGTACATCCGGTACGTCTGCCAGATGCTTGTGCAACAGAATGGATAAAGTGGAAATCTGACCCTTGAGGGTACTGACAGGTTTACGAGCCTGAATCATGGTATCAATGACCAATTCTGAAAACCCACGCTAAGTTAAAATCAAGCGTTCAATCTCCAAGCAGTCAGCTTCAGAGAAACGAGATTTGGATGAAGAAAGGGCCCCTGAAGTAAAAGGTCCTTCCTGAGTGGTAGTTTACACGGAGGTAGAGACAATATCTCTACTAGATCTGCATACCAGATCCTGCGAGGCCACGCAGGAGTGATTAGAATCACAGATGCTCTCTCCTGCTTGATCCGAGCGATGACTCGCGGAAGATGAGCAAACGGAGGAAAGAGATATGCCAAACCACAGTTCCAAGGAACTGCCAGAGCATCTATCGGAAAGGCTTGAGGATCTCTCAACCTCAAACTGTATTTTGGGAGCTTGGTGTTCTGACGAGACGCCATCAGATCCAATTCTGGTAATCCACATTTGGTTGTTAACCTGGAGAACACTTCCGAATGGAGCTCCCACTCTCCGAGATGAAAAGTCTGTCTGCTCAGAAAGTCTGCTTCCCAACTGTCCACTCCTGGAATGTGGATGGCAGATAGACAACAATTGTGAGCCTCCGCCCACTGGATGATCCGTGACACCTTCTTCATGGCTAAGGAACTCCTTGTTTCTCCATGGTGGTTGATGTAGGCCACTGAAGTTATGTTATCCGCCTGAAACCTGATGGACTGAGCTAGGGCCAGCTGAGGCCAAGCCATCAAGGCATTGAAGATCGCTCTCAACTCCAGAGCAGAATACTCCTGAGACCAAAGCCCCTGCGCCTTCAATGAGTTCCAGACTGCTCCCCAACCCAGCAGGCTGGCATCCATGGTCACAATTACCCAAGAGGGTCTCTGAAAACATGCCACCTGGGACAGATATTCTTGGGACAGCCATCACGGTAGGGAGTCCCTTGTAGGTTGATCCAGAACTATTCTCTGAGATAGATCTGTATAATCTCCGTTCCACTGAGCGAGCATACAGAGCTGCAGAGGTCTCAAATGGAACCATGTCCATGGAAGCCACCATCAACCCGATTACCTCCATGCATTGGGACACTGATGGTCGAGCCGCCGAATGTAGGGACAGGCAAGCAGACAGATTCTTGGCTCTTCTGACCTCCGTCAGAAATATTTTCATTGATAGAGAATCTATAATAGATCCTAAGAAGATCACTCTTGTAGCCGGAACAAGAGAACTTTTCTACAGGTTGACCTTCTAACCGTGGGAACAAAGAATTGCCAACAAGATCTTTGTATGAGATTCTGCTAGTTGCAAAGAAGACGCCTGAACCAGAATGTCGTCCAGATATGGTGCCACTGCAATTCCCCAGGCCCGAATTACTGCCAATAGAGCTCCCAGAACCTTTAAGAAGACTCTGGGAGCTGTGGCGAGGCCGAATGGGGGCACTACAAATTGAAAGTAAATGTTTGTGTAGATAGGCAAACCTCAGATATTTGTGATGGTCCCTGTGAATGGGCACGTGCAGGTACGTATCATTCAGGCCTATGGTTGACATGAATTGACCCTCTTGAATCAGAGGCAGAATGGAGCGGATAGTCTCCATCTTGAAGGACGGTACTCTGAGAAATTTGTTTAGTAACTTTAGGTCTAGAATGGGCCGGAAAGTTTAATCTTTTTTGGGAACCACAAACAGGTTTGAGTAAAACCCTAGACCCTGTTCCTGACTTGGAACAGGCACTATCACCCCAAGAGGGAAAGGTCCTGTACACATTTCAAGAATGCCTCTCTTTTTATCTGGTCTACAGATAGCCTTGAGAGGTGAAACCTGCCCCTGGGAGGAAAAGTTTTGAACTCTAACTTGTACCCCTGGGAAACTATGTCCACTGCCCAAAGGTCTGGGACATCTCGTTCCCAAGCTTGTGCAAACTGAGAGAGTCTGTCCCCCACTCAATCCGATCCCGCATCGGGGGCAAACCCTTTATACTGACTTCAGCTGCAGGTTTCTTGGATTATTTCCCCTTGTTCCAAGACTGACCAGGCTTCCAAGAGGGCTTGGATTGTTCCTGTTTGGTAGAGGCAGGGGAAGACTTACCTCTGTAGTTACGAAAGGAACGAAAATTAGTATGACGTCCCTTCATTTTGTTCTTCTTGTCTTGAGGCAGAAAGGATCCTTTACCACCTGTGATATCGGAAATCATTTCTGCCAAAGCCAGTCCAAACAAGGTCTTTCCCTTGTAAGGGATTGCCAAAAGCTAATATTTAGAAAATAAACATCAAAAGACCAAGAATTAAGCCATAGCGCTCTACGCACTAAGATTGCAAAGCCAGATATTTTGGCCCCCAAATTAATCACCTGCAAGGAAGCGTCAGTGATAAAGGAATTGGCTAACTTTAGAGCCTTTATCCTATCCTGAATTTCCTCTAAAGGAATTTTGGCTTGAAGGGATTCAGACAGGGCGTCAAACGAATAGACTGCCCCACTGGTTACTGTGGCAATGCACACCGCCGGTTGCCATCGCAACCCCTGATGAGTATACATTTTCTTTAATAAGGCCTCAAGCTTTTTATCCATAGGATGGTTGAACGAGCATTTGTCCTCTGCCACGACTCCTTTATGTCTTTTCTTAAAGACATGGGAGGGAGGAAAAGGAATCCCTGGTCTCTCCTATTCCTGGGTAATAATTCTGTGGCACGATCTGGTACTGGGAACACCTCCCCAGGTGAGGGGACATCAAATTATCTATTAAATTTACTAGATTTCCTGAACGCTTAAAAGCTACCACAGCATGCTAAACCCAGCATTATATGGAAGATCAGAGCAATCTTGATAGAAGTATCCTATACAGGACACCTTCACCACCTCCTTGCACTGAAAGCAAAGAGAATGACTGGGGGTTGTGGGAAGGGAAGTTATACTTAACAGCTTTGCTGTGGTGCTCTTTGCCTCATGCTGGCCAGGAGTGATATTCCCAACAGTAATTGAGGATTCCGTGGACTCACCGTGTCTTAAGAAAGAAAGACAATTTTTTTGGGATCCTAACCCTACTCCAAGAATATCCCTTAGACTCACACCAATAAAGATATCTACGCCATATCTTATGGTAAATATTTCTAGTTACGAGCCTGAATCAGGGTATCAATGACCGAATCAGAAAATCCACGCTTAGCTAAAATCAAGCGTTCAATCTCCAAGCAGTCAGCTTCAGAGAAACGAGATTTGGATGAAGAAAGGGACCCTGAAGTAGAAGGTCCTTTCTCAGAGGGAGTCTCCATGGAGATAGAGACAACATTTCTACTAGATCTGCATACCAGATCCTGCGAGGCCACACAAGAGGTATTAGAATCACCAATGCTCTCTCCTGCTTGATCCGAGCAATGACTCGTGGAAGGAGAGCAAACTGAGGAAAGAGATATGCCAACCTGAAGTTCCAAGGAACTGCCAGAGCATCTATCAGAAAGGCCTGAGGATCTCTCGACCTCAAACCGTATTTTGGGAGCTTGGTGTTCTGATAAGACGCCATCAGATCCAATTCCAGTAACCCCCATTTGGCTGTTAACCTGGAGAACACTTCCGGATGAAGTTCCCACTCCCCGGGATGGAAAGTCTGTCTGCTCAGGAAATCCGCTTGCCAATCGTCCACTCCTGGGATGTGGATGGCAGATAGACAGCAATTGTGAGCCTCCGCCCATTGAATGAATCGCACCACCTCCTTTATGGCTTACGGAACTCTGAGTTCCCCCCCTGGTGGTTGATGTAAGCCACTGAGGTTATGTTGTCTGACTGGAACCTGATAAACCGGGCTAGAGACAGTTGAGGCCAAGCCATCAATGCAGAGCAGATTCCTCCTGAGACCAAAGTCCCTGTGCATTCAACGAGTCCCAGACTGCTCCCCAACCCATTAGCCTGGCGTCCGTGGTCACAATCACCCAAGAGGGTCTCTGAAAGCATGTCCCCTGGGACAGATGTTCTTGAGAAAGTCACCACGGCAGGGAGTCTCTTGTTGATTGATCCAGAACTATCCTCTTAGATAGGTCTGCATAATCCCGTTCCATTGATCGAGCTTGCATAGCTGTAGGGGTCACAAATGGAACAGAGCAAAGGGAACTATGTCCATGGAAGCCACCATCAAACCATCTACCTCCATACATTGGGCCACTGATGTTCGTACCACAGACTGTAGGGATAGGCAAGCAGAAAGAATCTTGGCTCTTCCGAACTCCGTCAGAAATATTTTCATTGATAGGGAATCTGAGAAGATCACTCTTGCAGCCGGAACAAGAGAATTTTTCTACAAATTGACCTTCCAACCGTGGGAACGAAGAACAACAAGATCTCTGTATGAGATTTTGCTAGTTGAAAAGATAGCGCCTGATCCGGAATGTTGTCCAGATAAGGTGCGACTGCAATTCTTGGGGACCAAATTACTGCCAACAGAGCTCCCATGACATTTGAGAAAATTCTGGGAGCTGTGGCAAGGCCAAATGGAAGCGCTACAAATTGAAAGTGTTTGTCCAGATAGGCAAATCTCAGAAATTTGTGGTGATTCCTGTGAATGGGAACATGCAGGTATGCATCCTTCAGGTCTATGGTTGTCATGAATTGACCCTTCTGAACCAGAGGAAGAATGGAATGGATAGTCTCCATCTTGAAGGATGACACTCTGAGAAAACAGAATTTATGTTTACCTGATAAATTACTTTCTCCAACGGTGTGTCCGGTCCACAGCGTCATCCTTACTTGTGGGATATTCTCCTCCCCAACAGGAAATGGCAAAGAGCCCAGCAAAGCTGGTCACATGATCCCTCCTAGGCTCCGCCTTCCCCAGTCATTCGACCGACGTAAAGGAGGAATATTTGCATAGGAGAAATCATATGATACCGTGGTGACTGTAGTTAAAGAAAATAAATTATCAGACCTGATTAAAAAACCAGGGTGGGCCGTGGACCGGACACACCGTTGGAGAAAGTAATTTATCAGGTAAACATAAATTCTGTTTTCTCCAACATAGGTGTGTCCGGTCCACGGCGTCATCCTTACTTGTGGGAACCAATATCAAAGCTTTAGGACACGGATGAAGGGAGGGAGCAAATCAGGTCACCTAGATGGAAGGCACCACGGCTTGCAAAACCTTTCTCCCAAAAATAGCCTCAGAAGAAGCAAAAGTATCAAATTTGTAAAATTTAGTAAAAGTGTGCAGTGAAGACCAAGTCGCTGCCTTACATATCTGATCAACAGAAGCCTCGTTCTTGAAGGCCCATGTGGAAGCCACAGCCCTAGTAGAATGAGCTGTGATTCTTTCAGGAGGCTGCCGTCCGGCAGTCTCGTAAGCCAATCTGATGATGCTTTTAATCCAAAAAGAGAGAGAGGTAGAAGTTGCTTTTTGACCTCTCCTTTTACCAGAATAAACAACAAACAAAGAAGATGTTTGTCTAAAATCCTTTGTAGCATCTAAATAGAATTTTAGAGCACGAACTACATCCAAATTGTGCAACAAACGTTCCTTCTTTGAAACTGGATTCGGACACAAAGAAGGCACGACTATCTCCTGGTTAATGTTTTTGTTAGAAACAACTTTCGGAAGAAAACCAGGTTTAGTACGTAAAACCACCTTATCTGCATGGAACACCAGATAAGGAGGAGAACACTGCAGAGCAGATAATTCTGAAACTCTTCTAGCAGAAGAAATTGCAACCAAAAACAAAACTTTCCAAGATAATAACTTAATATCAACGGAATGTAAGGGTTCAAACGGAACCCCCTGAAGAACTGAAAGAACTAAATTGAGACTCCAAGGATGAGTCAAATGTTTGTAAACAGGCTTGATTCTAACCAGAGCCTGAACAAAGGCTTGAACATCTGGCACAGCTGCCAGCTTTTTGTGAAGTAACACAGACAAGGCAGAAATCTGTCCCTTCAAAGAACTTGCAGATAATCCTTTCTCCAAACCTTCTTGAAGAAAGGATAGAATCTTAGGAATTTTTACCTTGTCCCAAGGGAATCCTTTAGATTCACACCAACAGATATATTTTTTCCATATTTTGTGGTAGATTTTTCTAGTTACAGGCTTTCTGGCCTGAACAAGAGTATCAATGACAGAATCTGAGAACCCTCGCTTTGATAAGATCAAGCGTTCAATCTCCAAGCAGTCAGTTGGAGTGAGACCAGATTCGGATGTTCGAACGGACCTTGAACGAGAAGGTCCCGTCTCAAAGGTAGCTTCCATGGTGGAGCCGATGACATATTCACCAGGTCTGCATACCAAGTCCTGCGTGGCCACGCAGGAGCTATCAAGATCACCGATGCCCTCTCCTGATTGATCCTGGCTACCAGCCTGGGGATGAGAGGAAACGGCGGGAATACATAAGCTAGTTTGAAGGTCCAAGGTGCTACTAGTGCATCTACTAGAGTCGCCTTGGGATCCCTGGATCTGGACCCGTAGCAAAGAACCTTGAAGTTCTGACGAGAGGCCATCAGATCCATGTCTGGAATGCCCCACAATTGAGTAATTTGGGCAAAGATTTCCGGATGGAGTTCCCACTCCCCCGGATGAAATGTCTGACGACTCAGAAAATCCGCTTCCCAATTTTCCACTCCTGGGATGTGGATTGCAGACAAGTGGCAGGAGTGAGTCTCCGCCCATTGAATGATCTTGGTCACTTCTTCCATCGCCAGGGAACTCCTTGTTCCCCCCTGATGGTTGATGTACGCAACAGTCGTCATGTTGTCTGATTGAAACCGTATGAACTTGGCCTTTGCTAGCTGAGGCCAAGCCTTGAGAGCATTGAATATCGCTCTCAGTTCCAGAATATTTATCGGGAGAAGAGATTCTTCCCGAGACCAAAGACCCTGAGCTTTCAGGGGTCCCCAGACCGCGCCCCAGCCCACCAGACTGGCGTCGGTCGTGACAATGACCCACTCTGGTCTGCGGAAGCTCATCCCCTGTGACAGGTTGTCCAGGGACAGCCACCAACGGAGTGAATCTCTGGTCCTCTGATCTACTTGTATCGTCGGAGACAAGTCTGTATAGTCCCCATTCCACTGACTGAGCATGCACAGTTGTAATGGTCTTAGATGAATTCGCGCAAAAGGAACTATGTCCATTGCCGCTACCATCAAACCTATTACTTCCATGCACTGCGCTATGGAAGGAAGAGGAACAGAATGAAGTATTTGACAAGAGTTTAGAAGTTTTGATTTTCTGGCCTCTGTCAGAAAAATCCTCATTTCTAAGGAGTCTATTATTGTTCCCAAGAAGGGAACCCTTGTTGACGGAGATAGCGAACTTTTTTCTACGTTCACTTTCCACCCGTGAGATCTGAGAAAGGCCAGGACAATGTCCGTGTGAGCCTTTGCTTGTGGAAGGGACGACGCTTGAATCAGAATGTCGTCCAAGTAAGGTACTACTGCAATGCCCCTTGGTCTTAGCACCGCTAGAAGGGACCCTAGTACCTTTGTGAAAATTCTTGGAGCAGTGGCTAATCCGAACGGAAGTGCCACAAACTGGTAATGCTTGTCCAGGAATCCGAACCTTAGGAACCGATGATGTTCCTTGTGGATAGGAATATGTAGATACGCATCCTTTAAATCCACCGTGGTCATGAATTGACCTTCCTGGATGGAAGGAAGAATTGTTCGAATGGTTTCCATTTTGAACGATGGAACCTTGAGAAACTTGTTTAGGATCTTGAGATCTAAGATTGGTCTGAATGTTCCCTCTTTTTTGGGAACTACGAACAGATTGGAGTAGAACCCCATCCCTTGTTCTCCTAATGGAACAGGATGAATCACTCCCATTTTTAACAGGTCTTCTACACAATGTAAGAATGCCTGTTTTTTTATGAGGTCTGAAGACAATTGAGACCTGTGGAACCTCCCCCTTGGGGGAAGCCCCTTGAATTCCAGAAGATAACCTTGGGAGACTATTTCTAGAGCCCAAGGATCCAGAACATCTCTTGCCCAAGCCTGAGCGAAGAGAGAGAGTCTGCCCCCCACCAGATCCGGTCCCGGATCGGGGGCCAACATCTCATGCTGTCTTGGTAGCAGTGGCAGGTTTCTTGGCCTGCTTTCCTTTGTTCCAGCCTTGCATTGGCCTCCAGGCTGGCTTGGCTTGAGAAGTATTACCCTCTTGCTTAGAGGACGTAGCACTTGGGGCTGGTCCGTTTCTGCGAAAGGGACGAAAATTAGGTTTATTTTTGGCTTTGAAAGACCTATCCTGAGGAAGGGCGTGGCCCTTGCCCCCAGTGATATCAGAGATAATCTCTTTCAAGTCAGGGCCAAACAGCGTTTTCCCCTTGAAAGGAATGTTAAGCAATTTGTTCTTGGAAGACGCATCCGCTGACCAAGATTTTAGCCAAAGCGCTCTGCGCGCCACAATAGCAAAACCAGAATTTTTCGCCGCTAACCTAGCCAATTGCAAAGTGGCGTCTAGGGCGAAAGAATTAGCCAATTTGAGAGCATGAATTCTGTCCATAATCTCATAAGAAGAAGAATTATTATTGAGCGCCTTTTCTAGTTCATCGAACCAGAAACACGCTGCTGTAGTGACAGGAACAATGCATGAAATTGGTTGTAGAAGGTAACCTTGCTGAACAAACATCTTTTTAAGCAAACCCTCTAATTTTTTATCCATAGGATCTTTGAAAGCACAACTATCTTCTATGGGTATAGTGGTGCGTTTGTTTAGAGTAGAAACCGCCCCCTCGACCTTGGGGACTGTCTGCCATAAGTCCTTTCTGGGGTCGACCATAGGAAACAATTTCTTAAATATGGGGGGAGGGACGAAAGGTATACCGGGCCTTTCCCATTCTTTATTTACAATGTCCGCCACCCGCTTGGGTATAGGAAAAGCTTCGGGGGGCCCCGGGACCTCTAGGAACTTGTCCATTTTACATAATTTCTCTGGAATGACCAAATTCTCACAATCATCCAGAGTAGATAACACCTCCTTAAGCAGAGCGCGGAGATGTTCCAATTTAAATTTAAATGTAATCACATCAGGTTCAGCTTGTTGAGAAATTTTCCCTGAATCTGAAATTTCTCCCTCAGACAAAACCTCCCTGGCCCCCTCAGACTGGTGTAGGGGCACTTCAGAACCAATATCATCAGCGTCCTCATGCTCTTCAGTATTTTCTAAAACAGAGCAGTCGCGCTTTCGCTGATAAGTGGGCATTTTGGCTAAAATGTTTTTGATAGAATTATCCATTACAGCCGTTAATTGTTGCATAGTAAGGAGTATTGGCGCACTAGATGTACTAGGGGCCTCCTGTGTGGGCAAGACTGGTGTAGACGAAGGAGGGGATGATGCAGTACCATGCTTACTCCCCTCACTTGAGGAATCATCTTGGGCATCATTTTCTCTAAATTTTGTGTCACATAAATCACATCTATTTAAATGAGAAGGAACCTTGGCTTCCCCACATACAGAACACAGTCTATCTGGTAGTTCAGACATGTTAAACAGGCATAAACTTGATAACAAAGTACAAAAAACGTTTTAAAATAAAACCGTTACTGTCACTTAAAATTTTAAACTGAACACACTTTATTACTGCATATGTGAAAAAGTATGAAGGAATTGTTCAAAATTCACCAAAATTTCACCACAGTGTCTGAAAGCCTTAAAAGTATTGCACACCAAATTTGGAAGCTTTAACCCTTAAAATAACGGAACCGGAGCCGTTTTTATATTTAACCCCTTTACAGTCCCTGGTATCTGCTTTGCTGAGACCCAACCAAGCCCAAAGGGGAATACGATACCAAATGACGCCTTCAGAAAGTCTTTTCTATGTATCAGAGCTCCTCACACATGCATCTGCATGTCATGCTTCCCAAAAACAAGTGCGCAATAGAGGCGCGAAAATGAGACTCTGCCTATGATTAGGGAAAGCCCCTAGAGAATAAGGTGTCCAATACAGTGCCTGCCGGTTATTTTACATAGTTCCCAAGATTAAAATAATTCCTCAAGGCTATGGAGTATAAAATATGCTTATATATAAATCGTTTTAGCCCAGAAAATGTCTACAGTCTTAAAAGCCCTTGTGAAGCCCTTTTTTCTCTTCATGTAATAAAAATGGCTTACCGGATCCCATAGGGAAAATGACAGCTTCCAGCATTACATCGTCTTGTTAGAAATGTGTCATACCTCAAGCAGCAAAAGTCTGCTCCCTGTTTCCCCCGACTGAAGTTAATTCCTCTCAACAGTCCTGTGTGGAAACAGCCATCGATTTTAGTAACGGTTGCTAAAATCATTTTCCTCTTACAAACAGAAATCTTCATCTCTTTTCTGTTTCAGAGTAAATAGTACATACCAGCACTATTTTAAAATAACAAACTCTTGATTGAATAATAAAAACTACAGTTAAACACTAAAAAACTCTAAGCCATCTCCGTGGAGATGTTGCCTGTACAACGGCAAAGAGAATGACTGGGGAAGGCGGAGCCTAGGAGGGATCATGTGACCAGCTTTGCTGGGCTCTTTGCCATTTCCTGTTGGGGAGGAGAATATCCCACAAGTAAGGATGACGCCGTGGACCGGACACACCTATGTTGGAGAAATGTGTTGAGGAACTTTTTTGGGCACCACAAACAGGTTGGAGTAGAACCCGAGACCCTGTTCCTGTATTGGAGGGAAAGATCTTGTACACATTTCAAGAACGCCCCTCTTTTTATCTGGTCTACAAATAATCTTGAGAGGTGGAACCTGCCCCTGGGAGGAAAAGTTTTGAACTCTAACTTGTAACCCTGGGATACTATGTCCACTGCCCCTAAATGTCACCTCCTCCTTGCACTGAAGGTAAAGAGAATGACTAGGGGTTGTGGGAAGGGAAGTGATACTTAACAGCTTTGCTGTGGTGCTCTTTGCCTCCTCCTGCTGGCCAGGAGTGATATTCCCAACAGTAATTGATGATTCCGTGGACTCACTGTGTTTTAAGAAAAAAATGTACTTTAATTACTTTACCTGCAAAATTATACTGCAGTGCCTCGCCATTAACCCTATATTTTTAGTTTCTGAATTGTAAAGCTCTAACTCCCCTCACATACTTCCTTCTATGGCTGTATCTATATCTATTGTTATTTTGGTAGAATGCAAACATGCATAGGGATTATCTGATGGTGCATGCCTAGAAGCTGTGCCTGTGTCAAAACACTGATAAGGGTGGGTGGAGTTGGCTGCTCCAGGCAGCTTAGCTATGTAATTCATTTTGATTATTTTTGAAAATTATTTTAAAATACTTTCCAGCAATTTTTAAACATATTTTTAATGCAAACTATTTTTAATTAATTAGCCCTTTTAGGATATGCACAGATCTCAACCTGTTTTATGTCCCTTTAAACTAAATAGGAAAAATAGCATGCCTATGCCTGCACATGCCAGATGCAAACTCCCTTGCAAGTCCTGGGACAAGCATCCTGACTGGCTGCTTAAGGTGTCTTTATAGTGGGGTGTGAATACTTACGAAAATTGAGGTAAACTATCTTTCTTTTATACATAGAGATGTTCTGGTGATATTTTTCTAGTAAGCTTTTACAGCTATGCTGCATCACTTTCATGTGCCTCAACATTTGGGTATCATATTGTCAAATTGGGACACATAAAGAGAGCCAAGTGTGTATGTGCATTGTGTGTGTGTGTGTGTGTGTGTGTGTGTGTGTGTGTGTGTGTGTGTGTGTGTGTGTATATATATATATATATATATATATATATATATATATATATGAATGAATTGAGAGCAGATTGCACTCCAAGCTAACAAATGTTCCAATACCCTGGGTACTGCAAAATAGGCATACAAAACAGAAAAAACAAAGCGCACTCCTAGGGAACCTTTTTCAAATCCTTTTACTGGTACTGGTACAGTAAAAGGATTTGAAAAAGGTTCCCT
This sequence comes from Bombina bombina, assembly GCF_027579735.1. Taxonomy (NCBI): domain Eukaryota; kingdom Metazoa; phylum Chordata; class Amphibia; order Anura; family Bombinatoridae; genus Bombina; species Bombina bombina. Next base: position 918,662,154 of record NC_069504.1, read on the forward strand.
AGGAGTGCGCTTTGTTTTTTCTGTTTTATATATATATATATATATATATATATATATATATATATATATATATATATATATATATATATATATATATACATATACATATATATATATATATATATATATATATATATACACACACATACAAATACATATATACACATACAGGGAGCCCTCAGTTTGCCTGATTCACAATAATGCTAGTTCTGGCGATTACATGAACAACATCTAAGAAGATGTTATGGAGGGTCCAATCCCAGCCAAGATTAGAAAAAAAAATGTAACAATTACTGTAAAGAGTGTAGTACAATTGAGTTAATTACTGTACTGTGCAGATTACTGCAGGCTATATGAAACATATAATCAAGGAAAGACTAAAACAAAATTTATGCTTACTTGATAAACTTCTTTCCGGATATGGAGAGAGTCTACAACGTCATTCTATTACTAGTGGGAATATCACTCCTGGACAGCAGGAGGACGCAAAGAGCACCACAGCAAAGCTGTTAAATGTCACTCCCCTATCCATAATTCGAACGGAGGGAAATGGAAAAAGGAATAACACAAAGGTGTAGAGGTGCCTGAGGTTTAGTAAAAATAAAAAAAATTATTAATTAAGGGTGGGGTTGTGGACTCTCCATATACGGAAAGAATGAAATTTATCAGATAAGCATACATTTTGTTTTCTTTCCTAAGATATGGAGAGTCAACAATGTCATTCAATTACTAGTGGGAACCAATACCCAAGCTAGAGGACACGGAATGAATAGGGAGGGAGAACAAGAGAGGCAGACCTAAACGGAAGGCACCACCGCTTGAAGAACCTTTCTCCCCAGAAGAAGCCTCAGCCGAGATAAAAGTATAACATTTATAAAATTTGGAAAAAATATGCAGAGAGGACCAAGTTGCAGCCTTGCAAATCTCTTCCACAGAAGCTTCATTTTTAAAAGCCCAAAAAAGAGGAGACAGCCCTAATAGAATGAGCTTTCCTGAGAAACAAGGGCAGAAGACTGGTGAAAATCCTAGTCGCCTGAAGGTAGAATTTTAGAGCATGCACAACATCCAAGTTGTGCAACAGACATTCTTTATGAGAAGGAACAACAATATCCTGATTAATATTTCTAACTGAAACCACTTTAGGGAGAAACCCCAATTTAGTACGAAGAACCACCTTATCCACATGAAAGATAAGGTAAGGTGAATCACACTGCAAAGCCGAGAGTTCTGAAACTCCCCTAGCAATAAGAAAACAAAACCCCCAAGAGAACAACTTAATATCTATATAATGCATAGGCTCAAACGGAGCCTGCTGCAAAACTTTAAGAACAAGGTTAAGACTCCAAAGAGGAGTAATAGGTTTAAACACAGGCCTGAGTCTCACCAGGGCCTGGCAAAAAGATTGAACATCTGGCACATCCACCAGACACTAATGAAACAAAATAGATAAAACAGAAATCTGACTGACAACCCTTTTTCCAGACCTTCCTGGAGAAAAGACAAAATTCTAGGAATCATAATCCGACTCCAAGAACAGCCTTTGGATTCACACCAATAAAGTTATTTACGCCATACATTATGGTAAATTTATGAGAAACAGGCATGCATGCCTGCAGCATGGTCTCAATGACTTACTCATAAAACCCACGCTTAGCTAGAACTAAGCGTCAAACTCCAAGCAGTCAGCTTCAGAGAAACAAGATTTGTATGGAAGAAAGGACCCTGAGTTAGAAGGTCCTTCTTCAGAGACAACCTCCAAAGTGGCAGAGATGACATAAAATGCAACTTAAGGACATGCAAGAAGAACTTGCAGCACCCACAAATTTTCAACCTCCAGGCAATGAAGCTGCTAAGCTAACCACTAGACCAAACCAGCGGGCTTGCTTATCACTAGATCCCCCATATGAGGATTATCCTGGTGAACACCTCCAGATGGAGAACCCACTCCCCGGGATCAAATGTCTGTCTGCTCAGGAAATCTGCTTCCCAGTCGTCCAGTCCTGGAATGTGAATGGTATATAGACAACAATTGTGAGCTTCTGCCCACTGAAAAACTGAGCCACCTCCTTCATGGCTAAAGAACTCTGAGTTCCTCCCAGGTGGTTGATGAAAATCACTGAGGTGACGTTGTCCGACTGGAACCTGATAAACCGGCTAAGGACAACTGAGGCCAAGCCATCAGAGCATTGAAAATTGCTCTCAACTCCAAGATGTTTATGGGGAGATCAGACTCCTCCCGAGTCCATAGTCCCAGACTGCTCCCCAGCGTAGCAGGCTGGCGTCCATGGTCACAATCACCCAGGAAGGTCTCCGGAAGCATGCGCCCTGAGACATATTATCCCGAGAAAGCCACCACCACGAGAGAGTCTGTTGTCGACTGGTCTAGATCTATCCTCTGAGACAGATCCGAATGGTCTCCGTTCCATTGTCTGAGCATGCAAGACTGCAGAGCTCTTAAAGAGAATCAAGCAAAGGGAATGATGTCCATGGAAGCGCCCATCAGACCAATTACCTCCTTACATAGAGCCATTGCTGAAAGAGGCAAGAGGAGAGAATTTTGGATTTTCTGACCTCTGTCAGAAAAATTTTCATAGATAGGGAAATTATTATAATCCCTAGAAAAAAACTACCCTTTTAGCTGGAACAAGGCAACTCTTTTCCCAAAGTATTTGTCTAGAAAAGAAAACTTAAAATGATCCCACTTGGACCAACGGAAAAATGGAAGGAATGTTTTCCATTTTGAAGGATGGTACTCTGAGAAACTTGTTGAGACACTTTAGGTCTATAATAGGTCGAAAAGTTCCCACATTTTTGGGAACCAAAAACAGATTTTAATATAAACCTAGGCCCTGTTCCCTTACTGGAACTAGAACCATCACTCCCAGGGAGGAAGGTTCTGAGCACAGTTAAAGAATGCCTCTCTTTTAATCTTGTTTGCAGATAATCTTGAGAGGTGGAATCTGCCCCTGGGAGGGAAAATTTTGCATTCTAATTTGTAACCCTGAGATACTATGTCCACAGCCCAAGGATCTGGGACATCTCGTATCCATGCTAAATAAAACAGAGAATTATGTCCCCCACTTGATCCGATCCTAGACCGGGACTCTGTGGGATTCTTTGGTTGCTTCCCCTTGCTCCAAGACTGACTGGGTTTCCAAGAAAACTTGGACTGTTCCTGCTTGGAAGAGGAAGACTATCCTTAGAAATTACTCTGACATTCTTTAGGTCAGTTCTTCTTGACTTGTGGTAGAAAAGACCCTTTTCCACCCGTAATATCAGAAATTAAGTCTATCAGACCAGGTCAAAACCAGGTTTTACCCTTGAAAGGAAGCGCCAGAAGCTTGGATTTAGAGGTAACATCAGCTGACCAAGATTTTAGCCACAACGCCCTGCGGGCTAGGACAGTGAAGCGAGACATCTTGGCTCCCAGTCTAATAACCTGCAAGTTAGCATCAGAAAAAAAAAAAAGGAATTGGCTAGTTTGAGGGCCTAATCCTATCTTGTATCTCCTCCAACAGAGTTTCTACTAAAGTTGATTCAGACAAGGCATCACACCAATAAGAAGCCGGACTTGCTACAGTAGCAATACAAAATGCAGAATGCCATTGAAGACCTTAATGAACAAACATCTGCTTATAATAAGCCTCCAGCTTTTTATCCAATCTATTCTCTAGAACAGAGCTTTCCAAACTTTTCATGTTGGCGACACACTTATTAGACCTACAAAATTTTGCGACACAGTAATTCAGTTGTACTGGCAAACAGGAGGTTAAACTAAATTGTTTTAAGAGATACGGACACATACATAAATAGTATAATAACGAAATGTATTTACAAGTAACCGTATGTATGTGCAAGAATTAAAAAAAAGTTTAACAACACCAATAGCTACTTATTATTTTAATGGGATGCATGAGGTTGATGGGATGAACACAATTTCTGAATATTTGGTGGAATAACATAATTTATGTAAGAACTTACCTGATAAATTCATTTCTTTCATATTAACAAGAGTCCATGAGCTAGTGACGTATGGGATATACATTCCTACCAGGAGGGGCAAAGTTTCCCAAACCTTAAAATGCCTATAAATACACCCCTCACCACACCCACAAATCAGTTTAACGAATAGCCAAGAAGTGGGGTGATAAGAAAAAAAGTGCGAAGCATATAAAATAAGGAATTGGAATAATTGTGCTTTATACAAAAAAATCATAACCACCCCAAAAAAGGGTGGGCCTCATGGACTCTTGTTAATATGAAAGAAATGAATTTATCAGGTAAGTTCTTACATAAATTATGTTTTCTTTCATGTAATTAACAAGAGTCCATGAGCTAGTGACGTATGGGATAATGACTACCCAAGATGTGGATCTTTCCACACAAGAGTCACTAGAGAGGGAGGGATAAAATAAAGACGGCCAATTCCTGCTGAAAATAATCCACACCCAAAATAAAGTTTAACAAAAAACATAAGCAGAAGATTCAAACTGAAACCGCTGCCTGAAGAACTTTTCTACCAAAAACTGCTTCAGAAGAAGAAAATACATCAAAATGGTAGAATTTAGTAAAAGTATGCAAAGAGGACCAAGTTGCTGCTTTGCAGATCTGGTCAACCGAAGCTTCATTCCTAAACGCCCAGGAAGTAGATACTGACCTAGTAGAATGAGCTGTAATTCTCTGAGGCGGAATTTTACCCGACTCAACATAGGCAAGATGAATTAAAGATTTCAACCAAGATGCCAAAGAAATGGCAGAAGCTTTCTGGCCTTTCCTAGAACCGGAAAAGATAACAAATAGACTAGAAGTCTTACAGAAAGATTTCGTAGCTTCAACATAATATTTCAAAGCTCTAACAACATCCAAAGAATGCAACGATTTCTCCTTAGAATTCTTAGGATTAGGACATAATGAAGGAACCACAATTTCTCTACTAATGTTGTTGGAATTCACAACTTTAGGTAAAAATTCAAAAGAAGTTCGCAACACCGCCTTATCCTGATGAAGAATCAGAAAAGGAGACTCATAAGAAAGAGCAGATAATTCAGAAACTCTTCTGGCAGAAGAGATGGCCAAAAGGAACAAAACTTTCCAAGAAAGTAATTAATATCCAATGAATGCATAGGTTCAAATGGAGGAGCTTGAAGAGCCCCCAGAACCAAATTCAAACTCCAAGGAGGAGAAATTGACTTAATGACAGGCTTTATACAAACCAAAGCTTGTACAAAACAATGAATATCAGGAAGAATAGCAATCTTTCTGTGAAAAAGAACAGAAAGAGCAGAGATTTGACCTTTCAAGGAACTTGCGGACAAACCCTTATCTAAACCATCCTGAAGAAATTGTAATATTCTCGGTATTCTAAAAGAATGCCAAGAAAAATGATGAGAAAGACACCAAGAAATATAAGTCTTCCAGACTCTATAATATATCTCTCTGGATACAGATGTACGAGCCTGTAACATAGTATTAATCACAGAGTCAGAGAAACCTCTTTGACCAAGAATCAAGCGTTCAATCTCCATACCTTTAAATTTAAGGATTTCAGATCCTGATGGAAAAAAGGACCTTGAGACAAAAGGTCTGGTCTTAACGGAAGAGTCCACGGTTGGCAAGAGGCCATCCGGACAAGATCCGCATACCAAAACCTGTGAGGCCATGCCGGAGCTACCAGCAGAACAAACGAGCATTCCTTCAGAATCTTGGAGATTACTCTTGGAAGAAGAACTAGAGGCGGAAAGATATAGGCAGGATGATACTTCCAAGGAAGTGAAAATGCATCCACTGCCTCCGCCTGAGGATCCCGGGATCTGGACAGATACCTGGGAAGTTTCTTGTTTAGATGAGAAGCCATCAGAACTATTTCTGGAAGTTCCCACATTTGAACAATCTGAAGAAATACCTCTGGGTGAAGAGACCATTCGCCCGGATGCAACGTTTGGCGACTGAGATAATCCGCTTTCCAATTGTCCATACCTGGGATATAAACCGCAGAGATTAGACAGGAGCTGGATTCCGCCCAAACCAAAATTCGAGATACTTCTTTCATAGCCAGAGGACTGTGAGTCCCTCCTTGATGATTGATGTATGCCACAGTTGTGACAATGTCTTATCTGAAAACAATGAACAACTCTCTCTTCAGAAGAGGCCAAGACTGAAGAGCTCTGAAAATTGCACGGGGTTCCAAAATATTGATCGGAAATCTCACCTCCTGAGATTCCCAAACCCCTTGTGCCGTCAGATACCCCCACACAGCTCCCCAACCTGTAAGACTCGTATCTGTTGAGATTATAGTCCAGGTCGGAAGAACAAAGAAGCCCCCTGAACTAAACGATGGTGATCTGTCCACCATGTCAGAGAGTGTCGTAAAATCGGTTTAAAGATATTAATTGAGATATCTTTGAGTAATCCCTGCACCATTGGTTCAGCATACAGAGCTGAAGAGGTCGCATGTGAAAACGAGCAAAGGAGATCGCATCTGATGCGGCAGTCCTAAGATCCAACATTTCCATGCATAAGGCTACCAAAGGGAATGATTGTGACTGAAGGTTTTGACAAGCTGATATCAATGTTAAACTTCTCTTGTCTGACAAGGACAGAGTCATAGACACTGAATTTATCTAGAAACCTAAAAAGGTTACCCTTGTCTGAGGAATCAATAAACTGATTGGTAAATTGATCCTCCAACCATGAACTTGAAGAAACAACACAAGTCGATTCGTATGAGATTCTTCGAAAATGAGAAGACTGAGCAAGTACCAAGATATCGTCCAAATAAGGAAATACCAAAACCCTATTCTCTGATTACAGAAAGAAGGGCACCGAGAACCTTTGAAAAAAATTCTTGGAACTGAGGCTAGGCCAAATAGTAGAGCCACAAAACTGGTAATGCTTGTCTAAAAAGAGAATCTCAGACACTAAAAGTGATCTGGATGAATCGGAATATGCAGATACACATCCTGTAAATCTATTGTAGACATATAATGCCCTTGCTAAACAAAAGGCAGGATAGTCCTACAGTAACCATCTTGAATGTTGGTATCCTAACATAACGATTCAATAATGATAGATCCAGAACTGGTCTGAAGGAATTGACCTTCTTTGGTACAATGAAGAGATAAAATAAAACCCCAGCCCCTGTTCCAGAACTGGAACTGGCATAAATACTCCAGCCAACTCTAGATCTGAAACACATTTCAGAAATGCTGAGCCTTGCTGTGTCAATTGGGACACGGGAAAGAAAAGAATCTCTTAGCAGGAGGCCTTAACTTGAAGCCAATTCTGTACCTTTCTGAAACAATGTTTCTGAAACCAGAGATTAAGAACGGAATTGATCCAAATTTCTTTGAAGAAAACGTAATCTGCCCCATACCAGCTGAGCTGGAATAAGGGCCGCACCTTCATAGGTACTTAGGAGCTGGCTATAGGTTTCTATAAGGCTTGGATATATTCCAAACTGGAAATAGTTTCCAAACTGATACCGCTCCTGAGGATGAAGGATCAGGCTTTTGTTCCTTGTTGTGAGGAAAGGAACGAAATGATTATTTACCCTGGAAAGAAAGGGAAAGCAAAGTTGACTTAGAAGACATGTCAGCATTCCAAGTTTAATCCATAAAGCTTTTCTAGCTAAAATAGCTAGAGACATATACCTGACATCAACTCTAATGATATCAAAATATGGTATCACCAATAAAATTATTAGCATGTTATAGAATAATAATAATGCTATAAAATTATGATCTGTTACTTGTTGCGCTAAAGCTTCTAACCAAAAAAGTTGAAGCTGCAGCAACATCCGCTAAAAATATAGCAGGTCTAAGAAGATTACCTGAACATAAGTAAGCTTTTCTTAGAAAGGATTTCAATTTTCCTATCTAAAGGATCCTTAAATGAAGTACTATCTGCCATAGGAATAGTAGTACATTAGCAGGAGTAGAGACAGCCCCATAACCTTAGGGATTTTTGTCCCAACAAACTCTAATCTGTCAGATGGCACAGGATATAATTTGCTTAAACGTCTAGAAGGAGTAAATAAATTACCCAAATTATTCCATTCCCTGGAAATTACTTCAGAAATAGCATCAGGGAGATAAAACACTTCTGGAATAACTACAGGAGATTTAAAAACCTTATTTAAACGTTTACATTTAGTATCAAGAGGACCAGAATCCTCTATTTCTAATGCAAATAACACTTCTTTAAGTAAAGAACGAATAAATTCCATCTTGAACAAATACAAAGATTTATCAGCATCAACCTCTGAGACAGAAACCTCTGAACCAGAAGAACCATTATCAGTATCAGAATGATGATGTTCATTTAAAAATTCATCTGAAAAAAAGAGAAGTTTTAAAAGACTTTTATGTATACTAGAAGGAGAAATAACAGACATAGCCTTCTTAATGGATTTAAAAAATAAAATCTCTTATGTTATCAGGAACACTCTGAAAATTAGATGTTGACGGACAGCAACAGGTAATGTAACAGTACTAAAGGAAATTTTATCTGCATTAATAAGTTTGACATGACATGCAATACAAATAACAGCTGGAGAAACAGATACCAAAAGTTTATAGCAGACTTAGCTTGGTAGCTCCAGCACTGTGCAGTGATTTTCCTGTAGTAACTTCTGACTCAGTTGCAACGTGGAACATCTTGCAATATGTAAAAGAAAAAAACAACATATAAAGCAAAATTGATCAAATTCCTTAAATGACAGTTTCAGGAATGGGAAAAAAATGCCAGTGAACAAGCTTCTAGCAACCAGAAGCAATAAATAATGAGACTTAAATAATGTGGAGACAAAAATGACGCCCATATTTTTTAGCGCCAAAAAAGACGCCCACATTATTTGACGCCTAAATGCTTTTGGCGCCAAAAATGACGCCACATCCGGAACGCCGACATCTTTGACGCAAAATAACGTCAAAAAATGACGCAACTTCCGGCGACACGTATGACGCCGGAAACGGAAAATAATTTTTGCGCCAAAAAAGTCCGCGCCAAGAATGACGCAATAAAATGAAGCATTTTCAGCCCCCGCGAGCCTAACAGCCCACAGGGAAAAAAGTCAAATTTTTGAGGTAAGAAAAAATATGATAATTCAATGCATAATCCCAAATATGAAACTGACTGTCTGGAAATAAGGAAAGTTGAACATTCTGAGTCAAGGCAAATAAATGTTTGAATACATATATTTAGAACTTTATAAATAAAGTGCCCAACCATAGCTTAGAGTGTCACAGAAAATAAGACTTACTTACCCCAGGACACTCATCTACATGTTTGTAGAAAGCCAAACCAGTACTGAAACGAGAATCAGTAGAGGAAATGGTAAATATAAGAGTATATCGTCGATCTGAAAAGGGAGGTAAGAGATGAATCTCTACGACCGATAACAGAGAACCTTATGAAATAGACCCCGTAGAAGGAAATCACTGCATTCAATAGGCAATACTCTCTTCACATCCCTCTGACATTCACTGCACGCTGAGAGGAAAACCGGGCTCCAACTTGCTGCGGAGCGCATATCAACGTAGAATCTAGCACAAACTTACTTCACCACCTCCCTTGGAGGCAAAGTTTGTAAAACTGATTTGTGGGTGTGGTGAGGGGTGTATTTATAGGCATTTTAAGGTTTGGGAAACTTTGCCCCTCCTGGTAGGAATGTATATCCCATACGTCACTAGCTCATGGACTCTTGTTAATTACATGAAAGAAATTAGACACTTGCATTTTCATGAAGCACTTTTAAGCTTCCCCTTCCTATCCATATATCAAGAGCAGGAGCAGCAATGCACTACTGGAAACTAGCTGCAAAAAACAACCCTTTGACTTCTGACTTCAGCTCAGCGTTTAAGTTGCTACCCTCAGAGCTCGGCGAGTCCGATTGACTACTGCCTGCGCTGCAAAAACACTGCTGTCGCACTCACTGACTACACGTGCAATCACATGCCAATTAAGGAGAATACACGTGCAGTCAGGAGTCAATGTGCCGCCAAAGCTGCCAATCAGAATTGTTTCAGTTCCCACTGAGCTGCACCAATAGGTTAAGATGATCTGTGACCCCCTAGGTATCAGTCACGTGTCAACCATGTGATATGCGTAGCAGGCAGGCGGAAAGTCAGAAACAAAAAAAAAAAATTTTTAAATTAAATTTAAAAAAATTTGTGCTGAAGCAGGGACACACCTACACACTGCTGCCGACACACTAGTGTGTCCCGACACACAGTTTGGAAAGCACTGCTCTAGAAAGATCGTAGTTCTCTTAGCCAGAGTAGAAATAGCCCCTTCTACTTTAGGCACCGAGCGCCATGAAATTTGGTTTAATTTCTATTGTAGTAATAAAGTAATAACAAAAATCCTCCTAGACTTTAGAATGCATTTTGCTGCTTCTACTATTTGATTAATGTAGTCAAGAGTTTGCAGAATCAACTCCCCCGACCCGCACCAACACACACACTTTTTTTTTTATGTACAATTCAGAGTTTGATAAACCTGGGAGGGAAAGCTTTTCTATTATTTTTTTAATTCTACATATCTATATAAAACATGCAAATACTTTTGTTTGGCATCTACAGTTTCTTGCTAGCTTGTGAGTTTCTAATACTAATTTCAACCTCTGGCACATGCAAGTAATTACTTGATTTCTTTACGTGCGGTACGAGGAACAGCAATGGGAGCAACTTGTGCTCCCACCTATGCTTGTCTACACTTAGGTGCATGGGAAAATCAAGTTGTTCTTGAACAATAGAGCTATGTAGAAAAAAAACAAAAGAAAATTCAAAGATCGTATTAGAGAACATAAAGCTGATGTTAAAAATAAAGATATGGACAGTAGTGTGGCTAGACATTTCATGGAATTCCATCAAAGTAATCTGGAATCATTGAAATTCATAGGTGTTGATAAGGGAATTGTTAATGGAAGAGGAGGTGATCAAGACAGATGCCTTCTAAGGAAAGAATCCAGATGGATTTACAGACTCCAGACCTCAGCTCCATATGTGCTTAATGAAAAAATAGATTATTCCTGATTTTTAGGTTGATATACTGAGTAAGGTCACAAGACTGGAAATATAAAGTAAAACTGAGAGCAATTCTACACGAAAAAGTTTTGTCTCTTTGACTATGGATAATCATGTCCAATTCATTATCACTTCCTAAATTAATATTAAGAAAAAGTATGTACATTTCCTCTTTTAGAGTAGGTTGCAAGATGCAAATGAAATGAGTAAAGCCTTGCTATACAGATTGGTGAATTAGGATAGATAAGTCTACCTAGTTATTATCGTAATATATATTATCTTTGAAATAAGAGGCTAATTATTTTCTGTAGAGAGTTGTTAGAATCGTAAAATAAGTTTAAGGATAGAATTTACTAGAGATTTTTGCTCCGTAGTTAATTCATGCAAGGTTTTGTTAATGCAATATAGAGGATTATACTTTATGTGTATTAAGGGTTCTATCACATCAATTTTTGAAGTATTATTGTACTAGAGTGAACGCCGTGGGTTTCTCACACACATTTCTTATGTTATGTTGATTGACAATGGTAATGTCTCATTATTCCAATCACAATTCACTATTTGTTAAGGGGTTGGTTTAGGTGTAGTGAATAAATTATGTGCCTTTGTATGACGTTATCACGCCCTGACGAAGCTCCATTGTATGGCCAATGGGAGTGAAACGTACGTAGGAGTTGGCTAAAGGAGATCTGGCACCAGATTCGTAGTTCGATGAACTGTTTGCACTCATACGACAAAACAACCTGAGTATGGGCTATTATGCTTTATAATACTGCAGCGACAGGACAGTTGCAAGGTTTTTGAAGTCTCAGCAAGCACCTGCCAACACCTAAAGGAGAGGTATTAACCATGACAGATACGGAACTGCAATTGTGGAAGTTTGCTTGACAGGGCTTGCTATCTGGACTGTCTGTATTGTGGAAAACTGACTTTACATCTTCAGTAATAACCTATGTGTTTGGCTAATTGGGAAAGGAGGCTGGTTATTTACCATATTGTGTGCTTTGAAGTAACAGCATTCATCTTGCTTTCTGCCATTTGCTACCTGCATGTACTTTCGCACTTTACTCAGCTGCTCAATCTCATATGTGCTTGTTGCTGGAATAATTATTGCTTTAACATATTTTCTACAATACTAGAAACTAACCTTGCACTTACAAAGTACTTTCTAAAGAAGGACATTTGTTAAAGTTGTGAACAATTCTCTTGTGACTACTCTCTTGTTTACATGCATAGATCCCCAAGTTAACCTGCCCAGATGTTAGCCTGTTTACATACAGGGTCTGGTGCAGCAGGGTGTTGCATGTTATTAACTGTGAATCTAGGATGCTTGAATTGCCTTTTTTAATATTTGTATTTTTGCACTAATGTTTGTATAGGGTATTTGTGTGTGTTTATTATGCCACAGCAATGGATTCTCTCTATCCATGAATGTATTTGAATAAAAAAGAATATTTTGAAAATATATTTTGAAGAGTGCTTGATTCCCATTCTTTAATACAAGGTTTAATATATCCTTGGTATCTATCTTTGATAGTTCAAATCAATATATTTTTTTAATTTGTTTTCATAAGTGGTTTAAACCAACTGAAACACTAAATGTAATTTTATTTAAAAAAAAAATGTCATTACCTTTGAGGTGCGCTGCAGTTGATCTCCAACATAAGTTTTGCGAAACTGATCCAAAAACCACAGAACAGCTAACTCAACTTTTTCATTTCCAGATTGCGGCAATCGTGCATCCATCAAAGAAATCAACTGAAACACTCTGAAATAGTAATAACAAATATATTTTTAAATATATATCTATATATATATATATATATTTTTTTTTTTTTTTATTTTTTATATACATTTGTCTAATTTGGTAAAAATAAGAAAATACTATATACATATAGTATTTGTTTTGGGGTTTGTTTGTTATTTCAATTTGAAATAGGAAATTAAACCATACATCTAAAATGTTCATATCTTGACTGAGTTCCATAAGAAACATTCATAAAGAAAAAAGTGGTTCTTTTAATAGAGGACAGACAGAAACTCTAAGCTTGATACTTCAAACTTTTCAGGTAGGCATAAGACTCCACCCCATCCTGCCATAAATTGTTTAGGTTAAAAGTCAATAATGAAAAAAAGGGAATCTTTGTAAAACAAGGGCTAGAGGAAAGTTCCACTTTATTGCATATGCTCCAAGGAGAGTAAAGTGAGACACTAATGTCGCTACTTAAAGGGATATGAAAACACAAATGTTTCTTTCATGATTCAGATAGATCATACAATCTTAAAAAAACTTTCTAATTTATTTCCAGTAACAAATTTTCTTTGTTTCTTTTGGTATCAGGAGTGCACATGTCTGAACCAGTATAGGGCAGCAGTTTTGCAAGAATGTCATCCATTTCCTGCCATGTAGTGCTCCAGACACCTTTCCAGCTATCTCTTCAACAAAGAATTCCATGGAACAAAGCTAATTTGATAACAGTAGTTTAAATCACCAAAAAATGTGGGTTTCATATCCCTTTAATAAGTGCAAATCAAAGTCAATAGATTTATCATTGGAATTTCCCAAAGATGGGTTAGGTGGAAAAAAAAGAGTGAGCTTTTGAGAACGTAGTTTTGTTTTTCCTATCTAATGGCAACAGATTCAAATTATTATTTTTTTTTTAAAATTTTACAATTATTTGTTTTAAATAATCAAATCACTTAAAGGGACACTAAACCCAAACATTTTCTTTCATGATTTAGGAAGAAAATAAAATTTAAAATAACATTCCAATTAACTTCATTATCTAATTAGCTTCATTCTTTAGATATCCTTTGTTGAATAAATAGCAATGCACATGGGTGAGCCAATCACACGAGGCATCTATGTGCATCTACCAATCAGCAGCTACTGAGCATATCTAGGTATGCTTTCCCACAAAGAATATCAAGACAATGAAGCAAATTAGATAATAGAATTAAATTAGAAAGTTGATTAAAATTGCATGCTCTTTCTAAATAATGAATGAAAAAAATTGGGTTTTATTCCCCTTTAAATGCAATCTCTAATGAATATTCTGATGACCATTATAGTTTACAAGTGTAAAAAGTAATAATTGTCTCTGTTATAACAAACCAGGAAACAAATTCAATTGCATAATGAGCTCAAACCATATATATCATTAAATGTTTACATTTGGTTGTGAACATGCTATAAAACATATGCTTGTTCCATTTAATTTCTCTATATTTTTAAAGATATGTGACAAGTTAAAAATCCCTTGGTTATTTCTGTATGAACATATGACAAAACATGAAATGCATGGATTATGATTTAAAACAAAGCAGTGAGGTGCTCTATCTTAAGAGCTATTAGGATGGTTTATAAGTGCGTGGAAAAAAACATAATTTATGCTTATCTGATAAATTAATTTCATTCATGGTGTTTAGAGTCCACAATCCATTACGACTGTTAATTACTCTTCCTGACCATTAGGAGGCAGCAAAAACCCCTACCACCCCACTGGTAATCAGTCTTACGTATATCCAAGCAAGTAAGGAAGGAAACAAAATAAAAGTAAAAAAGGAGCATGTAAAAAAAAAAAAAAAAAAAAAAAAAAAAAGGTGCAAAAAAACAAAATCAGAAAAAAACAGGATGGGGTCCCCTGAACTCTCACACCGTGAATTTATCAGGTAAGTATAAATAATATTGTATTTCATAAAAGTGGTGAGAGTCCATTACTCCTGGGAAACTAATACCCAAGCAGTGAAGTCCAATGAGGGCGGGACAAGCATGACATATAGAAAAATGTATCTACATATTCTTTTTTTCCACAATACTAAATAAAGCAGAGATTACTGCCTGAAGGACTTTCCATCAAAAGGCTGCTTTGGAAACATGAAAAAAACATCAATAACAGGAAAATAAAGAAAAAAATATGCAAAGAAGATCAGATAGTTGTCTAGCAAACTTGGTCAAAAGAAAGTTAATTCTAAAAAAACAAAAATGTGCAACTGACCTGGAAAAAAGGCAGTAATCCGACTAGGAGGAGAATGACCTACATCCAAAAAATAAATCTTATGGAAAAAAAAGGTTGAACCAAGAAAACAAAGATACAGCTGTAGCTAACTTGTAGTTTTCTAGAACCAGAAAAAAGAACAGACAGACTAAAGGACTATCTGACATATACAGCCTGCAGAAAAAAAAACATAATTTATGTAAGAACTTACCTGATAAATTCATTTCTTTCATATTGGCAAGAGTCCATGAGCTAGTGACATATGGGATATACAATCCTACCAGGAGGGGCAAAGTTTCCCAAACCTCAAAATGCCCATAAATACACCCCTCACCACACCCACAATTCAGTTTAACGAATAGCCAAGCAGTGGGGTGATAAAGAAAGGAGTAGAAAGCATCAACAAAGGAAATTTGGAAATAATTGTGCTTTATACAAAAAATCATAACCACCATAAAAAGGGTGGGCCTCATGGACTCTTGCCAATATGAAAGAAATTAATTTATCAGGTAAGTTCTTACATAAATTATGTTTTCTTTCATGTAATTGGCAAGAGTCCATGAGCTAGTGACATATGGGATATCAATACCCAAGATGTGGAGTCTTCCAATCAAGAGTCACTAGAGAGGGAGGGAATAAAAATAAAAACAGCCATATTTCGCTGAAAAAAATAATCCACAACCCAAAAAAAAAAAAGTTTATTTTCATTTTTGAAAGAAAAAAACTTAAATCAAAAAGCAGAAGAATCAAACTGAAACAGCTGCCTGAAGAACGTTTCTACCAAAAACTGCTTCCGAAGAAGCAAATACATCAAAACGGTAGAATTTAGTAAATGTATGCAAAGAGGACCAAGTAGCCGCTTTGCAAATCTGATCAACTGAAGCTTCATTCTTAAAAGCCCACGAAGTGGAGACTGATCTAGTAGAATGAGCTGTAATTCTCTGAGGCGGGGCCTGACCCGACTCCAAATAAGCTTGATGAATCAAAAGTTTCAACCAAGAAGCCAAGGAAATAGCAGAAGCCTTCTGACCTTTTCTAGGACCAGAAAATAAAACAAATAGACTGGAAGTCTTCCTGAAATCTTTAGTAGCTTCCACATAATATTTCAAAGCTCTTACCACATCCAAAGAATGTAAGGATCTCTCCAAAGAATTCTTAGGATTAGGACACAAGGAAGGGACAACAATTTCTCTACTAATGTTGTTAGAATTCACAACCTTAGGTAAAAATTGAAAAGAAGTCCGCAAAACTGCCTTATCCTGATGAAAAATCAGAAAAAGGAGACTCACAAGAAAGAGCAGATAGCTCAGAAACTCTTCTAGCAGAAGACATAGCCAAAAGGAACAACACTTTCCAAGAAAGTAGTTCAATGTCCAAAGAATGCATAGGCTCAAAAGGAGGAGCCTGTAAAGTCTTCAGAACCAAATTAAGACTCCAAGGAGGAGAGATTGATTTAATGACAGGCTTAATACGAACTAAAGCCTGTACAAAACAGTGAATATCAGGAAGTATAGCAATCTTTCTGTGAAATAAAACGGAAAAAGAGAAGTTTTGTCCTTTCAAGGAACTTGCAGACAAACACTTATCCAAACCATCCTGAAGGAACTGTAAAATTCTAGGAATTCTAAAAGAATGCCAGGAGAATTTATCAGAAGAACACCATGAAATGTAAGTCTTCCAAACTCTATAATAAATCTTTCTAGAGACAGATTTACAAGCTTGTAACATAGTATTAATCACTGAGTCAGAGAAACCTCTATGACTTAGAACTAAGCGTTCAATTTCCATACCTTCAAATTTAATGATTTGAGATCCTGATGGAAAAACGGACCTTGAGATAGTAGGTACGGCCGTAACGGAAGTGGCCAAGGCGGGCAACTGGACATCCGAACCAGATCCGCATACCAAAACCTGTGTGGCCATGCTGGAGCCACCAGCAACACAAAAGACTGTTCCATGATGATTTTGGAGATCACTTTTGGAAGGAGAACTAGAGGCGGGAAGATGTAAGCAGGATGATAACACCAAGGAAGTGTCAGCGCATCCACTGCTTCCGCCTGAACATCCCTGGACCTGGACAGGTAGCTGGGAAGTTTCTTGTTTAGATGAGAGGCCATGAGATCTATCTCTGGAAGCCCCCACATCTGAACAATCTGAGAAAACACATCTGGATGGAGAGACCACTCCCCTGGATGTAAAGTCTGGCGGCTGAGATAATCCGCCTCCCAATTGTCTACACCTGGGATATGCACCGCAGAGATTAGACAGGAGCTGGATTCCGCCCAGGCAAGTATCCAAGATACTTCTTTCATAGCTTGGGGACTGTAAGTCCCACCCTGATGATTGACATAAGCCACAGTTGTGATATTGTCTGTCTGAAAACAAATGAACGGTTCTCTCTTTAGCAGAGGCCAGAACTGAAGAGCCCTGAGAATTGCACGGAGTTCTAAAATATTTATTGGTAATCTCGACTCTTGAGATTTCCAAACCCCTTGTGCTGTCAGAGATCCCCAAACAGCTCCCCAACCTGAAAGACTCGCATCTGTTGAGATTACAGTCCAGGTTGGGCGAACAAAAGAAGCCCCTTGAACCAAACAATGGTGATCTATCCACCATGTTAGAGAGTGTCGTATATTGGGATTCAAGGATATTAATTGTGATATCTTTGTATAATCCCTGCACCACTGATTCAGCATACAAAGCTGTAGAGGTCTCATGTGAAAAAGACCAAAGGGGATCGCGTCTGATGCTGCAGTCATGAGACCTAAAACTTCCATGCACATAGCCACTGAAGGGAATGACTGAGACTGAAGGAGCCGGCATGCTGTGACCAATTTCAAACATCTCTTGTCTGTTAGAGACAGAGTCATGGACACTGAATCTATCTGGAAGCCTAAAAAGGGGACCCTTGTCTGAGGAATCAAGAAACTTTTTGGTAAATTGAAAAAAGACTAAACCCCAGGTAAGAAATACATTTCTTAAAAATGTTTACATTCCCAAATATGAAACTGACAGTCTGCAGAAGGAAATACATGAACCTGACTCATGGCAAATATAAGTACAATACATATATTTAGAACTTTATACAAATGGATAAAGTGCCAAACCATAGCTGAGAGTGTTTTAAGTAATGAAAACATACTTACCAAAAGACACCCATCCACATATAGCAGATAGCCAAACCAGTACTAAAACAGTTATTAGTAGAGGTAATGGTAAATTGAGAGTATATCGTCGATCTGAAAAGGGAGGTAGGAGATGAATCTCTACGACCGATAACAGAGAACCTATGAAATAGACCCCCGTTAGGGAAATCATCGTATTCAAATAAGTGATACTCCCTTCACGTCCCTCTGACATTCGCTGTACTCTGAGAGGAATTGGGCTTCAACAATGCTGAGAAGTGCATATCAAAGTAGAAATCTTAGCACAAACTTACTTCACCACCTCCATAGGAGGCAACGTTTGTAAAACTGAATTGTGGGTGTGGTGAGGGGTGTATTTATGGGCATTTTGAGGTTTGGGAAACTTTGTCCCTCCTGGTAGGATTGTATATCCCATATGTCACTAGCTCATGGACTCTTGCCAATTACATGAAAGAAAAAGACTACAAATCCAAATTATGGAGAATTATCTTCATAGAACTCGTAGGACAAAAATAAGGAACAACCCTTTCCAACTTATATTGTCAGAAGACACCACTTAAAAAAAAAATAAAAAAAATAAAAATAGGGAAAAGCATAAACTATACACCAGGAAATAAAGGCCTTTCAAACCGTATGGAAAACCTCCCTGATCACAGGTTAACATGCCTAAAACAAAGATTAAACTAGAGAAACAAAAGAAACCTCTAAGAACCAACAGTTAAATCTCAAAACCATCAAGTTTAGAAACTTGAGATCCTGATGAAAGAACAGAACTTGAGACAGAAGATTTAGACGCTGTGAAAGAGGCCATTGAGGACAACTGGACATCTGATCTAGATCAACAAACCAGAATCTGCGAGGCCAGGCTGGAACAAATAATATAACAGATTAACTAACCTGCCTGATCCTAGCAATCACCTTTGGAAAAAGAACCAAATGATAAAAGATATAGGCTAAATAAAACAACCAAGGAGCTATAAGAGCATCCACAAACTTTGCCTTAGGATCCCTTGACCTCACAAAAAACTAAGAAGCTAAATGATCAACAGAGAAGCTATTAGATCTATCTCTGTGAGATGTAAACGAATCACAAACTAATAGAAAACATCCATATAAAGAAACTACCCGCCTTAATGAAGTAAATGACAATTGAGAAATCTGCTTCCCAGTTACTCACCCATAGAAAATAAACAACAGAGATTAAGTAACAATTGTCCTCTGCCCAGGAAAGAATCCATGATACTTTCCACATGGCTAAGGAACTGCAAGTCCCCCTTCTGATGATTGATATATGCCAGTGCTGTAGCAATGTCTGATGCAGATGAGACTCCCTTTCCAACAGGGGCCAAATCTAAAGAGCATTGAAATTAGTAGGGATGCACCGAAATTTTTGCCGCAGAAAGTTTCGGCCGAAAATTGCATTTTTGGCTATTTCGGTTTTCGGTTTTTTTGCCTGTTAGTTTCGGTAAAATTATTGTGTAGCATATTTCAAATTTGATGCTAGCCTAGAGCTGCTGTTTAAGTTTATTACTTCACTTACTGTTCTGCATATAATGAGTTTTCTAGGATTATACTTTATTTGGATAATTGGTAAAAAAAAAAAACTGTTACATATGATTATGTTACTTAGAACTAAATGAAGAATAATACAGTATATTGATAATTGTTTTAAGTAGGGATGCACCAAAATTTTGGTCGCAGAAACATTTTGGTCGAAAATGGCATTATTTTTTGCCTGTTTTTTTTCTTGGTAAAATTATTGTGTAGCATATTATTGTTTTAAGATATTTTTGTCCAATTTTAGTGTGTTACTTTCAATAAAAGTGTAAAAGTGTGGGCTTTTTTATTGGCTCTATTATGCAAAAAAAAATAATAAAAAAAAGAATTTGAAAATAATTAGAAAAACATAATTTATGCTTACCTGATAAATTCCTTTCTTCTGTTGTGTGATCAGTCCACGGGTCATCATTACTTCTGGGATATAACTCCTCCCCAACAGGAAATGCAAGAGGATTCACCCAGCAGAGCTGCATATAGCTCCTCCCCTCTACGTCAGTCCCAGTCATTCGACCAAGAATCAACGAGAAAGGAGTAACCAAGGGTGAAGTGGTGACTGGAGTATAATTTAAAAGATATTTACCTGCCTTAAAACAGGGCGGGCCGTGGACTGATCACACAACAGAAGAAAGGAATTTATCAGGTAAGCATAAATTATGTTTTCTTCTGTTATGTGTGATCAGTCCACGGGTCATCATTACTTCTGGGATACCAATACCAAAGCAAAAGTACACGGATGACGGGAGGGATAGGCAGGCTCATTATACAGAAGGAACCACTGCCTGAAGAACCTTTCTCCCAAAAATAGCCTCCGAAGAAGCAAAAGTGTCAAATTTGTAAAATTTGGAAAAAGTATGAAGCGAAGACCAAGTTGCAGCCTTGCAAATCTGTTCAACAGAGGCCTCATTCTTAAAGGCCCAAGTGGAAGCCACAGCTCTAGTGGAGTGAGCTGTAATTCTTTCAGGAGGCTGCTGTCCAGCAGTCTCATAGGCTAAACGTATTATGCTACGAAGCCAAAAGGAGAGAGAGGTAGCAGAAGCTTTTTGACCTCTCCTCTGTCCAGAATAAACGACAAACAGGGAAGAAGTTTGGCGAAAATCTTTAGTTGCCTGCAAGTAGAACTTGAGGGCACGAACTACATCCAGATTGTGTAGAAGACGTTCCTTCTTTGAAGAAGGATTTGGGCACAAGGATGGAACAACGATCTCTTGATTGATGTTCCTGTTAGTGACTACCTTAGGTAAGAACCCAGGTTTAGTACGCAGAACTACCTTGTCTGAGTGAAAAATCAGATAAGGAGAATCACAATGTAAGGCTGATAACTCAGAGACTCTTCGAGCCGAGGAAATAGCCATTAAAAACAGAACTTTCCAAGATAACAATTTTATATCAATGGAATGAAGGGGTTCAAACGGAACACCCTGTAAAACGTTAAGAACTAAATTTAAACTCCATGGCGGAGCAACAGCTTTAAACACAGGTTTGATCCTAGCTAAAGCCTGACAAAAAGCCTGGACGTCTGGATTTTCTGACAGACGCCTGTGAAACAAGATGGACAGAGCTGAAATCTGTCCCTTTAATGAACTAGCTGATAAACCCTTTTCTAAACCTTCTTGTAGAAAAGACAATATCCTAGGGATCCTAACCTTACTCCAGGAGTAACCTTTGGATTCGCACCAGTATAGGCATTTACGCCATATTTTATGGTAAATCCTTCTGGTAACAGGCTTCCTAGCCTGTATCAGGGTATCAATAACCGACTCAGAAAAACCACGTTTTGATAAAATCAAGCGTTCAATTTCCAAGCAGTCAGCTTCAGAGAAGTTAGATTTTGATGTTTGAACGGACCCTGTATCAGAAGGTCCTGTCTTAGAGGTAGAGACCAAGGCGGACAGGATGACATGTCCACTAGATCTGCATACCAAGTCCTGCGTGGCCATGCAGGCGCTATTAGAATCACTGATGCTCTCTCCTGTTTGATTTTGGCAATCAATCGAGGAAGCAGCGGGAAGGGTGGAAACACATAGGCCATCCCGAAGTTCCAAGGTGCTGTCAAAGCATCTATCAGAACCGCTCCCGGATCCCTGGATCTGGACCCGTAGCGAGGAAGTTTGGCGTTCTGGCGAGACGCCATGAGATCTATCTCTGGTTTGCCCCAACTTCGAAGTATTTGGGCAAAGACCTCCGGATGAAGTTCCCACTCCCCCGGATGAAAAGTCTGGCGACTCAAGAAATCCGCCTCCCAGTTCTCCACTCCCGGGATGTGGATTGCTGACAGGTGGCAAGAGTGAGACTCTGCCCAGCGAATTATCTTTGATACTTCCATCATTGCTAGGGAGCTTCTTGTCCCTCCTTGATGGTTGATGTAAGCTACAGTCGTGATGTTGTCCGACTGAAACCTGATGAACCCCCGAGTTGTTAATTGGGGCCAAGCCAGAAGGGCATTGAGAACTGCTCTCAATTCCAGAATGTTTATTGGAAGGAGACTCTCCTCCTGATTCCATAGTCCCTGAGCCTTCAGAGAATTCCAGACAGCGCCCCAACCTAGTAGGCTGGCGTCTGTTGTTACAATTGTCCAGTCTGGCCTGCTGAATGGCATCCCCCTGGACAGGTGTGGCCGATAAAGCCACCATAGAAGAGAATTTCTGGTCTCTTGATTCAGATTCAGAGTAGGGGACAAATCTGAGTAATCCCCATTCCACTGACTTAGCATGCACAATTGCAGCGGTCTGAGGTGTAGGCGTGCAAAAGGTACTATGTCCATTGCCGCTACCATTAAGCCGATCACCTCCATGCATTGAGCTACTGACGGGTGTTGAATGGAATGAAGGACACGGCATGCATTTTGAAGCTTTGTTAACCTGTCTTCTGTCAGGTAAATCTTCATTTCTACAGAATCTATAAGAGTCCCTAAGAATGGGACTCTTGTGAGAGGAAAAAGAGAACTCTTCTTTTCGTTCACTTTCCATCCATGCGACCTTAGAAATGCCAGAACTAGCTCTGTATGAGACTTGGCAGTTTGAAAGCTTGAAGCTTGTATTAGAATGTCGTCTAGGTACGGAGCTACCGAAATCCCTCGCGGTCTTAGTACCGCCAGAAGGGCACCCAGAACCTTTGTGAAGATTCTTGGAGCCGTAGCCAATCCGAATGGAAGAGCTACAAACTGGTAGTGCCTGTCTAAGAAGGCAAACCTTAGATACCGGTGATGATCTTTGTGGATCGGTATGTGAAGGTAAGCATCTTTTAAATCCACTGTGGTCATGTACTGACCCTTTTGGATCATGGGTAAGATTGTCCGAATAGTTTCCATTTTGAACGATGGAACTCTTAGGAATTTGTTTAGAATCTTTAAATCTAAGATTGGCCTGAAAGTTCCCTCTTTTTTGGGAACCACAAACAGGTTTGAGTAGAACCCTTGTCCTTGTTCCGACCGCGGAACCGGATGGATCACTCCCATTAATAACAGATCTTGTACACAGCGTAGAAACGCTTCTTTCTTTATCTGGTTTGTTGATAACCTTGACAGATGAAATCTCCCTCTTGGGGGAGATAATTTGAAGTCTAGAAGGTATCCCTGAGATATGATCTCTAGTGCCCAGGGATCCTGAACATCTCTTGCCCAGGCCTGGGCGAAGAGAGAAAGTCTGCCCCCCACTAGATCCGGTCCCGGATCGGGGGCATTCGGTTCATGCTGTCTTTGGGGCAGCAGCAGGTTTCCTGGCCTGCTTGCTCTTGTTCCAGGACTGGTTAGGCTTCCAGCCTTGCCTGTAACGAGCAACAGCTCCTTCCTGTTTTGGTGCAGTGGAGGTTGATGCTGCTCCTGTTTTGAAATTCCGAAAGGGACGAAAATTAGACTGTCTAGCCTTAGCTTTGGCTTTGTCTTGAGGTAGGGCGTGGCCCTTACCTCCTGTAATGTCAGCGATAATTTCTTTCAAACCGGGCCCAAATAAAGACTGCCCCTTGAAAGGTATATTAAGTAATTTGGACTTAGAAGTAACATCAGCTGACCAGGATTTTAGCCACAGCGCCCTACGTGCCTGTATGGCGAATCCTGAGTTCTTAGCCGTGAGTTTGGTTAAATGTACTACGGCCTCCGAAATGAATGAATTAGCTAGTTTAAGGACTCTAAGCCTGTCCGTAATGTCGTCTAGCGTAGATGAACTAAGGTTCTCTTCCAGAGACTCAATCCAAAATGCTGCCGCAGCCGTAATCGGCGCGATACATGCAAGGGGTTGCAATATAAAACCTTGTTGAACAAACATTTTCTTAAGGTAACCCTCTAATTTTTTATCCATTGGATCTGAAAAAGCACAGCTATCCTCCACCGGGATAGTGGTACGCTTAGCTAAAGTAGAAACTGCTCCCTCCACCTTAGGGACCGTTTGCCATAAGTCCCGAGTGGTGGCGTCTATTGGAAACATCTTTCTAAATATTGGAGGGGGTGAGAACGGCACACCGGGTCTATCCCACTCCTTAGTAACAATTTCAGTTAGTCTCTTAGGTATAGGAAAAACGTCAGTACTCGCCGGTACCGCAAAGTATTTATCCAACCTACACAGTTTCTCTGGTATTGCAACGGTGTTACAATCATTGAGAGCTGCTAAGACCTCCCCTAATAATACACGGAGGTTCTCCAATTTAAATTTAAAATTTGAAATATCTGAATCCAATCTGTTTGGATCAGAACCGTCACCCACAGAATGAAGCTCTCCGTCCTCATGCTCTGCAAGCTGTGACGCAGTATCAGACATGGCCCTAGTATTGTCAGCGCACTCTGTTCTCACCCCAGAGTGATCACGCTTGCCTCTTAGTTCAGGTAATTTAGACAAAACTTCAGTCATAACAGTAGCCATATCTTGTAATGTTATTTGCAATGGCCGCCCAGATGTACTAGGCGCCATAATATCACGCACCTCCCGGGCGGGAGATGCAGGTACTGCCGCGTGAGGCGAGTTAGTCGGCATAACTCTCCCCTCGCTGTTTGGTGAAATTTGTTCACATTGTACAGATTGACTTTTATTTAAAGTAGCATCAATACAGTTAGTACATAAATTTCTATTGGGCTCCACCTTGGCATTGGAACAAATGACACAGATATCTTCCTCTGAGTCAGACATGTTTAACACACTAGCAATAAACTTGCAACTTGGTTATAATCTTTTTTAGCAAAAACGTACTGTGCCTCAAAGAGGTACTAAACGATTAAATGACAGTTGAAATAATTAACTGGAAAACAGTGATAGCATCAAACTTTGAAACAACACAACCTTTAGCAAAGGTTTGTTCCCATTAGTAAAATAACAATAATTTGACATAAAATTACAGAGCAATGTTTTTTATTCACAGTCAATATAAAATTCTCACAGCTCTGCTGAGAGAATCTACCTCCCTCCAAAGAAGTTTGAAGACCCCTGAGATCTGTCAGAGATGAACCGGATCATGCAGGAATTATAAGAGTAGCTGACTGGAAATTTTTGATGCGTAGCAAAGAGCGCCAAAAACGGCCCCTCCCTCTCACACACAGCAGTGAAGAGAAACGAAACTGTCACAATTAAAAGCAAACAACTGCCAAGTGGAAAATAATGCCCAAAAATTTATTCACTCAGTACCTCAGCAATGCAAACGATTCTACATTCCAGCAAAAACGTTTAACATGATAATACTTATTAAAAGGATTAGTGACTTTTAACAGAGTAGTTCCGGTGAAATACCATCCCCAGAATACTGAAGTGTATACATACATGTCATTATAACGGTATGGCAGGATTTTCTCATCAATTCCATTCAGAAAATAAAAACTGCTACATACCTCAATGCAGATTCATCTGCCCGCTGTCCCCTGATCTGAAGCTTTTACCTCCCTCAGACGGCCGAGAACAGCAATATGATCTTAACGACTCCGGTTAAAATCATAGTAAAAAACTCTGGCAGATTCTTCCTCAAACTCTGCCAGAGAAGTAATAACACGCTCCGGTGCTATTGTAAAATAACAAACTTTTGATTGAAGTCATAAAAACTAAGTATAATCACCATAGTCCTCTCACACATCCTATCTAGTCGTTGGGTGCAAGAGAATGACTGGGACTGACGTAGAGGGGAGGAGCTATATGCAGCTCTGCTGGGTGAATCCTCTTGCATTTCCTGTTGGGGAGGAGTTATATCCCAGAAGTAATGATGACCCGTGGACTGATCACATAACAGAAGAAAAATACATTTTCGGTATCCGTTTCGGTTTTCGGCCAAGTGCATCCCGGATTTTCGGATTCGGTTTCGGTCCAGAATTTCCATTTCTGTGCATCACTAGAAATTAGCAAAGTGTGATCCAAAAGATTTACTGGTAAGCTCGTCTCCTGAGAAGAACAACATGCCCTATGCTCTTTGAGACTCCCAAATTGTGCCACAGTCTGGAAAACTAGCAACAGTTGAGATAACAGTTCGAATAGGATGAACAAATTAAGCCCCCTGAATAATAGACTGATGATCCAGCCACTAAGACAGGTACTGCTTTGTCTTGGGATCCAAATAAATCTTGAGAAGCTGAGTATGGTACTTGCAACACTGCTGAAGCATACAAAGCTGAAAATACCTCATGTAAAAACCGGCAATAAAATACACATCCAATGCTGCAAACATTAGGTCTAGCATTTCCATACAAAGAGCTAATGAAGGACACTGAACAGACTATAGATTTGAACAAGGTGAAAACAGTTTCAACCTTCTTTGTTCGATCAGAGAGTCTCATAAAAACTGAGTCTATGTGGACAGCCAGAACAGTGACTCTGGACTGGGGAACAATATAACTCTTAGAAAAATTGATTCTCCAATAATATTGTTGATAAAAACAACAACAATCTGTTGGTGTGAGATACTACTAAATGAATAAAATGGAGCCTGTACCACAGAAAAAGCCTGGACACAGACAAGTAAGTACCCCAGAACTTCTGAAAATATACTGGGAGCAGTAGCCAGACCAAATGGAAAAGCAACAAACTGAAAAAAAATTGTACAGCAATGCAAACCTTAGTAACTGACAATGATCCTTGTGAATGGGAACATAAAGGTAGGCATCCCTAAAATCTATGCAGGACATAAACTGCACAAAAGGCAGAATAAATAGTTCCCATCTTTAAAGTAGGAAACCTGAGAAAGTTGTTCAGGGCTTTAAAAATCCAAGGAAACATCCAAATGGAAAACACCCAGCCTCCAGACGATCACAGGACTCAGAAGTAAGATAAAAGCACAAGTTTATTCGGCATCATCAGAACAGGTTACGCTTCACATGAGTAGCAGGTCAAACGTTTCGTATTTGTCATACTGAACTTTCTCAATAACCCTGTATTACCAAATGGCTAACTGCTCTATTAAGTACCTGCACAACAACTCCTCCAATTCTGAATATCAAATCAGAAACTATAAACACTTCATGTTAGCTCACCTGGATTATAATTATCTCAATAGTGATATGTATACTTCTCTAACTCTACAGAGGTAATACTATAGTAATAAGAAGTAATGCATGGTACTAATAAAGTGCATAAATATTAAAATAAAAGTACATAGATACAAGCATGTAAACATATCACATAGATAAATAAATAAGCGTATAAACATAATTGCATAATCTAGAAAAACATGATAATAGAAACTATTAATTAAACTTTATTTTAACTGAATTCATTTTATTTAACAAACAGCTTGACATCCCACTCTGAATTTAAACCAATTGGTAATCTAGTATATAATTGGAAAATCAAAAAGACTTCCCTTAGTCTTAATACTTCTTCTCTATTACCCCCACTGGGATGTTTGGGAATTACTTGAATACATTGAAATGTTGAGAGGGAAAAATTCAAGATGTGGGTTTTTTTTTTTTTTTTTTTTTTTATGTAACGATATGGGAGTAGTAGACTCAGGATCCTCAATGGACCTCCGATGGTTCAGAAAGCGATATTTTAGGGGGCGAGTAGTGAGTCCTACATACTGCTTATTACACCCCCTACAGGTCAAAAGATATATTACATATGAGGAATTACAAGTGGAATATTGTCTTATCTGGTTTATCCAGTGACTTGGGATGTGAACTCAGGACCAAACATTGCATAAGAACACGATTGACATCTGTTACTGTTACACTTGAAAAAGCCTTGCTTTAAAGAAAGCCGATTATTTTTCTTACTTACAGGTAGCATAGAGGGCGACAGCATATTACCCAAATTTTTTGCTTTACGCAAAATAAAGCTACAACCTTCATGCACTAATTCCTGTAGTCCATCATCAGCTTCCAAAATAGGCAACAAATTATGTATAATATTGCAAATGTTGTGATATTCATTGCTTTAAGTGGTGATGAACTTAGGGGTTTGTGCCTAATAGAACTTCTCTTCCTTTTTTGGAGAACCAGGGACCCTCTTTCCATAACATCTTTCTGACTCTTTGCATTGTCTAGATTACTTTTCTTTTAAGCCCTTTACAAAAATCTATTTGTTAACTCATTAGCGTGTTGTTCATATTTCTCAGGGTCTGTGCAATTATGCTTAAAGGGCCAGTAAACCTAGAAAATAATGTAATATAATTATGCACATAGTGCAGAATTATATAACATTATATTAGTGCTAGCTTTATATAACATAATATAGCTGGTGAAATTTTTATTAAAAAAAGAGGGTTTTTCAGACCCGCCCATTACACTCAATGTAGCTCGCTCCCGCTGTCAGAGCGAGCTACATTGAGTGTAATGGCGCGATCGTAGAGCACAGAGGGCGGGTCTGAAAAACTCTCTTTTTTAATAAAAATTTCACCGGCAATATTATGTTACATAAAGCTAGCACTAATATAATGTTATATAATTCTGCACTATGTGCAGAATTATATAACATTATTTTCTAGGTTTACTGGCCCTTTAACTCTCATATATTGACTTTTCGGGATAGACTCGACTGTATGTCTGGGATGGCATGATTTGGCATTCAAAATCGTATTACCTGCTATTTCTTTACAGTACAAATCAACTTCTACACATTGTTTTTGAACATTGGAATGTAATTCAATGTCCAAATAAGAGAGGTGCTTCACCACCTCCTAAGGAGGCAAAGTTTGTAAAACTGAAGTATGAGTGAGGTGGAAGGTGTATTTATAGGCATTTGAGGTTTGGGAAACTTTGCCCCCCCCTCCTGGTAGGAATGTATATCCCATACGTCACTAGTTCATGGACTATTGCTACCTATATGAAAGAAATCACCTGTTATGCCTCTATCTCTTTCTGCTCCTGTATCAACAGGGGTAGTCTTATCCTGATTTACCCCTGAGAAATGTTTATTTAAAAGATTCTCACAAACCTATTTAGGTCAACAATGGTATTTAAGAGGTTAAAGTGTAGTGGGTGCAAAATTAAGGCCCAGAGAAAGAACATAAATCTGATCATGAGAGGACAGATTAACAACATTATTAATGGAGCCACCTATACATATCTCGTTGATTGACCCCCTCTCTCTCTGTGGGTATCTGTGTGTCTTGCTCTGAGTCCCTGTCTGTGTTGTGGGCTGTTCTTTTGAATCTGCACCCCAAAACTGGACTGAAAATCCCTTCCTTCTATGGAATAATGAAAAAAAAAAAAAATTCTGCAGGTCATTTTGAAATTAAGTTCAATTTTAAATTAGGCAGTTACACTAAATCACCAGCTAAAATGCAATATGTTGATTAACTGGAGACTAAAGCAATTTTTCAAGTTGTATTAAATATTGCAGTAGAAAATTGCATTGCGAACTAGCTGTAGAGGAAAAAATATTTTTTTTAAAAATGTACATTCATTAAAAATTACTGAGAGCCAATCATCAATCAATGTGCTGCTGCTTTGCAGCACTGCTCCGTATTTGCTCCGTATTTGACTGTTGTCTTCAAACAGCTCTTCATTCTGGCTGCCAGTGTTAAGGAAAACATACACATTGCAGCCTAAACACAGCGCTGCTTGAAGAGAAAAGCCTGATGTGGAGTAGCACTGCAAAGCTGTATGTGCCCTGTTCTTTCTGCAGACATGCTGCAGTTTCTGAGATAACATCTCAGATCACAGCATGTTCTGCCTTGGGGCCTCAGATCACAGCATGTTCTGCCTTGGGGTCTCAGATCACAGAATGTTCTGCCTTCATTGAAGAGATAGAAACCCAAAACCTGTTCCAAAATTGGAACTGGGACAATGACTCCCATGGATTTCAGATTCTGCAAAGACTGAAAAAGTCTTTGCTTTAAAATGTGCCTTTGGAACATGAGGCAAAAGAAACCAAATGAAACCTTCCTCTAGTAAGGCCTTATCTTGAAACCTACTCGATAATACTGAGAAACTATATTCAAAAGCCAGGGATCCAGAACAGACTTGAACCTGCGCCCCACTTAAATAACTAAATCAGAGCATGCCCCTTCATGTTAAAGGGATGAAGTAGGCTTCTTAGATTATTTAGCTCTTTTCCAATTTTAACTAGGCTTCCATGCTGAATTGGAAAATCCTCCTTGTTTCTTAAAGGAGAAAGAAGATTTGAGTTCCTTACACTGACAAAAGGAATGAAGGTATTTAGGAGCTTTAAACTTATCCTTAGATTTCTAGACTTGGGGAAGAAAAGCTCCCTTACCTCATGTTGCAGAAAAAATAATAGTATAAAACCCATAACCAAACAACATCTTTCCTTGAAAAGAAAGATAAAATTAAAGATTTTGAAACCATATCAGCTGAGACTTACACCACAAAGCCCTTATATAAAGAACTGCTAATGACATTAGAAATAATCTAAATTATGTCAATAACTGCCATAATAATGAAAGTATTGGCATAACCAGTAGGCAGACTTAGCAGTAGGTTTAAAAATCAAATGCAAACGTTTACCAAACTTGACCTAAAATACCGTAGGATCTTGAAAACCTAAAGTACGTAACAGCTCTTTTAAAAGGTAACAAATATGATCAACCTTGAACAGAAAAGATAACTAAGAATCATAATCAAAAACTGACTCCTGATCAACAGATAATATCCCACACCAGATGATGAATCATCAGAGCCAGGATCCGAAACATTATGTAATAGAGGCTTAGATCTAGCAGAGAGTAAATCATAAACTGACCTTTTATACAGGGAGTGCAGAATTATTAGGCAAATGAGTATTTTGACCACATCATCCTCTTTATGCATGTTGTCTTACTCCAAGCTGTATAGGCTCGAAAGCCTACTACCAATTAAGCATATTAGGTGATGTGCATCTCTGTAATGAGAAGGGGTTTTGTCTAATGACATCAACACCCTATATCAGGTGTGCATAATTATTAGGCAACTTCCTTTCCTTTGGCAAAATGGGTCAAAAGAAGGACTTGACAGGCTCAGAAAAGTCAAAAATAGTGAGATATCTTGCAGAGGGATGCAGCACTCTTAAAATTGCAAAGCTTCTGAAGCGTGATCATCGAACAATCAAGCGTTTCATTCAAAATAGTCAACAGGGTCGCAAGAAGCGTGTGGAAAAACCAAGGCGCAAAATAACTGCCCATGAACTGAGAAAAGTCAAGCGTGCAGCTGCCAAGATGCCACTTGCCACCAGTTTGGCCATATTTCAGAGCTGCAACATCACTGGAGTGCCCAAAAGCACAAGGTGTGCAATACTCAGAGACATGGCCAAGGTAAGAAAGGCTGAAAGACGACCACCACTGAACAAGACACACAAGCTGAAACGTCAAGACTGGGCCAAGAAATATCTCAAGACTGATTTTTCTAAGGTTTTATGGACTGATGAAATGAGAGGGCAGAGAGCTCCAGTCCGACTCAGACGCCAGCAAGGTGGAGGTGGAGTACTGGTTTGGGCTGGTATCATCAAAGATGAGCTTGTGGGGCCTTTTTGGGTTGAGGATGGAGTCAAGCTCAACTCCCAGTCCTACTGCCAGTTTCTGGAAGACACCTTCTTCAAGCAGTGGTACAGGAAGAAGTCTGCATCCTTCAAGAAAAACATGATTTTCATGCAGGACAATGCTCCATCACACGCGTCCAAGTACTCCACAGCGTGGCTGGCAAGAAAGGGTATAAAAGAAGAAAATCTAATGACATGGCCTCCTTGTTCACCTGATCTGAACCCCATTGAGAACCTGTGGTCCATCATCAAATGTGACATTTACAAGGAGGGAAAACAGTACACCTCTCTGAACAGTGTCTGGGAGGCTGTGGTTGCTGCTGCACGCAATGTTGATGGTGAACAGATCAAAACACTGACAGAATCCTTGGATGGCAGGCTTTTGAGTGTCCTTGAAAAGAAAGGTGGCTATATTGGTCACTGATTTGTTTTTGTTTTGTTTTTGAATGTCAGAAATGTATATTTGTGAATGTTGAGATGTTATATTGGTTTCACTGGTAAAAATAAATAATTGAAATGGGTATATATTTGTTTTTTGTTAAGTTGCCTAATAATTATGCACAGTAATAGTCACCTGCACACACAGATATCCCCCTAAAATAGCTATAACTAAAAACAAACTAAAAACTACTTCCAAAACTATTCAGCTTTGATATTAATGAGTTTTTTGGGTTCATTGAGAACATGGTTGTTGTTCAATAATAAAATTAATCCTCAAAAATACAACTTGCCTAATAATTCTGCACTCCCTGTACTTACTTGAAGGAGGCACAATTTCAAATACAGTAGATTGTACAACATTTTTTAAAAGAAATCAGTAGAATTACCATGTGGCAACCGTAGGATAGCAGATATCTTTAGAAGTAAAAGCAGCATTAGTCTGATTAGAATGCATAACAACATTCAAACAATTATTGCACAGCAGAACTAGAAGCAACAAATCAGCAAGTTTGCAATAAACACAATTCACATTGGTAGGAAAGTGTTCAGAGGAATAAGCTTCTAAAGCAGTTTCAAAGACAGACACAGAAGGCAAAGAGAAACTACAAAAAGTAGAAGACACAACCATAAGGCTATATTCCCCCTTAAAAAGAGCTCTTGATGCAAGGGAAAAATGTACCCCCTCCAAATAGATACATAAAACACAGCAAGGCCACGGAGCACTAAATCAACAACAAAAAGAATGAATAATGGTCGAGTAAACAGAGCACACCAAAAAATATATAATGCTCTGAAACAGAGACCAAACGCTCTCGTAAACCGCATAGATAAATATACTAAAGCGCGAAAGAAAAAAACCTGAATTTATGCTTACCTGATAAATTCATTTCTTTCATGTTGGTGAGAGTCCATGATCTATTACTCCTGGGAGATACTCTTCTCTACCACAAGGAGGCAAAGATTCACAAACCCCAAGAGCCCTATAAAAACTCCTCCCACCTCACACATACCTCAGTCTAACGTATAGCCAAGCAAAGTGAGGTAAGAAAAAGAAAAGAGCAAAAAACAGAGCAGGGAAAAAAGATGTGCTAAAAAAAATAAAAATAACCCTAAAAAGGGTGAGATCTCATGGACTAAGAATAAATTATGTTTTCTTTCAAATAGGTGGTGAAAGTCCAAAACTGTTGTGAACTAATGCCCAAGCTGTGGAGTCCACGAGTAATAACAAACGGACAGATTTAAAAACATATTTTTTTTCCCTGAGAAATTAAATCCACAACCCCACTAAAACCCAGCAAGGGTAAAAAATATTCTTGTTTTTAATTATTTTTAAATGCACTTAAAAAAATCAATCAGGCAAGAAAAATTAAGCCGAGACAACTACCTTTAGAACTACCTTTAGAACTTTTCTTCAAAAGGCTGCCTCAGAAGAAGAAAAAAAACATAAAAACATATAATTTAGTAAAAGTATGCAAAGACCACCAAATGTAGTGGCCTTGCAAATTTGGTCAACTGAAACGTCATTCTTTAAAGCCCAAGAATAGGCGACTGACCTAATAGGATGAGCATTAATCAGTTTTGGAGGAGGCTGACCTTTAATTAAGCCTTGTAAATTAAGAGTTTAAACCAAGAGGCCAAAGAAACAGCAGAAACATTCTGACCCTTTTAACACCAGAAAAGTTAATGAACAAACTAGAAGTCTGTCTAAAATCCTTAGAAGCATTAATGCTCTAACAACATCCAAATTATGCAATGATCTCTCTGAAGCATTCTTAGGATCAAGACACAAAGAAGGGACAACAATTTCTCTGCTAATGAAGAAACAACTTTAGGCAAGAAATTGAAATAAGTCTGTAAAACTGCTTTATCCTGATGAAAAAAAAATAAGTGGGAGCACAAGAAAGAACAGACAACTTTGATACTCTTGTAGCAGAAGAGATAGCCAAAACAAATAAAACCATCCAAAAAAGCAGTTTAATATCCACCGTATACATAGGTTCAAAAGGAGGAGTCTGCAAAACCCTTAACACCAGGTTAAGATTCCATGGAGGAGAAATTGGCTTGATCAAAGACTTAATAAACGCCTGAACAAAATCATGAATATCAGGAAGATTAGCAATTGTCCTATAAAACAAGACTGAAAGAGCAGAAATCTGCCCCTTTAGGGAAATGGCAGGTAGACCCTTATCCAGACCATCCTGTAAGAACTGCAGAATCTTAGTAATTCTGAAAGAATGCAGGAAAAACCATGAATCGTACACAAACAAATAAAGGACTTCCAGACCTTAGGATAAATCTTTCTAGTTACAGGCTTATGGGCCTGAATTAAGGTTTCAATCACTGAATCAGAGAACCCTATATGTCTAAGGATTAAGTTCAGAAACTTGAGGTCCGGATGGAAAAACTAACCTTGAGACAGAAGGTCTGACCTTAAAGGAAGAGCCCAAGGAGGGCAGTTGGACAACTGAACCACATAAAAATCCTACAAGACCAAACTGAGGCCATCATGATTACTAATGATTTCTCTAGGCTTATCTTGGCAATCACTCTGAAGAGAAGTATCAGAGGAGGAAACAGATAAGGAAGATGGAATGATCAATGAGTTGATCAAACGAGAAGTCATCAGATCTATCTCTTGGAGACCCCAAAGATCCACAATCTGATTGAACACATACTGATGAAGAGACCACTCATCTGGATATAGAGATTGACGACTGAGAACGTTCGCTTCCAAGTTTGGAACATGAATCACAGAAATTAGACAATAATTTGTTTCTGCCTATAAGAGAATTTGAGACACTTCTCTCATGGTTAGGGAACTACAACTTCCCCCCAGATGGTTGACATAAGCTACTGCAGTGACATTGTCTGGAGCTGCTCTTTTCAACAGAGCCCTAAAAATAGCATGGAGTTTTAGAAAATGTATTGGTAATCTCACCTCCCGAGGATTCTAAACTCCCTGCGCTCTCAGAGACTGCCAAACAGCTATCAAACCTGAGGGGAAAAACAGTTACCTTTGAGGAATCAGGGAGCTTTTTGGAAAATTGATCCTCCAACCATGTTGCTGAAGAAACAACAAGTGTTGGTTGGTGTGAGATTCTGCTAAAGGAAAAGACGGAGCTTGAACCAAAATATTGTTCAGTTAAGGAAACATTGCAATAGCCTGAGTTCTGTTCACATATAAAAGGACACACAGAACCTTTTTGAATATTCTTGGAGCTGTAGCCAGACCAAATGGTAAAGCAACAAACTGAAAACGCTTGTCCAGAAAGGCAAACCTCAGAAACTGCAAATGTTCTCTGTAAATTTGAACATGAAGGTAAGCATCCTTTAACTCTATTTTGGACATAAACTGACTTTCCTGAACAAAAAGCAGAAAAGTCTGAATAGTTCCATTTTGAAAGTTGGCATCCTTACAAACTTGTTAAAAGTACCTTCCTTCTTTGGAAAAATGATGAGATTTCAATAAATTCCCATCTCCTGTTCCTGCAAAGGAACTGGCACAATCACTCCCATAGCTTCCAGATCTGAGACAGACTGGAAAAAAGCTTGAGCTTTTAAAGGATTCCTTGGAACATTGGACATAAAAAAAATCTTCCTTTGGGATATCCCTGGGAGATTATATTCAGGGATCTGGAACAGACTGAAACCAAGTCTTCTGAAAGAGGCTTAACTTGTCCCCTTTCATAACTAGGCTTAGACCATTCCCTGGCTTAGACTATTACCTAGAAATCATGTCAGAGACAGCATCAGGAATAGAGAAAAACCTCAGAGTTTAAAAGTCTTAAAAACTGAATTTAAACTATTACAAGGCTTATCAGAAACCTTAGGGTCTTTAACCCATACAATAATTAAGACCTCCTTCAAAAGAGAAATAATATGTTTAATTTTAAACAAAAAAGACGAAATATTCAGTTCAACATTAGATTAAGACTCCTCATCACCAGAGAAAATGTCACCTTCTGAAGACATAACAGTATCCCTGGCATATAGTAACAAGTAGAGCATTTCTGAACTGACCTTTTTTCACACTGGGTGAAACATCATTTACATTCTCCTGTAATGAACAAACAGAAGGAGGATTAATACCCAAAGAAGCATTGTTAGGTTGGTCTGATTGTCATTAATACATTTAAACATGAGTCACATAAATGAGCTGGAGCAGGTACCTCAACTCTTTTACAATAAGCACACCTAATAATGGTATAAAGGTGTTCAGGTTCTAGGGTAGATTTAGGGACAGAATCAGACAGCTCCATGTACAATGCGAGCTAAACCAAACTGCAAAACAATGCAGGAGAAATTAACACCACATCCGAAGAAAAGATAAGAATCTAGAAATGCGCGCAAAAAAACCTGACAGCTAAAAAGGATTTAAAGGGATATTAAACACAAATTTTATTCTTTCATGATTAAGACAGAACATGCTATTTTAAGCAACTTTCTAATTTACTTCTATATTCAATTTTTCTTCATTCTCTTGCTATCTTTATTTGAAAAGCAAGAATGTAAGCTTAGTAGCAGGCCCATTTCTGGTTCAGCACCTGGGTTCCGCTTGCTACATTTAGCCACCAATCAGCAAGTGCTATCCAGTGTGCTGAACCAAAATTGGGCCGGCTCCTTAGCTTAGGTTCCTGCTTTTTCAAATAAAGATAGCAAGAGAACGAAGGAAAATTGATAATAGGAGCAAATTGGAAAGTTGCTTACAAATGCATACTCTATCTAAATCATGAATGGAAAAAGAAAATGTATGCTTACCTGATAAATTCCTTTCTTTCCTGGGATGGAGAGTCCACAAATCTGATCTAAT
The DNA here is from genome assembly GCF_027579735.1 of Bombina bombina. Taxonomy (NCBI): domain Eukaryota; kingdom Metazoa; phylum Chordata; class Amphibia; order Anura; family Bombinatoridae; genus Bombina; species Bombina bombina. The sequence continues at coordinate 918,699,006 of NC_069504.1, forward strand.
TACTAGTGATAATTCAACTTCATTCAGCCAAAGGAATTTGGAAAGAAAATATGACACAAGGGTATAGAGGTGAATGAGGTTTGAAAATAGACAAAAAGCCATCTTAAAAGTAAATTAAGAGGGGGTTGTGGAAAGAATTTATCAGGTAAGCATAAATTTTGTTTTCTTTCCAATGGCATGGAGTGTCCACAAATCCATTTTAATTACTAGTGGGAACCAATACCCAAGCTAGAGGACACAGAATGGAAGGGAGCGAGAACAAGACAGGTGGACATAAACAGAAAGTACCACCACTTGAAAAACTTTCCTCACAAAAGCTCAGCTGAGGCAAAAGTATCGAATGTGTACAATTTGAAAAAAATATGCAACGAGGACCATGTGGCCGCCTTGCAGATTTGTTCCACAGAAACTTAATTTTTGAAGGCCCAGGAAGAAGAGACAGCCCTAGTGGAATGAGCCATAATTCTATCAGGAGGCTGTTGTCCAGCTGTCTCATAAGCCAACCGAATAACACTTCTCAGCCAGAAAGAAATAGTAGAATAAATGGCCTTCTGGCCCTTACGCTTACCAGTCAAAATAACAAATAAGCCAGTAGTTTGCCAAAAATCTCAAGTTGCCTGAAGATAGAATTTGAGAGCATGCACAACATCCTGCTGCAGAACCCTAAGAACAAGATTAAGACTCCATGACCGAGCAACAGATTTGAACACAGGCCTGATTCTTACCAGGGCCTAAACAAAGGATTGAACATCTGGAAAGTCTGCCAGATGTTTATGCAAAAGAAACGACAAGGCAGATACCTGACCCTTCAGAGTACTGACTGATTAGCCATCCTCCAGGCCCTCCTGAAGAAAGGACAAAATGCAGGGAACCTTCACCCGACTCCAAGAAAAGCCCCTAGATTTGCACCAATAAAGGTATTTATGCCACACCTTATGGTAAATCTTGCGAGTTACCGGCTTATGAGACAGAAGCATGGTATCAATAACCTTTTCTGAAAAAACACGTCTAGCCAAGACTAGGCATTCAATCTCCAAGCAGTCAGCTTCAGATAATATAGGTATGGATATAGGAATGGACCCTGAAGTAGATCCTTCATCAGAGGTAATTTCCAAGAGGGATAGGATGACATCTTCACCAGGTCCGCAAACCAAAGTCTGTGAGGCCATGCTGCAGCAATGAGAATCACAGAAGTCTGCTCCTGTTTAATCCGGGCTATCACCCGGGGAAGGAGGGCAAACGGAGGAAACGGATAAATTGAACCGAAGTCCAAAGGAACCGCCAGAGCGTCGACCAGAGCTGCTTGCGGGTCCCTTGCTCTTGATCTGTATTATGGAAACTTGGTGTTTAGACGAGACGCCATCAGATCCAACTTCAGAGCCCCCACCTACAAGGTATCATCGAGAATACTTCCGGATGGAGGGCCCACATTCCCTTGGATGAAAAGTCTGTCTGCTCAGATAATCCGCTTCCCGGTTGTCAACCCCTGGGATGTGGATGGCAGATAAGTGGCAATTGTGAGCCTCTGCCCACTAAAAAATGCGAGTCACCTCCTTCATGGCTAAGGAGCTCAGAGTTCCTCCCTGTTGGTTGATATACGTCACTGAAGTTATGTTGTCCGATTGGAATCTGATAAACCGAACCAAACTCAATTGAGGCCAAGCCCTTCAGAGCATTGTAGGATGGCTCTCAACTCTAGCATATTTATAGGGAGGACATAATCCTCCAGAGACCATAGTCCCTGAGCCTTTAAGGAACCCTAAACTGCTCCCCACCCTGTAAGGCTGGCATCCGTGGTCACAATCTCCCAAGACGTTCTCAGGAAGTATGTGCCCTGGGATAGATGTTCCTGGGAGATCCACCAGGATAGAGAGTCTCTCGTCTGAGTGTGGAGAACTATGCTCTGAGAAAGGTCCAAGTGGTCTCCATTCCATTGTCTGAGCATGCATAACTGTAGAGGTCTCAGATGGAAATGAGCAAAAGGAATAATGTCCATGGAAGCCACCATTAGACCAATTAATTCCATACACAGAGCCACTGCTGGACGGACAGAGGACTGAAGTGAAAGACAAGTAGCCAGAAGCTTGGATCTTCTGACCGCTGTCAAAATCTTCATTGAGATTGGGTCTATGACCGTCCCCAAAAAGCATACCCTGATACTTGGCACCAAGGAACTATTTTCCAGATTAACCTTCCATCTGTGGGAACGAAGAATGGACAACAGAGAATCCGTATGGGATCTTCCTATTTTAAAAGATGGCACCTAAACAAAGATATTGTCCAGGTACGGTCTGAGATCAGGAGAGCCCCTAGAACCTTTGTAAAAATTTGAGGAGCAGTGGCAAGGCCCGAAAGGAAGGGCTACAAATTGGAAGTGTTTGTCCAGAAAGGCAAACCGTAGGAATTGGAAATGTTCCTTGTGAATAGGAACATGAAGGTATGTGTCTCCTTCAGGTCAATGGTAGTCATGAACTGACCCTCCTGAGCTAAAAGGAGAATAGAACGGGTAGTTTCCATTTTGAAGAACGGAACCTTGAGAAATTTGTTGAGACACTTGAGGTCTAAAATGGTTTGAAAAGTTCCCTCTTTCGTAGAAACCACAAATAGGTTGGAACAAAATCCTTAACTCCTAGAGAAGCGAGATCCCTTACACAGTTTAAGAAGGCCTCTCTCTTTAAATTTTTTTGCAGGAGAAATCTGCCTCTGGGAGAACAAGATTTGAATCCTATTCTTTACCCTGGGAGACCACTTCTACTGCCCAAGGATCTAGGACATCACAAATCTAAGCCTGCTGAAAGAAGGAAAGCCTGCCCCCTAACTGATCCGAGACTGGATCGGGGGTGGGCCCTTAATGCTTATTTAGACTCAGCGGAAGGCTTCTAGGATTGCTTACCCTTGTTCCAAGACTGGCAAGACCTCCATGAGGTCTTGGCTTGCTCAGGTTTAGAAGATGAGAAGGATTTCTGTCCTTTGAAGTTGAGAAAGGATTGAAAAACATAATTTATTCTTACCTGATAAATTTTATTATTTCTTGACATGGTGAGTCCACGGATCATCTTGATTACTGTTGGGAATATCACTCCTGACCAGCAGGAGGAGGCAAAGAGCACCAAAGCAAAAGGTGTTAAATACCACTCCCCCTACCCACAATCCCCAGTCATTCGACCAAAGGGAAAGGAGAAAGGAAGTAATCTAAGGTGCAGTGGTGCCTGAAGTTTATAGAAAAGCAAACTGTCTGAAAAACGGGGTGGACCGTGGACTCACGGTAATCTAAGGTGCAGCGGTGCCTGAAGTTTATAGAAAAGCAAACTGTCTGAAAAACGGGGTGGACCGTGGACTCACTGTGTCAAGAAATAAATTAATTTATCAGGTAAGAATAAATTATGTTTTCTTTCTAATGACACGGTGAGTCCACGGATCATCTTAATTACTGTTTGGAACCAATACCCAAGCTAGAGGACATGGATGATAAGGGAGGGACAAGACAGTTAACCTAAACAGAAGGCACCACTGCTTGAAGAACCTTTCTCTCAAAAGAAGCCTCTGCTGAAGCAAAAGTATCAAATTTGTAAAACTTAAAAAAGTATGCAAAGATGACCAAGCCGGAGCTTTGCAAAGCTGATCTACAGAAGCTCCATTTTTGAAAGCCCAAGAATATGAAACAGCCCTGGTGGAATGAGCCGTGATTCTCTCAGGAGGCTGCTGACCAGCAGTCTCATAAGCGAAGCGAATAACACTCCTAAACCAACAAGAAAGAGAAGAAGCCGTAGCTTTCTTACCCTTACGCTTCCCAGAAAAGACAACAAATAAAGAAGAAGACTTGTGAAAATTCTTAGTCGCCTGCAAATAATATTTCAATGCACGAACCACATCCAGGTTGTGCAACAAACACTCTTTATGAGAAGAAGGATTAGGACACAAAGAAGGAACAACAATCTCTTGATTAATATTCTTATCAGAAACAACCTTGGGAAGAAAGCCCAAGGCAGTACGCAGAATTACCTTATCAGAGTGAAAAATAAGAAAAGGTGATTCATACTGTAAGGCTGAAAGCTCTGAAACTCTTTGAGCTGAAGAAATAGCCACCAGAAACAAAACCTTCAAGATAACATCTTAATATCCAAATAATGCATAGGTTCAAACAGAGCCTGTTGAAGGACTCTAAGAACCAAATTAAGACACCAAGGTGGAGTAGCAGACTTAAACACAGCCAAATTCTAACCAAGCCGAATTCTAACCAAGGTCTGACAAAAAGAATGAACATCTGGCACATCCGCCAGGTGCTTGTGCAATAAAATAGATAAAGCAGAAATTTGACCCTTCAGGGTACTAGCAGATAAACCTTTCTCCAAACCCTCCTGGAGAAAAGACAAAATCCTAGGAATCCTAACTCTACTCCACGAGTAGCCTTTGGTTTCACACCAATACAAATATTTACGCCAAATCTTATAATAAATCTTCCTAGTCACAGGCTTACGAGCCTGAATCATAGTCTCAATAACTGACTCAGAAAAACCATGCTTAGAAAGAATCAAGCGTTCAATCTCCAAGCAATCAGCTTCAGAGAAACGAGATTTGGATGAAGGAAGGGACCCTGCAGAAGAAGGTCATTCCTTATTGGAAGACGCCAAGGTGGAAGAGAAGAAGACATCTCCACCAGATCTGCAAACCAGATTCTGCGAGGCCACGCCGGAGCAATGAGAATCACCGGTGCTCTCTCTTGTTTGACCCGAGCAATGACCCAAGGAAGAAGAGCAAACAGAGGGAACACATATGACAGACTGAAAGTCCAAGGAACTGCCAGAGCATCTAACAGAACAGCCTGAGGAAACTTTGACCTCGAGATGCCATGAGATCCAACTCCAGCTGCCCCAACTGAGAATCAAGCTGGAAAGTCTGCCTGCTCAGATAATCTGCTTCCCAATTGTCCACCACTGGAATGTGGATAGCAGAAAGACAACAGTTGTGAATCTTCACCCACTGAATAATCTTGGCTACCTCTGTCATGGCCAAGGAACTCAGAGTTCCTCCCTGATGATTGATGTAAGCCACTGACGTTATGTTGTCTGACTCAAACCTGATAAACTGGGTTGAAGCTAGCTGAGACCAGGCTAGAAGAGCATTGAAAATTGCTCTCAGTTCCAAAACATTTATTGGAAGAACCGACTTCTCCCGAGTCCATAGACCCTGAGCCTTTAATAAACCCCAGACAGCACCCAGCAAACTGGCATCCGTGGTCACAATCACCCAGGCAGGTCTGCAAAAGTAAGTTCCCTGAGAGAGAAGATCCGGAGACAACCACCATGGAAGAGAATCTCTGGACATCTGATCTAGAACAATCTGAGCAAGCATAACTGCAGAGGTCTGAGATGGAACCTTGCAAACGGAATGATGTCCATGACTGAAACCATCAGACCAATAACCTCCATGCACTGAGCCACTGACGGCGGAGGAAGGGACTGAAGAGCAAGACACGTATTGAAAATCTTTGACTTTCTTGCTTCTGTCAGAAAAATCCTCATCTCTAGAGAATCTATAATGGTCCCCAAAAATACCACTCTTATAGCCAGAATTAAGGAACTTTTTCCTAAATTTACCTTCCAAGAGCTCAGAAAAGATAACAACAACCCAGTGTAGAAGTTTGCTAGTTGAAAAGATGGAGCCTGAAATAGAATGTCATCCAGATAAGGAGCCGCTGCAACACCCTTCAATCGAAGCGCCGCCAACAATGCTCCCAGGACCTTTGAAAAAAATTCTGGGAGCTGTTGCCAGACCAAAAGGAAGATCTACAAACTGAAAATATTTGTCTACACTCTTGAGATCTAAAATAGGTCTGAAAGTTCCCTCCTTTTTAGGAACGACGAAGAGATTGGAATAAAAACCCAGACCCTGTTCTTGAAACAGAACAGGAACTATCACTCCCATGTTGGAAAGATTGTGAACACAACTGGTTTACAGATAACCTGGAGAGATAAAACCTGCCTTTGGGAGGAAAATTCTTGAACTCCAGTTTGTAACCCTGGGACACAATATCTACCACCCAGTGATCCTGAACATCTCGAACCCAAGCTTGAGCAAAGAAAGAGTCTGCCCCCAAGATTCATTCCCAGATCTGGGGCAGACCCTTCATGCTGCTTCCCCTTATTCCAAGACTGATTTGACTTCCAAATTGGCTTGGACTGTTCCTGCTTGGAAGAAGAAGAGGAAGATTTACCAGAGAAGTTATGAAAAGAACGGAAATGACTGTGCCCTTCTGTTTATTTCTTTTATCCTGAGGAAGAGAATGCCCCTTCCCTCTCGTAAAATCAGAAATAATCTCAGCCAAACCTGGCCCAAACAAGGTCTTACCCTGGTAAGGAATAGACAAAAGCTTAGACTTAGAGGACACATCCGCAGACCAGGATTTTAACCATAAAGCTCTGCAAGTTAAAATGGCAAAACCAGACATTATAGCTCCCAACTTGATGTCCTGTAGAGAAGAATCTACAATAAAGGAAATAGTCAACTTCAAAGCCTTGATTTTATCTTGAATTTCTTCAAGAGGAGTATCTTGCTGAATAGAATCAGACAATGCATCAAACCAATATGTCGCCGCACTAGTAACTGTAGCAATACATGCAGCCGGTTGCCATTTATACCCCTGGTGAACAGAAATCTTTTTAAGCAAAGCTTCCAACTTCTTATCTATAGGATCTTTAAAGGAACAGCTGTCCTCAATAGGAATAGTGGTCCTCTTGATCAGAGTGGAAACTGCTCCCTCCACCTTAGGAACCATCTGCCAAGATTATTTAATAGAATCAGCAATAGGAAACATTTTCCTAAAAATTGGAGAAGGGGAAAAAGGAATCCCAGGCTTCTCCCATTCTCGTGTGATAAAATCTGAAACACGATCTGGTATAGGAAAAACTTCCACCGAGGAAGGGTCATCAAAAAAACGTATTAGTTTACTATATTTCTTAGGAATAACCATGAGTGAACGCCTCAGAGTCATCCAAGGTAGCCAAAACCTCCTTGAGTAACAAATGGAGGTGCTCTAGCTTAAACCTAAAGATAACAATCTCGGGTTCAGAAGAAGGATTTACACTATCAGAATCCGAGATCTCACCCTTAGATGCAACTGAAGTATCTTCCTCCTCGGACTTATAAGAAGAAACACTAGACACAATTGCAACAGAATCAGAAACCTTATACTTCCTCTTGCGCTTCCTCTGCAACATAGGAAAAGCAGACAAAGCTTCAGATACTGCCGAGGATATATGGGTAGCCATATCCTACAAGGAAAAAACAACCTGAGACGAAACAAAGGGAACTGCAGAAGATTGGGACGTTTGAGGAGAAAGCTGCATATTAGCCTGAACAGGAGACTCCTGAGCAACATCCGCCCTAGACAATGAAGGCTCAGAATCAAAAAGTCTATCCTTGTTATGAAATGTGCTCTCAATAGAAGAGGAACAAAAAGGGATAGGAGGCTCAACATTAGTATTTAAACATAGAGAACAAGCAACAGCTTGCAGGGCCTCTTGGTCCATCTTATTCCAAATGAAAAAAGCCTTAATCAATAAAAAAATTCTAAGTTCAAAACAGAATTTTAATGAAACAAAAAGATGTTACTGTCCCTTTAAATTTTGAACAGACTATTTTTTTCTTTTAACTAAAAAATCCTTAAATAAACTGCACAATAAATCTTGCAGCAACAAAATGAATGCAAAATGAGACACAAACGTTATAGTCCCTGAAATTCAGACAGATACTTAAATATAAACAGAGCAGCAGCCCCACAAAAAGACATCAGGCAACCTCCACACCTCAGCAAGCTCTGCTGAGGTGCCTACCTGACCTCGTTGCTGCCGGAAACAAAGTCAGAAAATGATCCGGACCCCCACACAGCCGCACCGGAGAGAACACTGAACTATCTCTGAGTAGCTATGCAACAGAGCTACAACATCCAAGAACAACAGGTAACCGCTAAAAGGGCGCCAAAAACGTCCTTGCCATCTCAGATAATCCCGTCTATTGTGGGCGTGGCCTAAAAAACCTCCCGGTAGCAATTAATACACAAACAAAAAAAATGTACACCAAAGTGAAAACATAATAAACTGAGCCTCCAAACATCCCCAGTGCCTGCAAAACTGCCATACAATAAACCGTTAACCTAGAAGGCTGACTGTATATTTAGACAGTATTAACTGTCAAAGTGCCAAATTCTCCTATATCAAAACAGGAAAAGAAATAGGCACTTACCTCAAAAATCTGTCCGGCAGCAGGACAGCTCACTTGGTATGAGAGGGGCTTCCTACCTCACATGGACCTGTGTAAAAAATAAAAGGTTGAGTAAATGTACTCAAACTTTCAACCAAGGGCAGCATGAAACTACTTGGGAGGCCCAGTGGGGATTATACCCCGCAAGTTCCCAAATGCTTAAAAGCCACCACTTGCTCTACTGAAGAGACTGATATGGACTATGGCTAAACCCCAAAGAAAACCAGAGCAAACTTGCTCTGCTTCAAAAAAAAACAAACTCTTGATTGAAGAATAAGACACCTAACTTTACCCCTAACTTTACCCCTTTAACTGATACAAGCAAAGAGAATGACTGAGGATTGTGGGTAGGGGGAGTGTTATTTAACAGCTTTTGCTGTGGTGCTCTTTGCCTCCTCCTGCTGGTCAGGATTGATATTCCCAACAGTAATTAAGATGATCCGTGGACTCACCATATCATTAGAAAAAAATTAGAATTTGGGTGACCCTTGGGTCTACCCTTCTTGTCCTGTAGCAGGAAGGCTCCCTTTCCACCAGCAACTGTAAACATACATTCAGCCAAACCAGGACCAGCAAAGACAGGAGTTTAGACTTGTATGTCCCATTAGCAGACCAAGACTTTAGCCACGGGGCTCTGCAAGAAAGTACAGCAAAGCTAGATATCTTTGCCCCAAAACGAACTACTTGCATGCTGGCATCACAGATAAAAGGTATTAGCCAGCTTCAAAGCCTTGATCCTATCCTGGATCTCCTCTATAGTAGTCTCTTTTGAAATCAACTTAGACAAGGAGTCACACCAATAAGAGGCCGCACCAGCAACCGTCGCAATACTAGCAATTGGTTGCCATAGTAAACCCTGTCCAGGAACATCTTTCTTAAGTAACCCTCCAGTTTCCTGTCCATAGGGTCCTTAATTAGGAACTATCTTCTAGAGGAATAGTGGTTCTCTTAGCTAAAGTGGATATAGTGCCCTCTACTTTAGGAACAGTGCACCAAAGATCCGCACAGAGTCAGCTACAGGGAACATCTTTTTTAAAAACAGGAGACGAGGAAAAAGGAACACCTGCCTTCTCCCATTTCTGAGCTATAATGTCAGAAATGCGATCTGGAATAGGAAATACTTCTATAGATGCAGTTTTGACATCAAAAACATTGCTAAGTTTATTAGCCCTTTTAGGAGTCTCAGCGACTGTAGTTTCGGAGTCCTCCAAGGTAGATAGAACCTCTTTCAAAAGTAAACCGAGGTGTTCAAGCTTAAATATAAAATTAAATATACAATGTACCTCCTCTGAGTCCGCTGTACTGGCAACTGCAGATTCAGAATCAGAGATCTCACCCTCAGAAGCCACTGATGAATGCTCATCCTTATAACTCTTAGGTATAGATATGTGCCTAGATTTCCTCTTTCTCTTACCTGCAATAGGTAAGGCACTCAAAGCTGCAGAGACTGCAGAAGTCAGTTGTGCAGCAAAATCACCTGGTAAATATACGCCCCCAGGAGCTGTTTAAGAGAAAATGCAGGGCACTGCTTGGAAAACTGCAAAGGCTTGGGACATCTATAGACAATAATGTTTTATTTAAACACTAGTCCTAAAGCCCGTTTACACAGGCCATTTTTTGCAGTACAGCGGTCCCACCACTTGCTCTCCCCCCCCCCCTCCCCTCTCTTTAGCGCTCTCTCTCGCTCCACCTCTCTTTTGCTCTTTACCCCTCTCTTTTTAAATATACAGTATGATAAATTAATTTAAAAAAAAATAACTCTCCTTTCTTACTTTAAAGGGACATTATAGTGAAAAAATGCACCCTATCACTGGTTATAGCAGGTTATTTTATCACATAGTTAAAATATTTGAGCAGAAAGTGCCACTGACACAATCAGCAGCTCCAGTTGCATGACCCAGCTATGCAACAAGCCCTGCTAATTGGCTCAGTGGCAGTTTCCACTCTGGACTAGTAGTTCTCTGCTGTACTTTAACTATGTCGTCGTCCCCCCCAATTGTTAAACACAAAGAAATACAGGTTCAATAGTAATAAAATTGGCCCTATAGAACTTTTAATGAAGCATAGTAAACAAAAAGTTATAAAACATTACATACAGGTATATAAAATGTTGGAATTTATCCTGTATACAGAAAAAGTATGTGAACCCTTTTGGAATTAGTTGGTATTCTGCATGAATTGGTCATAAAATGTCACATCATCTTCATTAAGGTCACAAGTATAGACAAACTCAATATGCTTAAGCTAACAAGACACAAACAATTATAATTGTCCATATCTTTATTAAACACATCCCATTAAACACAGTGGTGTGGAAAAAGTAGGTAAACACTTGGATATAATAGCTAGTTTATCCTCCTTTGGCAGCAATAACCTCAACCAAGGGTTTAAGTTGGCTGCTGTGCTTGCACACCGTTTAGGCCCCAAAGCAGCAACACAGCACCAAATCATAATGCTCCCTCCACTGTACTTAAATGTTGGCATGATGTTTTCATGTTGGTATGCGGTGTCCGTTTTTACTCCATACATAGTGTTGTGTGTTCTTGACAAACAACTCAACCTTAGCTTCATCAGTTCACAAAACATTTTCCCAGTAGCATTGTGTAGTGTCAATATGGTCTTTGGCAAACTTCAGGCGTGCAGCAATGACTTTTTTGGGATAGCAGCTGCTTTCTTTGTGGTGTCCTGCCATGGACACCATGTTGGTTCAATATTTTCTGTATAGTATACTCATGAACAGAGATGTTAACCAGTTCCAATGATTTCTTCAAGTTTTTAGCTGTAAACCTAGGGCTCTTTTTTACCTCATTGAGATTTGTGCGATGTGCCCTTTGAGTCATCATGGATGGACGGCCACTTCTAGGGAGAGTAGCCACAGCACTAAATCTTCTCCATTTATAGACAATTTGTCTAACAGAGGACAGATGAATATCTAAGCTCTTTGAGATCACTTTGTAACCATTTCCAGCTTTATGCAACACAAGAATTCTTGATCGCAGGTCTTCTGAGAGCTCTTTTTTTGTGAATAGGAAACTCAAAAAGTTTGAGTGCTTTTTATAAGTCAAAGAAGCTCTAACCCACACCCCCAATATTGTTTAATAAATTGGAAACCATAATCAACACAAGCTATTTAGATTTGGAAATGAAGTCATTAGCCTAAGGTGTCACATACTTTTTCCAACCTATATTGTGAATATTTAAATGATTTATTCAATATGTACAAGAACAACACAATCATTTGTGTGTTATTAACAGATTGTGTTTGTTGATTACTGTAACTTAGATGAACATTAAACCAGATTTTAAGACCAATTTATAAATAATAAATCCAGTAATTTCTAAAGGGTTCACATACTTTTTCCTGCAACTGTACATATGCATGCTACACAGTGATTGCTTGGATTAGAACAGGAGTTCATTTACATCTGGGCTCTGAAAGGCTAAAGTAAAGGAAGTCAGGAAGGATAGAATATTTTCAACTGGTGTTTCTGTAAACTGTAAGGGATACAAGTTACTGAACATCTTAAAAAGAGTTTTGACTCCTTTACACTATTTATTCTGCATGCAGTTCATAGTAATGCATTACTTATACATACTATGCATATATACAAAAACATTAACAATATAATGGTATCATATTTACAGGGATACAAAAAACAAAACTTATTTTGTGATTCAGACAGAGCATACAGAAAAGGTTTCCAAATTACTTCTACTTGCTTTGTTACCATGACATTCTTTGTTGACAAAAATACCTAGGTAGGCATCTGGAGCACTACATGAAAGGAAATAGTGCTGCCATCTAGTGCTCTTGCAAATGGATAACATTCTTGCAAAACTGCTGCTATATAGTGCTCCAGAAATGGGAAGGCTCCTAAGCTTACACCCCATGCTTTTCAACCAAAGATGCAATGAGAACAAAGACATTGATAATAGAAGAACATTAGAAAGTTGTTTAAAATTGCGTGCACTATCTGAATCATGAAAGAAAACATGTGGGTTTCATATCCCTTTAATATTGTGTACAAACGTCCTGATGATACAACAAATAACTGGGGGGGACCTTACCTGCAAGAGAGCTCCCCATCCATAGCATCATGCTCATCGCTACTGGTATAGGTCAAACGTCCTCCAATTACAGTACCTACAAAGTATATAAGCCACGCAAGGCGCCCTAGCATAAAAAAAAATATAGAGAAAAATCATATATATCATTTCATAAAAACACTTACAAACAGTTATTATAGACTATAGGGAATTACAAAATATCATGAACAACAATAATGACAAACATTAAAAATTAATAAATTCCAAAATGCATGTTAAGTGATGCACAAATTAGTCTACAACTTAAAATTATTATTTTATTCTAAATAATGGAGTACACACTTTTCAAATAAGGCTGGTGAAAAAGTAGAAATCAATATAAATATTTTTTGAATTGAGAAATATTTCTGGCGCACTATTTATACAACAAACATAATATACTCATAGATCACAGAAATTAATATTAGAACTTCCTGTACAAGTCACTAACAACTGCAGCCTCAGAATTTTTTAAATGCTGTCACAAAATACAGATTTTCTTCTAAAGGGACAGTAAACATGTTTGAGATTATAATATAAAATATAAAAAGTCAGAATGGCAAATTTTAAGAGATAGCCAATGGCACTACTGAAATATCCAATTTGCTAGCCAATGGCTTCACTTTATTCAGGGGTTAATAAGGTGCTATGTATATTTAAACAAACGTGTTGAGTTATCAGATGATTACTACTTGTGGATACATATATTAGCACAGTAGTCCTGATAATAACAGAATTTATATTTACCTGATAAATTCCTTTCTCCTACGGTGTGTCCGGTCCACGGCTTCATCCTTACTTATGGGATATTCTCTTCCCCTACAGGAAGTGGCAAAGAGAAACACCCAGCAGAGCTGTGAATATAGCTCCCCTTAGGCTCCGCCCCCCCAGTCATTCGACCGACGGTTAGGAGAAAAAGGAGAACCATAAGGTGCAGTGGTGACTGTAGTTTGGAAAAATAAATTTAAACCTGACTAAATGCCAGGGTGGGCCGTGGACCGGACACACCGTAGGAGAAAGGAATTTATCAGGTAAATATAAATTCTGTTTTCTCCTACATTGGTGTGTCCGGTCCAAGGCTTCATCCTTACTTATGGGAACCAATACCAAAGCTTTAGGACACGGATGAAGGGAGGGAACAAGTCAGGTAACCTAAACGGAAGGCACCACTGCTTGTAAAACCTTTCTCCCAAAAATAGCCTCCGAAGAAGCAAAAGTATCGAATTTGTAAAATTTGGTGAATGTATGCAGAGAAGACCAAGTCGCTGCCTTACAAATCTGTTCAACAGAAGCCTCATTCTTGAAAGCCCATGTTGAAGCCACAGCCCTGGTGGAATGAGCTGTAATCCGTTCAGGAGGCTGCTGTCCAGCAGTCTCATAAGCCAATCTGATGATGCTCTTTAGCCAAAAGGAAAGAGAGGTAGCAGTCGCTTTTTGACCTTTCCTCTTATCAGAATAGACGACAAACAAGGATGATGTTTGTCTGAAATCTTTAGTTGCTTGTAAATAGAACTTTAAAGCACGAACCACATCCAAATTGTGTAACAGACGTTCCTTCTTAGAAACTGGATTAGGACACAGAGAAGGAACAATAATTTCCTGGTTAATATTCTTATTAGAAACAACTTTTGGAAGGAAACCAGGTTTAGTACGCAAAACAACCTTATCTGCATGGAACACCAGATAGGGTGAATGACACTGCAAAGCAGACAGTTCAGACACTCTTCTAGCAGAAGAAATAGCAACCAAAAACAAAACTTTCCAAGATAGTAACTTAATATCTATGGAATGTAAAGGTTCAAACGGAACCCCCTGAAGAACTGAAAGAACTAAGTTTAGGCTCCATGGAGGGGCCACAGGTCTGTAGACAGGCTTGATTCTGACTATAGCCTGTACAAACACCTGAACGTCTGGCACGGCTGCCAAACGCTTGTGTAACAAAACAGACAGAGCAGATATTTGTTCTTTTAAAGAACTAGCTGATAGACCTTTCTCCAATCCTTCTTGGAGAAAGGATAGTATCCTTGGAATCTTAATCTTGCTCCATGAGTAATCCTTGGATTCACACCAGCAGAGATATTTCCGCCAAATCTTATGGTAAATCTTCCTGGTGACAGGCTTTCTAGCCTGGATCTAAGTATCTATGACTGAATCCGAAAAACCACGCTTCGCTAGAATCAAGCGTTCAATCTCCAAGCAGTCAGTTGCAGAGAAACTAGGTTTGGATGTTCGAATGGACCTTGAGTTAGAAGGTCCTGCCTCAAAGGTAGCTTCCATGGTGGAACCGATGACATATTCACCAGGTCTGCATACCAAGTCCTGCGTGGCCACGCAGGAGCTATCAGAATTACCGAAGCCTTCTCCTGTTTGATCCTGGCTACTAGCCGGGGGAGAAGAGGAAACGGTGGAAAGACATAAGCTAGATTGAACGACCAAGGCGCCACTAAGGCATCTACTAATGTCGCTTTGGGATCCCTGGACCTGGACCCGTAACGTGGAACTTTGGAGTTCTGACGTGACGCCATCAGATCCAGATCTGGAATGCCCCACAGTTGAGTTAACTGGGCAAAAACCTACGGGTGAAGTTCCCACTCCCCCGGATGGAAAGTCTGACGACTCAGATAATCCGCTTCCCAGTTGTCCACTCCTGGGATGTGAATTGCTGATAGATGGCAGGAGTGATCCTCCGCCCATTTGATGATCTTGGATACCTCCATCATCGCCAGGGAACTCTTTGTTCCCCCCTGATGATTGATGTACGCTACAGTCGTCATGTTGTCCGACTGAAATCTTATGAATTTGAGGCCACGCCAGGAGCGCATTGAATATCACTCTTAATTCCAAAATGTTTATTGGGAGAAGAGATTCTTCCCAAGACCAAAGACCCTGAGTTTTCAGAGAGTCCCAGACCGCGCCCCAGCCTAGGAGACTGGCGTCGGTCGTGACAATGATCCACTCCGTTCTGTGGAAACTCATTCCCTGAGACAGATGATCCTGAGACAACCACCAGAGGAGCGAGTCTCTGGTTTCCTGGTCCATTTGTATCTGGGGAGTCAAATCTGCATAATCCCCATTCCACTGCTTGAGCATGCACAGTTGCAGTGGTCTGAGATGAATTCTGGCAAAAGTGACTACGTCCATTGCCGCAACCATTAGACCGATTACCTCCATGCACTGAGCCACAGAAGGTTGAGGAATGGCATGAAGAACTCGACAAGCATTTGAAAGTTTTGACTTCCTGACCTCCGTCAGAAAAATTTTCATCTCTACCGAGTCTATTATTGTTCCCAGGAAGGGAACCCTTGTGACCGGAGACAGAGAACTTTTTTCTATGTTC
The DNA here is from genome assembly GCF_027579735.1 of Bombina bombina. NCBI lineage: Eukaryota > Metazoa > Chordata > Amphibia > Anura > Bombinatoridae > Bombina > Bombina bombina. Next base: position 918,714,688 of record NC_069504.1, read on the forward strand.
ACCTTCCACCCGTGAGACCTTAGAAAGGCCAGAACAATATCCGTATGAGCCTTTGCTTTGTGGAAGGATGACGCCTGAATTAGGATGTCGTCGAGGTAAGGTGCTACCGCAATGCCCCTTGGCCTTAGCACCGCAAGAAGGGACCCCAACACCTTTGTGAAAATTCATGGAGCAGTGGCCAATCCGAAGGGAAGAGCCACAAACTGATAATGTTTGTCCAGGAAGGCGAACCTTAGGAACTGATGGTGAACCTTGTGGATTGGAATATGCAGATATGCATCCTTTAGGTCCACTGTAGTCATGTATTGACCCTTCTGGATCATTGGTAAAATTGTTCGAATAGTTTCCATTTTGAATGATGGAACTCTGAGGAATTTGTTTAGGATTTTCAAATCCAGAATTGGCCTGAACGTTCCCTCCTTTTTGGGAACCACAAACAGGTTTGAGTAAAAACCCAGTCCTTGTTCTGCTTTTGGAACTGGGTGTATCACTCCCATCTTTAAAAGGTCTTCTACGCAATGTAAGAATGCCCGTCTCTTTGTCTGGTCTGAAGACAAGCGAGACATGTGAAACCTTCCCTTTGGAGGAAGGTCCTTGAATTCTAGGAGATACCCCTGAGAGACAATCTCTAAAGCCCAGGGGTCTGGGACATCTCTTGCCCAAGCCTGAGCAAAGAGAGAGAGTCTGCCCCCTACCAGATCCGGTCCCGGATCGGGGGCTATCCTTTCATGCTGATTTGGTAGCAGCAGCAGGCTTTTTGGCCTGCTTTCCCTTGTTCCAGCCTTGCAATGGTTTCCATGCTGGTTTGGGCTGGGATGCATTACCCTCTTGTCTAGGGGCTGTAGAGCTAGGTGCCGGTCCGTTCCTGAAATTGCGAAAGGAACGAAAATTAGACTTATTTTTTGCTTTGAAAGGTCTATCCTGTGGGAGGGCATGGCCCTTTCCCCCAGTGATGTCTGAAAAAATTTCTTTCAATTCTGGCCCGAATAGGGTTTTACCCTTGAAAGGAATATTAAGCAATTTTGTTTTGGACGACACATCCGCCGACCAAGATTTTAGCCAAAGCGCTCTGCGCGCCACTATTGCAAACCCTGAATTTTTCGCCGCTAATTTTGCTAATTGAAAAGCGACATCTAAAATAAATGAATTAGCCAACTTCAGTGCGTGAATTCTGTCCATGACCTCATCATAAGGAGTCTCCTTCTGGAGCGAATTTTCTAGTTCATCGAACCAAAAAGACGCCGCCGTGGTGACAGGAATAATGCACGAAATTGGTTGCAGAAGGAAACCTTGCTGAACAAAAATTTTCTTAAGTAACCCTTCTAGTTTTTTATCCATAGGATCTTTGAAAGTGCAACTGTCCTCTATTGGTATAGTTGTGCGCTTAGCCAAAGTTGAAACTGCCCCCTCAACCTTAGGGACAGTTTGCCATGCGTCCCTTCTGGGGTCCACAATGGGGAACATTTTCTTAAATATAGGAGGGGGAACAAATGGCACACCTGGCTTCTCCCACTCTTTAGTCACTATATCCGCCACCCTCTTGGGTATCGGAAACGCATCAGAGTGCACTGGTACCTCTAAAAATTTGTCCATTTTGCACAATTTTTCTGGAATCACCAAAGGATCACAATCATCAAGTGTAGCTAGCACCTCCTTAAGTAGGGCGCGGAGGTGTTCTAGTTTAAATTTAAATGCAATGGTATCAGTCTCTGCCTGCTGAGAAACTTTCCCTGTGTCAGAAATTTCTCCCTCAGACAGGCCCTCCCTCACCGCCAACTCAGATTGATGTGAGGGTACCACAGAAGAAATTTCCCTGCGTCTGCTTGCTCATCCTCTGTATTTAAAAACTGAGCAATCACGCTTTCTAGGAAAAACTGGCATTTTTGATAAAAAGGCTGCTAGAGAATTATTCATTACTGTTGCTAATTGATGCATAGTAACAGCCATAGGCGCGTCAGATGTACTAGGTATCGATTGCGCGGGCAAAGCTGGCGTTGACACAGAAGGAGAGGAAGATGAACTATCCCCACTACCTTCATTTAAAGACTCATCTTGGGCAACTTCTTTAAAAGTGACAGTACTGTCCTTTATCTGCTTGGACGCTACTGCGCATTTTCACATACATTTAATGGGGGAACCACCTTGGCCTCCATGCACACAGAACATAGGCTATCTGAAGGCACAGACATGTTAGACAGACTTAGGCAAAGTTTTAATGCAATAAAAATTATTTTATACAAAACCGTTACTGTCTCTTTAAATAATAAAAGTGTACACTTTATTACAGAAATGTCAGAAAACCATCAAAGAAATATCCGATCTTTATGAAATTTTCATCACAGTGTCTTAATGCTTAGAAAGTATTGCACACCAATTTTCAGACAATTTAACCCTTAAATGCCCAAACCGGAGCTAATAATAATAATTAACCAGTTAAAGACACTACAGTCCCACGCCACAGTCTCTACTGCAGCGTTTTACCTTCCTTAGGGGTTATTCAGATAAGTAATAAGCCTCCCTGAAGTCCGTTTTTCAATGTAGATACTCCACGTGAAGCTGCATGAACTGCCTAGAGAAAAAGCAACTGCGCAACTGAGGCACGAAAATGAGGCCTCCCCCCTCTGCATTCCAGAGTGAAGGGGCCTTTCTGACAAGATTAGGCGTCTAAACAATTGCCAGGCGTAAATAAAATTCCCCAAAAGTGTTTAAGTCTGAAAAACACTTAAAATGTCACATAAACCTGATAAAAGGTAATCGACTTAGCCCACAAAAGTGTCAACCAGCATAGAGCCCTAGTTATAAGCCTTAATTCTGTTACTGAGTCTAAGAAAATGGCTTACCTATCCGAGAATGGATAACTGACAGTCTTCTAGCATTACTTGGTCTTGTTAGAAAAATGACTGATCATACCTGAAGCAGATAAGCCTGCAAACTGTTCCCCCCAACTGAAGTTCTCTGGTTTCAACAGTCCTGTGTGGGAACAGCAATGGATTTTAGTTACTGGTGCTAAAATCATACTCCTCTTTTAACAGAAATCTTCATCACTTTCTGTTGTAGAGTAAATAGTACAAACCGGCACTATTTTAAAAAAACAAACTCTTGATAGAAGAAATAAAACTACAACTAACACCACATACTCTTTACCACCCCCGTGGAGATGCTACTTGTTCAGAGTGGCAAAGAGAATGACTGGGGGGGCGGAGCCTAAGGGGTGCTATATGCACAGCTCTGCTGGGTGTTTCTCTTTGCCACTTCCTGTAGAGGAAGAGAATATCCCATAAGTAAGGATGAAGCCGTGGACCGGACACACCAATGTAGGAGAAATTTACATTGATTTATCACGTCAAAAAACTTTATTAAAAAAAGTAAAATTGGAGAGATTTTTTTTCTTTTTTCATTTGGAAAAAAATGCTTTAATAAAAGTTATGCTTTAAAGCAACACACACCAATGATGGACACATATAACATAACCATGTCAATATTTTCAGGACTAGTGTGCTAATATATGTATCCACAAGTAGTGATTGTCTGACCACTCAACAAATCAATTGTTAACTATTGTATTACAACCCACCACTCACAGTCCCTTGGGTATAATGATTAAAATGTTTGAATTATATCTACAGTACTTTGAATTGTTATAAACAGATGCAACATTTTTACTAAACTGTAAAAAATCATTTACTTTCAACATCTAACTCACAACATGCCTAAGGGAGACATAGGATGTCTATCTACTTTTCATATAAATAAAGGGAACATCCATTTTTTTGCTCAAACTGTGAATTATTTAAATCCAACATACATAAATCCTACAGAATAATTTCATGTAAACCTCAAATGATATTGCTGTACACTTCCTTGTTTTTTATTTATGTTGCTTATTTGCAATCCATGACTCTAATTTATATGAACTAAAATGGCTCATTGTAAATGCATCAATGAAAAGATCTATACAGTTTTAAAACTAAATAGCATCATAAGATTAAAAAGGCAAATTTAAAGCTAGAAAAAAATATTTTTCACAACAATGTTGTAACATGTATTTATATTTGCAACATTCATTAAAAATATGATAAAAAAGGAAGAACATTTTATTTTTTTAACTTTATTTTTTTTTTTTTAATTTTAAGGTTTGATTTCAAAAGTCAAAGTTAAAGGGATTAGTGACAAATGCCTGCAGTTTTACAAATGGCATTAATAACCAATCATGGTAGTCACATGATTTTCAAAGCAGTAGAAAGAAATAACAATCATTTATAACTACACATAAATCATCTTTAGGCTGGAATAAAAACCATATTCTCATAGCTTCAATATTCCATAGAAATGCAGGATTCTAATCCCTTGTTGAAAGACTAAGCTAACACCTTTATTACTTACATTTTATTGCAGACTTTTCTAGCTCTAATAGAAAGTTTGTAAAGATTAGTATTTTGGCCCAGAGTGTATTTCCATTTAATGTTATAGCCTATGTTTCAATGTAGCCAGATAAGCAGTTTAGTAGATAATAAAGCACTTGACAGACTAATTAAAAAAAGTTATTTCTGTAAAATTTCTTTCCAGAGCTAAACTTTCCAGACATTTAAACAAACATTATCAGGCTAATTTGTGCTTTTTAATCACTCTCTCTACGCTATGTGGCACAACGGAGGTTCTTCTTTTGCAACAACCCTTGTTTTATAAATCACAAATTGGACACTGCAATGATAGTAAGGTACATATAAAGAAAATGTGTGTGATAATTGACAGTAAAGTAAAAATTAAGCTTTCATAATTCAGATAGACACAGTGTCCTTTTAAATATATTTCCAAAGTACTTTTATAATCAAATTTGCTTTGTACCTTTGATATCCTTTGTTGAAGAGAAAACCTAGGTATGCCGATAGTAGCTTCAAAGGACAGTCTACACTAAAAGTGTTATTGTTTAAAAAACATAATAATTTATGATTACCAGATAAATACCCTTCCTTCCTGGCAGGGAGAGTCCACAACTTCATTCCTTACTGTTCGGAAATACAACACCTGGCCACCAGGAGGAGGCAAAGACACCCCAGCTAAAGGCTTAAATAGCCCTCCCACTTCCCCTATCCCCCAGTCATTCTGCAGAGGGAACAAGGAAAAGTAGGAGAAACATCAGGGTATAAAGGTGCCAGAAGAAATAATATAAAAAAGGAGCCACCCAACAAAAATACATCACGGATGGGGTTGTGGACTCTCCCTGCCAGGAAGGAAAGGAATTTATCTGGTAAGCATAAATTATGTTTTCCTTCCATAAGGCAGGGAGAGAGTCCACAACTTCATCATTTACTGTTGGGAAAACTATACCCAAGCTCCGGAGGACACTGAAGGAATAGTGGGAGGAAACAAAAAAGATGCGGACACTATTCTGAGGGCACCACAGCCTGCAAAACTTTTCTCCCGAAAGCTGTTTCAGCCAAAGCAAACACGTCAAACTTGTAAAATTTAGAAAAAGTGTGTAAGGAGGACCACGTAGCCTCCTTACAAATCTGATCCATAGAGGCTTTGTTCTTAAAAGTCCAAGAGGAAGCCACTGCTCTAGTGGAATGAGCCGTTATCCTCTCAGGAGGCTGTCGCCCTGCTGTCTCATAAGCTAAGCGGATGACACTCCTCAACCAGAAAGATAGGGAAGTCGTAGTAGCTTTCTGCCCCTTACACTTCCCTGTGTAAATGACAAACAAAGAGGAAGATTGTCTGAATTCCTTAGAAGCCTGAAGATAGAACTTCAAGGCACGAACCACATCTAGATTGAGAAGCAAGCGTTCCTTCACTGAAGAAGGATTAGGACACAAAGGAACAACAATTTCTTGATTAATGTTACGATCCAACACCACCTTAGGGAGGAACCCTAATTTAGTACGTAAAACCGCCTTATCAGCATAGAAAACAAGATAAGGGGGGTCACATTGCAAAGCAGAAATCTCAGAAACTCTGCACGCAGAGGCAATAGCCAAAAAAAAAACTTTCCAAGATAACAATTTAACAGTATGCATAGGCTCAAACGAAGCCTGCTGCAAAACACTAAGAACAAGATTGAGGCTCCAAGGCGGAGCCCCAGATCTAAACACAGATCTGATCCTAGTCAGAGTCTTAAAGGACTGCACATCGGGAAGCTCAGCCAATCTCTTATGCAGTAGCATAGACAGAGCCGATATCTGTCCCTTCAGGGAACTAGCAGATAGACCCTTCTCTGGTCCATCCTGGAGAAAAGATTCAATTCTGGCAACCTTAACCTTATGCCAGGAAAAACAACACTCTACACACCAGTACAAGAAAGTCCTCCACACTTTATGGTAGATACGACAAGTAACTGGCTTACGAGCTTGAACCAAAGTGTCGATAACACTCTCCGAAAACCCTCCACTGAGATGAGGACATCCCCACCAGATCCGCAAACCACATCCTTCAAAAGCCACGATGGAGCAATCAAAATCACTGATCCTCGCTCCTGCTTGATGTGAGCAACTACGCGAGGGAGAAGCGGTAATGGAGGAAAAAGATATATGAGTCTGAACCTCCATGGTACTGATTGGGCATCTATCAGTTCTGCCTGAGGATCCCTCAACCTGTACCTGGGTAGCTTGGTATTGAGGCAGGATGCCATAAGATCTATCTCTGGCGTCCCCCACTTGCTGCATATCTCTGCAAACACCTCGGAGTGGATTGACCATTCCCCTGGGTGAAAGGATTGCCTGCTGAGAAAGTCTGCTTCCCAGATGTCCACACCTGGAATGGTGATTGCTGACAGCGCACATCTGTGAGTCTCCACCCACTCTAGTATCTGAGATACTTCTCTCATCGCCAAGGGACTTAAAGTTCCCCCCTGACGGTTGATGTAGGCAACCAAGGTTATATTGTCTGATTAGAATCTGATAAACTGGGACGAACCCAGAAGGGGCCAAGCCTTCAAGGAATTGAAGATTGCCCAGAGTTCCAATATATTGATCAGAAGGGAGGACTTCTCCTGAGTACACAGCCCTTGTGCCTTCTTGGCACCCCAAACGGCTCCCCAGCCAGAAAGGCTTGCATCCGTAGTCACAATTTCCCAGGATGGTCTCAAGAAGCACGTGCCTTGGGACAGATGATCTGGACAGATCCACCAAGAGAGCAAGTCTCTCGACAGGTTGTCCAGCACAATCTGTTGAGGCAGATTTGAATAGTCGCCGTTCCATTGTCTCAGCATGCATAGTTGTAAGGGTCTGAGATGGAATCTGGCAAAGGGAATGATGTCCATACAGGACACCATGAGTCCGATCACCCCCATACACTGGGTCACTGAGGGTCTCAAGGAGGCCTGGAGGGCAAGACAAGCAGTAGTTAGCTTGCAATGTCTCTGATCTGTGAGAAATATTCTCATGGGTATAGAGTCTATTATTGTCCCCAGGAAATTCACCCTTGTACTTGGAGTAAGAGAACTCTTTTCCAAGTTTATCTTCCATCCATGTGATCAAAGAAGACTGACAAGGGACTCTGAGTGTTCCTCTGCTAAACAAAAAGATGATGCCTGTACCAATATATCATCCAGGTAAGGCGCTACTGCAATACCTTGTGTTCTTGCAATGGCTAGAAGAGCTCCCAGAACCTTCAAAAATATCCTTAGAGCAGTAGCTAGGTCAAACAGAAGAGCTATGAACTGCAAGAGCTGGTGCAGAAAGGCAAACCTCAGGAACTGAAAATGTTCCCTGTGTATCGGAATGTGAAGGTATGCATCCTTCAGGTCGATGGTGGTCATAAACTGTCCTTTCTGAACCAGAGGAAAGATTGACCGTATTGTCTCCATCTTGAAAGAGGGAACACTAAGAAACTTGTTTAGGCACTTTAAGTCTAGAATTGGATGAAAAGTTCCCTCCTTTTTTGGAACCACAAAAAGGTGTGAATAAAACCCCAAACCTCTTTGTGCAGTATGTACCGGAACAAATATTCCTAGAGAGGAGAGATCACGTACGCAACCTAAAAACATAAATTATGCTTACCTAATCATTTTCTTTTCTTCTGACAGGAAAAGTCCACAGCTACATTCATTACTTTTGGGAATTCAGAACCTGGCCACCAGGAGGAGGCAAAGACACCCCAGCCAAAGGCTTTAAATACCTCCCCACTTCCCTAATCCCCCAGTCATTCTACCTAGGGAACAAGGTTGTTATAATAAAGATATACAAGAATCTACAGTGCTGTGGACATTTGGTTCAATGATAGGGAACAAGGAACAGTAGGAGAAATATCAGGGTGAAAAAAGGTGCCAGAAGAACAAAAATGTACTGCCGCCTCATAGACAAAGCACAGGCGAACAGAAGAAAACAAAATTATCAGGTAAGCATAATTTATGTTTTTCTTCTTAAACAGGTATGTGTGAGGGGGTGTGGGGAGCGCTAATAGTTCTAGCTGTGAGTTGGACTATTGTATGTGGTAATTATATGTATTATCTATTATATATTATTCATGTGTATTTCCAATTGTTCCAAGTGTCTATCTATCACCTCGTGATTATAAATGGTCAACACTATATTATTGTTATTTAGTGTTAACCTATGGTTTTAAACAGTGTTAATAGTGCATATATTATGCTAATAGTGTTAATAGTGCATATATTATGCTAATAGTGCATATAGTATATACCTTGAGACCTAATATCGTTTTATGCCTTTAAAATATAGTTCCGTATTTTGCCTTTAAATCCCTTAATTAGTCGTAAAATAAATGGATTGCTCCTCTGTATTAGTTCATACCAAATTGATATATCTATCTAATGACACCAAACTAGTTAAAGTTCAAAAATATTTTTATATGAAATTTCACGTTATATATGCAGATACAAAATAAAAAATAAAAAATAAAAATAATTGCAGATACAAATAAAATTTATACAGATAAAATATTACTAAGATAAATTCAGAATGATTCCGTTAGCCACCTATTGTTGGCATACATATAATAAAAAACTTTGTTTAAAAGTCAGTTTTTACATAAGAAGGCTGTTAGAGTCTGATTAGTGATGTGGTATCAGATACTCCAGTGCACACTCTCCTTGTGTGTCTTAGTTTTACTCTTAGATTATGTATACATTTTTTGCGAAAAATATGTAGTGAAGTTGTGGCCACAACTGAGTTCTTTTACTTATCTTCCGTGTCTTCAAATCTGGACAATGTAGTGTTGCACTCCCCCTAACCGGACTTCTGATTGTGTCTTACCTTGTTTATCTTTGGGGTCTTGGGAAGCTGTACGCCCGATGGTATACCTTAATGGAGGATCAGCGTCTCTCCGTTTGAAGTTCCCGGCGGCTTGCTTCCTCTCCCTGACGTCGTGTGTCTCACGTGTTCCGTTGGAGGCCAATCAGGTAACCGGATCGTGGGGGGAGTGTATCTCCTTGGAATCCTCGCTTGCTTGGTTCTGTAGCGGCTTTCGAAATCCACACTCGATAGTCTGTCTACGCGTTTCAGCGCTCTCCTGCGCCTTTATCAAGACTTGTTTTCTTCTTAAACAGGAAGAGTCCACAGCTGCAATCATTACTTTTGGGAAAATACCCAAGCTAGAGGACACTGAATGCAAACAAAGGGTGGGTACAAAATGCGGCCCCTTTGAAAGGCACCACAGCCTGAAATTACCCGACACCCTGTAAAAAATTATAAACGACACAGATAAAAAAAATGGAAGCCCAGGTAACTGCACATCAGTTACATAACCTGCAAAGCCGTGCTAGAGACCACTCAGACCCAGAGTCTGCTGAGCACAAAAGCCTCCAATAAGCCAGCCCAGCAGCTCTCGACTCCCACAAAAGTACCCACGACCTAAAGGTCAAGAACCTCTATCTACCCCCTGAGAGGGAGAATAGATAACCCCAGAAGAGATCCAAAGGACCATCCAACACGGGCTCAAAACAAACTTAGAGCAACCCAAGGTTGCTACAGTACTATCGCCTAGGGAGACAGAAAAGAAGTCCATACTCAGGATAAAAACATCACTAAGATGACCCGAGGGCCACCCTTCCCTGACACAGTACCATACCACATAAGGTGCTCCAGAAAACTGCGAGTTCCCTGTTGCATCATAGTCAAGTCGACAGACTAGACAGGCATAGACAACAGAGACAGGATAACCATCACAGCAGCTAACAAAGAGCTCTCCAAGAGAACATCAAGCCACCTGAAACAAGAATTCACAATGACCAGCCTCCAGGCAGCAAAGCTGACCCTAAGCCATCGTGGCACTCAACCCACAGAGTAACGCCGAAAAATCTCGAAAACAACTCCCAACCAGAAAAATACCGGGCTCCCAGGAGCGTCCCCTCCCAGCAGCAGACGCAAAAAAAAGAAAGATGGACATCAAATGTCCTTCCACCCAAGGGGAGTACAGACTCAAGAAAAGAAAACAGTCAACACTGCATAGAGCAAACCGAACCCCCTACCTTCCCTCCAGGGTTAAAGACCGAAGACAAGAGTCCCAGACCTCTGGAAGAAAAACAGAATTTATGCTTACCTGATAAATTACTTTCTCCAACGGTGTGTCCGGTCCACGGCGTCATCCTTACTTGTGGGAATATCTCTTCCCCAACAGGAAATGGCAAAGAGTTCCAGCAAAGCTGGCCATATAGTCCCTCCTAGGCTCCGCCCACCCCAGTCATTCGACCGACGGACAGGAGCAAAAAAAATAGGAGAAACCATAGGGTGTCGTGGTGACTGTAGTTAAAGAAAATAATTCATCGGACCTGATTAAAAAACCAGGGCGGGCCGTGGACCGGACACACCGTTGGAGAAAGTAATTTATCAGGTAAGCATAAATTCTGTTTTCTCCAACATTGGTGTGTCCGGTCCACGGCGTCATCCTTACTTGTGGGAACCAATACCAAAGCTTTAGGACACGGATGAAGGGAGGGAGCAAATCAGGTCACCTAAACGGAAGGCACCACGGCTTGCAAAACCTTTCTCCCAAAAATAGCCTCAGAAGAAGCAAAAGTATCAAATTTGTAAAATTTGGCAAAAGTGTGCAGTGAAGACCAAGTCGCTGCCTTACATATCTGATCAACAGAAGCCTCGTTTTTGAAGGCCCATGTGGAAGCTACAGCCCTAGTGGAGCGAGCTGTGATTCTTTCAGGAGGCTGCCGTCCGGCAGTCTCATAAGCCAATCGGATGATGCTTTTAAGCCAAAAGGAAAGAGACGTAGAAGTTGCTTTTTGACCTCTCCTTTTACCAGAATAGACGACAAACAGAGAAGAAGTTTGTCTGAACTCCTTTGTAGCTTCTAAGTAGAATTTTAGAGCACGGACTACATCTAAATTGTGTAGCAAACGTTCCTTCTTTGAAACTGGATTCGGACACAAAGAAGGTACAACTATCTCCTGATTAATATTTTTGTTGGAAACAACCTTTGGTAGAAAACCAGGCTTAGTACGCAAAACAACCTTATCTGAATGGAACACCAGATAGGGCGGAGTACACTGTAGAGCAGATAACTCAGAAACTCTTCTAGCAGAAGAAATAGCAACCAAAAACAAAACTTTCCAAGATAACAACTTAATATCTATGGAATGTAAAGGTTCAAACGGAACCCCTTGAAGAACTGAAAGAACTAGATTTAAACTCCAGGGAGGAGTCAAAGGTCTGTAAACAGGCTTGATCCTAACCAAAGCCTGAACAAATGCTTGAACATCTGGCACAACTGCCAGTCGTTTGTGTAGTAAGACAGATAAAGCAGAAATCTGTCCCTTTAGAGAACTCGCAGATAATCCTTTATCCAAACCTTCTTGTAGAAAGGAAAGAATCCTATGAATTTTTATCCTATTCCATGGGAATCCCTTGGATTCACACCAGCAGATATATCTTTTCCATATTTTATGGTAAATCTTTCTAGTTACCGGTTTTCTGGCTTGAACCAGAGTATCTATCACAGAATCTGAAAACCCACACTTTGATAGAATCAAGCGTTCAATCTCCAAGCCGTCAGCTGGAGGGAGACCAGATTTGGATGTTCGAATGGACCCTGAACAAGAAGGTCCTGTCTCAAAGGTAGCTTCCATGGTGGAACCGATGACATATTCACCAGGTCTGCATACCAAGTCCTGCGTGGCCACGCAGGAGCTATCAAGATCACCGAGGCCCTCTCCTGTTTGATCCTGGCTACCAGCCTGGGAATGAGAGGAAACGGTGGAAACACATAAGCTAGGTTGAAGGTCCAAGGCGCTACTAGTGCATCCACTAGAGTCGCCTTGGGATCCCTGGATCTGGACCCGTAGCAAGGAACCTTGAAGTTCTGACGAGACGCCATCAGATCCATATCTGGAATGCCCCATAGTTGCGTCAACTGGGCAAAGATCTCCGGGTGGAGTTCCCACTCCCCCGGATGGAATGTCTGACGACTCAAATAATCCGCTTCCCAGTTTTCCACACCTGGAATGTGGATCGCAGATAGGTGGCAGGAGTAATTCTCCGCCCATTGTATTATTTTGGTCACTTCTTTCATCGCCAGGGAACTCCTTGTTCCCCCCTGATGATTGATATACGCAACAGTCGTCATGTTGTCTGATTGGAATCTTATGAATCTGGCCTTTGGTAGCTGAGGCCAAGCCCTGAGAGCATTGAATATCGCTCTTAGTTCCAGAATGTTTATCGGGAGAAGAGACTCTACCCGAGACCATAGTCCCTGAGCTTTCAGGGATTCCCAGACCGCGCCCCAGCCCACTAGGCTGGCGTCGGTCGTGACGATGACCCACTCTGGTCTGCGGAAGCTCATTCCCTGGGACAGGTGATCCTGAGTTAGCCACCAACGGAGTGAGTCTCTGGTCTTCTGATCTACTTGAATCACTGGAGACAAGTCTGTATAGTCCCCATTCCACTGTTTCAGTATGCACAGTTGTAATGGTCTTAGATGAATTCGCGCAAAAGGAACTATGTCCATTGCTGCAACCATCAATCCTACTACTTCCATGCACTGAGCTACGGAAGGACGAGGAATAGAATGAAGAACTTGACAAGCGTTTAGAAGTTTTGACTTTCTGACTTCTGTCAAGAAAATCCTCATTTCTAAGGAATCTATTATTGTTCCCAAGAAGGGAACTCTTGTCGACGGAGACAGGGAACTTTTTTCTATGTTCACCTTCCATCCGTGAGATCTGAGAAAGGCCAGAACAATGTCTGAGTGAGCCTTTGCCTTTGAAAGAGACGACGCTTGTATTAGAATGTCGCCCAAGTACGGTACTACTGCAATGCCCCTTGGTCTTAGAACCGCTAGAAGGGATCCGAGTACCTTTGTGAAAATCCTTGGAGCAGTGGCTAATCCGAATGGGAGGGCCACAAACTAGTAATGTTTGTCCAGAAAGGCGAACCTTAGGAACTGATGATGTTCTTTGTGGATAGAGATATGTAGATACGCATCCTTCAGATCCACGGTAGTCATAAATTGACCTTCCTGGATTGTGGGTAGAATCGTTCGAATGGTTTCCATCTTGAACGATGGTACTCTGAGAAATTTGTTTAGGATCTTTAAATCCAGGATTGGTCTGAAAGTTCCCTCTTTTTTGGGAACTACAAACAGATTTGAGTAAAATCCCATTCCTTGTTCCGCCGTTGGAACTGGGTGTATCACTCCCATCTTTAACAGGTCTTCTACACAATGTAAGAATGCCTGTCTCTTTATTTGGTTTGAGGATAAGTGAGACATGTGGAACCTTCCCCTTGGGGGTAGTTCTTTGAATTCCAGAAGATAACCCTGAGAAACTATTTCTAGCGTCCGGGGATCCTGAACATCTCTTGCCCAAGCCTGAGCAAAGAGAGAGAGTCTGCCCCCCACTAGATCCGGTCCCGGATCGGGGGCTACTCCTTCATGCTGTTTTGTTAGCAGCGGCAGGCTTCTTGGCCTGCTTACCCTTGTTCCAGCCTTGCATCGGTTTCCAGGCTGGTTTGGTCTGTGAGGTATTACCCTCTTGCTTAGAGGATGCAGAATTAGAGCCCGGTCCGTTCCTGAAATTACGAAAGGAACGAAAATTAGAATTATTCTTGGCTTTGAAAGGCCTATCTTGTGGGAGGGCGTGGCCCTTTCCCCCAGTGATGTCTGAGATAATCTCTTTCAATTCTGGCCCAAAGAGAGTTTTACCCTTGAAGGGGATATTAAGCAATTTTGTCTTGGATGATACATCCGCTGACCAAGACTTTAGCCAAAGCGCTCTGCGCGCCACAATTGCAAACCCTGAATTTTTCGCCGCTAATCTAGCTATTTGCAAAGCGGCATCTAAAATAAAAGAGTTAGCCAACTTAAGTGCGTGAACTCTGTCCATAACCTCCTCATATGTAGTCTCTCTACTGAGCGACTTTTATAGTTCCTCGAACCAAAACCACGCTGCTGTAGTGACAGGAACAATGCACAAATGGGTTGAAGAAGGTAACCTTGCTGTACAAAAATCTTCTTAAGCAAACCCTCCAATTTTTTATCCATAGGATCTTTGAAAGCACAATTATCCTCGATAGGAATAGTAGTGCGCTTGTTTAGAGTAGAAACTGCCCCCTCGACCTTAGGGACTGTCTGCCATAAGCCCTTTCTGGGGTCGACCATAGGAAATAATTTCTTAAATATAGGAGGGGGAACAAAAGGTATGCCGGGCTTCTCCCATTCCTTATTCACTATGTCCGCCACCCGCTTGGGTATAGGAAAAGCGTTGGGGTGCACCGGAACCTCTAGGAACTTGTCCATCTTGCATAATTTTTCTGGAATGACCAGGTTGTCACAATCATCCAGAGTAGATAACACCTCCTTAAGCAGTGCGCGGAGATGTTCTAATTTAAATTTAAATGTCACAACATCACAACATCAGGTTCAGCCTGTTGGGAAATATTTCCTGAATCTGAAATTTCCCCATCTGACCAAACCTCCCTCATGGCCCCTTCAGATTGGTGTGAGGGTATGACAGAACAATTATCATCAGCGCCCTCCTGCTCTTCAGTGTTTAAAACAGAGCAATCGCGCTTTCTCTGATATGCAGGCATTTTGGATAAAATATTTGCTATGGAGTTATCCATTACAGCCGTCAATTGTTGCATGGTAATAAGCATTGGCGCGCTAGAAGTACTAGGGGGCTCCTGCGTGGGCAAAACTGGTGTAGACACAGAAGGAGATGATGTAGAACCATGTCTACTCCCTTCATCTGATGAATCATCTTGGGCAACTTCATTATCTGTGACAGTACTGTCCTTACTTTGTTTGGACGCTTTGGCACAATTATCACATAATTTAGAAGGGGGAGACGCATTGACTTTCATACATATAGAACATAGCTTATCTGAAGGCACAGACATGTTAAACAGGCTTAAACTTGTCAGTAAAACACAAAAACCGTTTTAAAACAAAACCGTTACTGTCTCTTTACATTTTAAACAGAGCACACTTTATTACTGAATATGTGAAAAAATATGAAGGAATTGTTCAAAATTTACCAAAATTTCACCACAGTGTCATAAAGCATTAAAAGTATTGCACACCAATTTTCAGAGCTTTAACCCTTAAAATAACGAAACCGGAGCCGGTTACAGTTTTAACCCCTCTACAGTCCCAGCTACAGCCTTTGCTGCAACTTTACCAAGCCCAGAGGGGAATACGATACCAAATGACGCCTTCTAGGAACTTTTCCAACTATCTTCAGGTCCTCACACATGCATCTGCATGTCTTGCTCTCAAAAACAACTGCGCAATAATGGCGCGAAAATGAGGCTCAGCCTACAACTGGGAAGGCCCTTCCTGACTGGAAAAGGTGTCTAACATAGTGCCTGACGTTAAAAAATGTTCCCCAAGTTTATAAGTGTGAAATACCAGCATAAACATGTATAAAGTGCCCAAATAAAGCAATCGATTTTGCCCATAAAAGTGTCTACCAGTTTTATAGCCCATATTAAGCCCTTTATTCTGCTTGAGACTAAGAAAATGGCTTACCGGTCCCCATGAGGGGAAAAGACAGCCTTCCAGCATTACACAGTCTTGTTAGAAATATGGCTAGTCATACCTTAAGCAGAAAAGTCTGCTAACTGTTTCCCCCAACTGAAGTTACTTCATCTCAACAGTCCTATGTGGAAACAGCAAAGGATTTTAGTTACTGTCTGCTAAAATCATCTTCCTCTCACAAACAGAATTCTTCATCTTTTTCTGTTTCAGAGTAAATAGTACATACCAGCACTATTTTAAAATAACAAACTCTTGATAGTAGAATAAAAAAACTACAACTAAACACCACATACTCTTAACCATCTCCGTGGAGATGTTGCCTGTGCAACGGCAAAGAGAATGACTGGGGTGGGCGGAGCCTAGGAGGGACTATATGGCCAGCTTTGCTGGGACTCTTTGCCATTTCCTGTTGGGGAAGAGATATTCCCACAAGTAAGGATGACGCCGTGGACCGGACACACGAATGTTGGAGAAATTGGGTTCAGTGTCCCTTTAAAGACAATATCAACCATAAAAATAAGTTGTTTTGTATAAATAACATACATTAGATTATAATAATAATATACTATGAAATAACTATTAAATGTTTTATAAAGAAATCAAAGAAAAATTAACTATATATTCACCCATCATCTAATATTAGAGATTACCAAAGTCTCTGTTTTTTAATGGTCTTAAAAAAAAAACCCAATTTGAATATTCAGCATAGTGTCATTCTTACTTCTTTTTATTTGTTTTGGGACATAAAACAAAGCCTTTTACCAGTTTATTAATTCTGAATCTTTTAAATTCCTGTAAAAGTAGAACTCCCTCTTTCATATCTTTCTAGTTCCAAACACATCCTTCACATATTTATAATTATTTTGTTAACAGACTGCCCCTTTGAGGCTTGCTTTCTTACATTATTCCTTAAGACTATAAATGAACTAAGCAATAAACGTCCCAGAAGAGCTAAAACTCTAAACTAACAATTAAATGTTGCATAATGAACAAAAGTACATTTTATTTCAAACAATTGTTGTTTTATTTTTTTATTTTTTTTCAATTCAGATGTATTTCATGCTGACTTTCTTATTTGAGCTTGTAATGCATTTTTAACTGCAGGGCCCCTGAGTCAGATTTTCAATCCTAGCTCCTAATAAAAGATCAGGCAAAGCATTTACACATTTTTTATATTAGTAGCCAGCAGACATGCTATCAATGACACACAATAGTATAAAGTAATTTCCATGGGAACGCTAATGACCAACTTCAGTCAACATACGTTTTAATCCTTTTTTATTTGACTACCAGTATACCATTGTTATTTTAACAATTAAGAAACAAAATTCAAGATAGGGAAAGTGTTTTCATCTTATTGTACAGTATACCAAACAATTAGTTTTGTGATATAAAGCAGAGATCCATCATTTTCTTACCAGGTGTAACATTTTTTTACTTTCAGGGAACATTCCTGTTACACATTCCTAGAAATACCTTTTTCTTTCTCCTCAGTCCCACAAGAATAAAACGCTAAGAGCCACCCTGACTAAAAAATACTGTGTCTCCCAGTTGAAGTACTCACAACCTGAGAAAACACACAGCCCTTCACATTTTTTGAAAGCCCAAGATCGTTTCTTAAATGTATCACATACAAATAAATGCCTGCACCTGCCCTTAAAAAATCCTATCTCATAAAGGATTTTCAAGTCCCAATAAAGATATGCAGTATTAGTTAACTTATAGAAGGATATCATGTCCCCATCTGTATAGTTAACCCATGAAGTGCAGTCTTCATACCTAGAAGACAAAAGACACTACAGTCTAGCCGTCTGGTGCAGGAGGGCATCTTACAAGGCTAGACTTACAAAGGACACATACTTCTTACAGAGACCTGTAGAAAAAGAAAGAACAGAGTAAATCTACTCTGTCTTTCTATACTAGGGCAGCAATAAGTTAGGAAACAAAGCAAGGCCCACCTCACACGTTCCTAACTGCTTTAAAACCACCACTACTCTACTGCAGAGATTGACGTGGACTACAGCTATACCCAAAAATCCTCCGTGTAGCAAAAGAAATCCAATTTTCTTCAGACACCAAAACTTCACCTCCTAAATTGACAGGCAAAAAGAATAACTGGGGATTGTGGGTGGGGGAGTGACACTTAACAGCTTTGTTGTGGTGCTCTTTGCCACCTCCTGCTGGCCAGGAGTGATATTCCCACTAGTAATTGATGACGTTGTGGACTCTCCATATCTTAGGAAAGAAAAAATTACATAATTCAAATAGGTAACATGTTGAATTGGTAATTGATGCACAAATGCCACAAATCTGCATACATGGACCCAAATACACGCAAAATGGAAAAATTAAACATAATTCAGTCATATAGAAAACAGCTTAGAGTGGAATTTGGCCTGTTTTACATTAGAAACTTAGCTATTCAAATAAGACCTTTCAGCATTGCTTAAACTTATGATTTTAAATGTCCTGTGTAAAACCAACAATAACCATTAGAGGCTACTACTGTGATCATTGTATGTGTGTGTGTATAATTTGTACATACATTTACGCCAATAATGGAAATGTGATAAACCATAAGTTGCATGTGACACGCAAAAACAGTGATCTTCACCTTGGCTGCCAGTAACTGTCACTAGCAGTTCAGTCTAGAAATGACTGGCAAGTTACTCTATTCTACATGACTACAGCATTCCAGCTTCCTCTGCTTCTCACATGTTCTAGCTGCAAAAGGAGAGGGCTGTAGCAGCACTATCGCTCCCATCCATCAGCTCTCCCCAGCAACTCTTGTCATTGTGTACAGTCATGTTAGCCAAACTGGCCATTTGTCTGGCAATTATTATTTTTTATTATGGTGGGAACATGCAAGTGCAGTAGAGTGGCAGTAGGGTGCTTGTAAGAATGTGTGAGGGATTGATAAATGCATGTAAGTGTAGGAGAAGGCCCGGTGGGTGCATGTAATAGTAAAAAGAGCATCTGGTAAGTTTGCAAAGGTACAAAACTAAAGGGTGCAAGAGCACTTCATGTCTGAAGATCTTTCATGATCAAAAAGCTTGCCAAATGCAATGGGCGCATTTGAATTTACTTTTGTGCAGGATGATAAATAAAACATAATTTATGTAAGAACTTACCTGATAAATTCATTTCTTTCATAATGGCAAGAGTCCATGAACTAGTGACGTATGGGATTTACAATCCTACCAGGAGGGGCAAAGTTTCCCAAACCTCAAAATGCCTATAAATACACCCCTCACCACACCCACAATTCAGTTTAACGAATAGCCAAGAATTGGGGTGATAAAGAAATAAGTAAAAAGCATCAACAAAGGAATTTGGAAATAATTGTGCTTTATACATAAAAATCATAACAACCATAAAAAAGGGGGTGGGCCTCATGGACTCTTGCCAATATGAAAGAAATGAATTTATCAGGCAAGTTCTTACATAAATTATGTTTTCTTTCATGTAATTGGCAAGAGTCCATGAGCTAGTGACGTATGGGATAGCAATACCAAAGATGTGAAACTCCACGCAAGAGTCACTAGAGAGGGAGGGATAAAAATAAAAACAGCCATTTTCCGCTGAAAAAATCAATCAACAACCCAAAATATAAGTTAATTCTCATAAATGTGAGGAAAAAAACATAAATCAAAAGCAGAAAAATCAAACTGAAACAGCTGCCTGAAGAACTTTTCAACCAAAAACTGCTTCCGAAGAAGCAAATACATCAAAATGGTAGAATTTAGTAAATGTATGCAAAGAAGACCAAGTAGCAGCTTTGCAAATCTGATCAACTGAAGCTTCATTCTTAAAAGCCAAGGAAGTGGAAACTGATCTAGTAGAATGAGCTGTAATTCTCTGAGGCGGGGCTTGATGAATCAAAAGTTTTAACCATGAGGCCAAAGAAACGGCAGAAGCCTTCTGACCTTTCCTGGAACCAGAAAAGATAACAAAAAGACTAGAAGTCTTCCTGAAATCTTTAGTAGCTTCAACATAATATTTCAAAGCTCTCACCACATCCAAAGAATGTAAAGATCTCTCCAAAAAAATTCTTAGGATTAGGACACAAGGAAGGAACTACAATTTCTCTATTAATGTTGTTAGAATTTACAACCTTAGGTAATTTAAAGGAAGTCCGCAAAACTGATGATGAAAAATCAGAAAAGGAGATTCACAAGAGAACGGATGATTCAAAAACTCTTCTAGCAGAAGAGATGGCCAAAAGAAACAACACTTTCCAAGAAAGTAGTTTAATGTCCAAAGAATGCATAGGATCAAATGGAGGAGCCTGTAAAGCCTTCAAAACCAAATTAAGACTCCAAGGAGGAGAGATTGATTTAATGACAGGCTTGATACGAACCAAAGCCTGAACAAAACAATGAATATCAGGATGCTTAGCAATCTTTCTGTGAAATAAATCAGAAAGAGCAGAGATTTGTCCTTTCAAAGAACTTGCAGACAAACCTTTATCCAAACCATCCTGAAGAAACTGTAAAATTCGAGGAATTCTAAAAGAATGCCAAGAAAATTTATGGGAAGAACACCATGAATTGTAAGTCTTCCAAACTCGATAATAAATCTTTCTAGAAACAGATTTACGAGCCTGCAACATAGTATTAATCCCCGAGTCAGAGAAACCTCTATGACTAAGCGTTCAATTTCCATACCCTCAAATTTAATGATTTGAGATCCTGATGGAAAAATGGACCTTGAGATAGGTCTGGCCTTCATGGAAGTGGCCAAGGTTGGCAACTGGACATCGAACAAGATCCGCATACCAAAACCTGTGAGACCGTGCTGGAGCCTCCAGCAGCACAAACGATTGCTCCATGATGATTTTGTAGATCACTCTTGGAAGAAGAACTAGAGGCGGAAAAATATAAGCAGGTTGATTACACCAAGGAAGTGTCAACGCATCCACTGCTTCCGCCTGAGGATCCCTGGACCTGGACAGGTACCTGGGAAGTTTTTATGTTTAGATGAGATGCCATCAGATCTATTTCTGGAAGCCCCCACATCTGAACAATTTGAGAAAACACATCTGGTTGGAGAGACCATTCTCTCGGATGTAAAGTCTGACGACTGAGATAATCCGCTTCCCAATTGTCTATACCTGGGATATGAACCGCAAAAATTAGACAGGAGCTGGATTCCGCCCAAACAAGTATCCAAGATACTTCTTTCATAGCTTGAGGACTGTGAGTCCCACCGTGATGATTGACATATGCCACAGTTGTGATATTGTCTGTCTGAAAACAAATGAACGGTTCTCTCTTCAACAGAGGCCAAAATTGAAGAGCCCTGAGAATCGCACGGAGTCCCAAAATATTGATTGGTAATCTCGCCTCTTGAGATTTCCAAAAACCTTGTGCTGTCAGAGATCCCAAAACAGCTCCTTAACCGTAAAGACTTGCATCTGTTGTGATCACAGTCCAGGTTGGATGAACGAAAGAGACCCCTAGAATTATACAATGGTGATCTAACCACCAAGTCAGAGAAAGTCGAACACTGGGATTTAAGGATATTAATTGTGATATCCTTGTATAATCCCTGCACCATTGGTTCAGCATACAAAGCTGGAGAAATATCATATGAAAACGAACAAAGGGGATCACGTCCGATGCTGCAGTCATGAGACCTAAAACTTCCATGCAAATAGCTACTGTTAGAGACAAAGTCATGGACACTGAATCTATCTGGAAACCTAAAAAGGTTAACTTTGTCTGAGGAATCAAGGAACTTTTTGGTAAATTGAGCCTCCAACCATGTCTTTGAAGAAACAACACTAGTTGATTTGTGTGAGATTCTGCAGAACGTAAAGACTGAGAGAGTACCAAGATATTGTCCAAATAAGGAAACACCGCAATACTCCGCTCTCTGATTACAGAGAGAAGGGCACGAGAACCTTTGAAAAGATTCTTGGAGCTGTCGCTAGGCCAAAAGGAAGAGCAACAAATTGGTAATGCTTGTCTAGAAAAGAGAATCTCAGGAACTGATAGTGATCTGGATGAATCGGAATATGAAGATATGCATCTTGTAAGTCTATTGTGGACATATAATGCCCTTGCTGAACAAAAGGCAGAATAGTCCTTATAGTCACCATTTTGAAAGCTGGTACTCTTACATATTGATTCAAAATCTTTAGATCCAGAACTGGTCTGAATGCATTTTCTTTCTTTGGGACAATGAATAGATTTGAATAAAACCCCAGACCCTGTTCCTGAAACGAAACTGGCATGATAAGCCC
Source organism: Bombina bombina (assembly GCF_027579735.1). NCBI lineage: Eukaryota > Metazoa > Chordata > Amphibia > Anura > Bombinatoridae > Bombina > Bombina bombina. Next base: position 918,736,874 of record NC_069504.1, read on the forward strand.
TGATAACTCCAGGTCTGAAACACACTTCAGGAAAGCCTGAACCTTTACTGGCTTTGCTGGAATGCGTGAGAGAAAAAAGTCTTACTCTGAATCCTATTCTGTTACCCTGAGAGACAATACTCTGAATCCAATGATTTTGGACCGAATTGATCCAAACATCTTTGAAAAATTTTAATCTGCCCCCTACCAGCTGAGCTGGAATGAGGGCCGCATCTTCATGCGGACTTGGGGCCTGGCTTTGATCTCTTAAATGGCTTGGATTTATTCCAATTTGAAGAATGCTTCCAATTGGAAACAGATTCCTTGGGGGAAGGATTAGGTTTCTGTTCCTTATTTTGTCAAAAGGAACGAAAACGGTTAGAAGCTTTAGATTTACACTTAGGACTTTTATCCCGAGGCAAAAAAACTCCCTTCCCCCCAGTAACAGTTGAAATTATTGAATCCAACTGAGAACCAAATAATTTATTACCTTGGAAAGAAAGAGATAGCAATCTGGACTTAGAAGTCATATCAGCATTCCAAGATTTAAGCCACAAAGCTCTTCTAGCTAAAGACATAGATTTAACATCAATTTTGATAATATAAAAAATGACATCACAAATGAAATTATTAGCATGTTGAATCAACTTAACAATGCTAGACAAATCATGAGCAGATACTTGTTGCGCTAAAGTTTCCAACCAAAAAGTTGAAGCAGCTGCAAGAAGATGACCTGAATATAAATAAGCTTTCCTTAGATAAGATTCAAGTTTCATAGCTAAATGATCTTTAAAAGAAGTACTATCTTCAGTAGGAATAGTAGTACGTTTGGCAAGAGTAGAGATAGCCCCATCAACTTTGGGGATCTTTCCCCAAAACTCCAATCTAACTGCTGGCAAAGGATACAATTTTTTAAACCTTGAAGGAATAAAGGAAGTACCAGGCCTATTCCATTCTTTAGAAATCATATCAGAAATAGCATCAGGAACTGGAAAAACCTCTGGAATAACCACAGGAGGTTTATAAACAGAATTTAAACGTTTACTAGTTTTAATATTAAGAGGACTAGTTTTCTCCATATCTAATGTAATCAACACTTCTTTTAACAAAGAACGAATATACTCCATTTTAAATAAATAAGAGGATTTGTCAGTGTCAATATCTGTAGCAGGATCTTCTGAATCAGATAGATCCTCATCAGAGAAGGATAAATCAGTATGATGCCGGTCATTTGAAATTTCATCAACTTTAGAAGTTTTAAAAGACCTTTTACGTTTATTAGAAGGTGGAATGGCAGAAAAAGACTTCTGAATAGAATCAGAAGAAATAAATTATTTTAAATTTACAGGTATATCTTGTGCATTAGATGTTGAGGGAACAGCAACAGGTAATGAACTACTACTGATGGATACATTTTCTGCATGTAAAAGTTTATCATGACATATATTACAAACCACAGCTGGAGGTATAACCTCCACAAGTTTACAACAAAAGCACTTAGCTTTGGTAGAACTGTTATCAGGCAGCAGCGTTCCAACAGTGATTTCTGAGACAGGATCAGATTGAGACATCTTGCAAATGTAAGAGAAAAAAACAACATATAAAGTAAAATTATCAATTTCCTTATATGGCAGTTTCAGGAATGGGAAAAAATGCAAACAGCATAGCCCTCTGACATAGAAAAAAAGCAAGAGGCAAATAGGAATGGGGTCTTAAATAATGAAAAACGTCCGGAAACGTCCGGAAACGACACACTCGTGTCATAGATAGCACAACCTAAGACGCTGGAAATGACGAATTTTGCGCAAAAAAATCTTGCTCCAAGAATGACGCAATAAACTTTGACTTAGTGCGCTCTCGCGAGCCTAATTCTGCCCGCAAATTTAAAAGACAGTCAATTTGAAAAAGAGACTATACCCCAGGTAAGAAATACATTTTCTTTAAAAAGCATTTCCCAGATAGGAAACTGACAGTCTGCAAAAGAAAATATACTGAAAACCTGAATCATGGTAAATATAAGTACAATACATATATTTAGAACTTTATATAAATACATAAAGTGCCAAACCATAGCTGAGAGTGTCTTAAGTAATGAAAACATACTTACCAAAAGACACCCATCCACATATAGCAGATAGCCAAACCAGTACTGAAACGGTTATCAGTAGAGGTAATGGAATATGAGAGTATATCGTTGATCTGAAAAGGGAGGTAGGAGATTAATCTCTATGACCAATAACAGAGAACCTATGAAATAGATCCCCAGTGAGGAAAACCATTGCATTCAATAGGTGATACTCCCTTCACATCCCTCTGACATTCACTGTACTCTGAGAGGAATCGGGCTTCAAAATGCTGAGAAGCGCATATCAATGTAGAAATCTTAGCACAAACTTACTTCATCACCTCCATAGGAGGCAAAGTTTGTAAAAACTGAATTGTGGGTGTGGTGAGAGGTGTATTTATAGGCATTTTGAGATTTGGGAAACTTTGCCCCTCCTGGTAGGATTATATATCCCATACGTCACTAGCTCATGGACTCTTGCCAATTACATGAAAGAAAACGTATTTAAATATACAACATTGTTGTTTTCCAAACAATCGGAAGTTAATATAACTTGCCTAGTAAGGAAAACATTACTCGTCAGATGGTTCGAACATCTGGCTTTGATTATTTTTTTTTAGGAAATTTTGAAAATGTTATAATCCTCCAATTTTTAATAATGGATTAAGTGACTGAACCAAAAATATTTTTTCATCCAAATGATAGGTTTATAAGCTAATATGAAGAACCACTGACAGTAGGCCCAGTTTTAAGTTATACTGTTATGAGCTTGAAGTGAAAACCAAGGTTCCTTTACAGAAAAAGTGAGATTGTCTATGAATAATCAAACATGTGCAACTACTTTTTTTCTAAAAACAAGAATAACTAAAACTGTAGATTGGAAGATTGTGGTCAGATAAAAAGATATATTTGCTTGCTGGTATACCAGCTTCTTTAAACAAAATGGCTGCATATGAATAATCACCGCTGAATATTTAGCCTTGTCCTTCATGAAGTCGGTTGAAACATACAAGAAATCTTCAGGACTCATTATTTTACCCCCCCCCCCCATTTGTAATTGACATTATATTATACTCTAACGAGGGCTGAATTTAATTTCCAATGTCTTAGACATTTGATGCCTTAAAATACCCTTATCCAGACAAGAAAGCCAAGAATTATTGGACTATTCTATACAAACCAATCCCCAAACTAGGACACTTACAAGATTTGTTAAATGTACTAGGTTTCTTAAAATAAACGCAACACTTATTGTTAACGAAAATGCAACACATTATTAAAAAATATTTTGGCAGCCTCAATTTAAATATATAAAAAAAACATTTATGCTTACCTGATAAATGTATTTCTTTCCGGATATGGAGAGTACACAACGTCATTCAATTACTAGTGGGAATATCATTCCTGGCCAGCAAAAGGAGGCAAAAGGCACCACAGCAAAGCTGTTAAGTGTAACTCCCCTACCCATAATCCCCAGTCATTCGACCGAAGGGAAATGGAAAAGAAATAACACAAAGGTGTAGAGGTGCCTGAGGTTCAGTAAAAAATAACTGTCTTAATAAAGGGTGGGGTCGGGGACTCTGCATATCCGGAAAGAAAGAAATCAGGTAAACATAAATTTTGTTTCCTTTCCTAAGAGTCCACAACATCATTCAATTACTAGTGGGAACCAATACCCAAGCTAAAGGACACAGAATGAACAGGGAGGGAGAACAAGACAGGCAGATATAAACAGAAGGCACCACCGCTTTTCTCCCAAAAGAGGCCTCAGCCGAGGCAAAAGTATAAAAAAAAAAAAAATGTTGCAGCCTTGCAAATCTGTTCCACAGAAGCTTCATTTTTGAAAGCCCAAGAAGGAGACAGCCCTAGTAGAATGAGCTGTAATTCTCTCAGGAGGCTGCTGTCCAGCAGTCTCATAAGCAAAACGAATCATACTTCTCAACCAGAGGGAAAGAGAAGTAGAAGTAGCCTTCTGACCCTTACGCTTTCTTGAGAAACAAACTAACAGGGCAGAAGACTGGCAAAAATCCTTAGTCGCCTGTAGGTAGACTTTTAGAGCACGCACAACATCCAAGTTATGCAACAGATGTTCTTTATGAGAATAAGGACTGGGACAGAGAGAAGGAACAACAATTTCCTGATTAATATTTCTATCCGAAACCACTTTAGGAAGAAACCCCAATTTAGTACGAAGAACCGCCTTATCCGCATGAAAGATAAGGTAAGGCGAATCACACTGCAAAGCCAAGAGTTCCGAAACTCTCAGAGCAGAAGAGATAGCAATAAGAAACAAAACCTTTCAAGATAGAAACAATATCTATGGAATGCATTGACTCAAACAGAGCCTGCTGCAAAACTTTAAGAACAAGATTAAGGATCCAAGGTGGAACAACAGGTTTAAACACAGGACTGATTATGACCAGGGCCTGACAAAAAGATTGAACATCTGGCACATCCGCCAGACGCTTGTGTAAGAAAAGAGGAAATGCAGAAATCTGACCTTTCAGAGAACTGACTGACAACCCTTTCTCCAGACCTTCCTGGAGAAAAGACAAAATTCTAGGAATCCTGGCTCTACTCCAAGAGTAGCCCTTAGATTCACACCAATAAAGGTATTTAAGCCATACCTTATGGTAAATATTTCAAGTAACAGGCTTGCGAGCCTGGATAATGGTCTCAATGACAGACTCAGAAAATCCACGCTTAGACAGAACCAAGCATTCAATCTCCAAGCAGTCAGCTTCAGAGAAACGAGATTTGGATGGAGGAATGGACCCTGAGTTAGAAGGTCCTTCCTCAGAGGCAACCTCCAAGGCAGCCGAAATTAAATCTTCACTAGGTCTGCATAACAGATCCTGCAAGGCCATGCAGGAGCTATTAGAATTACTAATGCTCTCTCTTATTTTATATAAACAATAACTCGTAGAAGGAGCACAAATGGAGGAAACAGGTATGCTAGACCGAAATCCCAAGGAACCGCCAGAGCATCTATCAGAGCGGCTTGAGGATCTCTTGACTTTTAACCGTACCTTGGAAGCTTGGCGTTCTGCCGAGACTCCATCAGATCCAACTGCGGCATCCCCCATTTGAGGGTTAACCTGGAGAACACCTCCAGATGGAGAGCCCACTCCCCGGGATGAAATGTCTGCCTGCTCAGGAAATCCGCTTCCCAGTTGTCCTCCAGAAATGTGGATGGCAGATAGACAACAATTGTGAGCTTCCGCCCACTGAATAATCTGTGCCACCTCCTTCATGGCTAAGGAACTCCGAGTTCCTCCCTGGTGGTTGATGTAAACCACTGAGGTGATGTTGTCCGACTGAAACCTGATAAACCGGGTTAAAGACAATCCTCCCGAGTCCATAGTCCCTGCACCTTTAACGAGTCTTAGACTGCTCCCCAGTCTAGCAGGCTGGCGTCCATGGTCACAATCATCCAGGAAGGTCTCCGGAAGCATGTGCAATGAGACAGATGCTCCTGAGCAAGCCACCACAGGAGTCTCTTGTCGACTGGTCTAAATCTATCCTCTGAGACAGATCAGAATGGTCTCCATTCCTTTGACTGAGCATGCATAACTGCGACCATCATACTAATTACCTCAATACATTTAGTTAATGACGGCCCACCAGTAGACTGAGAGGCTGAGAGACAGAGAGAGGCAAGAGGAAAGAATCTTGGATTTTCTGACCTCTGTCAGAAATTTTTTAATAAATAGGGAATCTATTATGGTTCCTAAGTAAACCACCCTTGTAGCTGGAACAAGGGAACTCTACTCCAGATTCACTTTCCATCCGTGAGGATATAGAAAAGACAACAAGATCTCTCTATGAGAGTTTGCTTGTTAAAAACATGGCACCTGAACCAATATCGTCCAGGTAGGGCGCCACTGCAATTCCCCAAGACATGATCACTGCCAAGAGAGCCCCCAGAACCTTTGAGAAAATTCTGGGAGCTGTGGCAAGGCCAAATTGAAGAGCCACAAACTGAAAGAGTTTTTCTAGAAAGGCAAACCTCAGGAACTTGTGATGATCCTTGTGGATGGGAACATGAAGATACGCAGCCTTTGGGTCTATGGTCATCATGAACTGACCCTCTTGGACCAAAGGAAGAATGGAACGAGCGGTTTCCATTTTGAAGGACGGTACCGTGAGAAACTTGTTGAGACACTTTAGATCTAAAATGGGTCAAAAGGTTCCCTCTTTTTTGGGAACCACAAACAGATTTGAATAGAATCCTAGACCATGTCCCTTACTGGAACTGGAACATTCACTCCCAGGGAGGAAAGGTCCTGAACGCAGTTCAGAATGCCTCTATTTTTACCTGGTCTGCAAATAATCTTGAGAGGAGGAATCTGCCCCTGGATGGAAAGTTTTGAATTCTATTTTGTAACCCTGAGATACTATGTCCACAGCCCAAGGATCTGGGACATCTCGTATCCACACTTGACAAAACAGGGAAAGTCTACCCCCCACTTGATCTGATCCAGGATCAGGGGCCGACCCTTCATGCTGACTTAGATTCAGCTAAGGGTTTTTCTTATTCCAAGATTGATTGGACTTCCAAGAAGACTTGGACTAAATTTGATTCAGATAAGGCATCGCACTAATAAGATGCGGCACTAGCTACTGTGGCAATACAAACTGCAGGTTGCCATTGAAGACCTTGATGAACCGACATCTTTTTCAAATAAGCCTCCAGATTTTTGTCCATGGGATCCATAAAGGAGCAGCAATCCTCTATAGGGATCATAGTTCTCTTAGCCAGAGTAGAAATAGCCCCTTCTACTTTAGGCACCGTGCCCCATGAATCTTTAATGGAGTCAGCAACAGGAAACATCTTTTTAAAGACGGGAGACGGGGGGGAAAGTTATCCCTGGCTTCTCCCATTCCTGTGAAATAATCTAGTCTGGAACAGGAAACACTTCCACAGAGGAAGGAACATCTTAGTATTTATTAGGTTTACTAGACTTCTTAGGGTTGACAACGACAGAAGTATCGGAGTCGTCCAAAGTAGCCAATACCTCCTTTAACAGTACACAAAGGTGTTCAAGCTTAAATCTGAAGTTTACTTCTTCATTATCAGATGAAGGAATTATACAGTCCGAATCTGAGATTTCACCCTCAGAGACTACCGAGGTGTCCTCCTCATCAAACCTCTGAGGGAGGGCAACCTGCGTAGCAGAAGGAGGAACAGAAACCTTACTATCTGAATGTCTAATTTTCCTCTTGCATTTTCCCAGTAAAGGAAAAGCAGATAAAGCCGCAAATAAACTCCTCCAGGAGATTGAGAGGAACCACAGGGCACTGCATGTGATGTCATTGAGGCTTGGGACGTTTGAGGAGAAAGCTGCGGCATTGCCTGAACAGCATCATCCTGGGAGACATTGGGCTCAGAGGGCAACAATCTATCTTTACATACAAGGTTCTAGATAAGCATACAGCAAAGAATTGCATAGACAAAAAAACAATTTGTGCCCCAAGACCAAACACTTATCAAAAAACTCTGAGTCTTGTTTTCCAAATTAAAAGTGAAAAATAAATAAAACGAAAATTGCTAAATTTTATTTGCAATAGTGTCACTTTAAGAATTTTCCTCTTGTGTTTCAAAGCGTTAAGCACTACGAGTCCACAAGCTAGACTAAACTGAATCCAGACCTCAGCTTTAACTGAGGTGTCTCACCTGACCTCCTGTCCTGAAAAGACTTTCCACGCTCTGAAATCACAACAGAGAGCTATCCTGCCGCATCAAAGCAATTCTAAAATGTCGGCACTAGTGAAGACTCCGCTCCGCTTCACAGACTAAAAGTGGAAGTGCGCATATACAATAAAAGCGCTTTAAAATGTCCCAAAATAAATTTGCAGTACAGTCGTAAGTTCTCAATACCTAGAAGGCAAAAAAGCACTTACCTGCAATCTAGCTGTCTGGCACGGAGACAGCTCACAAGGCGTGAACCAACACATACTCCTTACAGAGATCTGCAGAAAAAAGAAAGAACAGAGTAGCCAACTCTGGCGTTCTATAGCTAGGGCAGCAATATGTTAGTAAACAAAGCAAGTACTACCTCACAAGTTCCAAAGTGCCTAAAAGCAACCACTACTCTACAGAAGAGATTAACGTGGACTAAGCTAAACCCTAAATACTTGCTTGCAGGGAAAAGTACCCAAAAAAGGAATTAATTTCTTCAGACACTAAACTTCACCTCCTCCATTGACAGAGGTAAAAAAAATGACTGGGGATTATGAGTAGGGGAGTGACACTTAACAGCTTTGCTGTGGTGCTCTTTGCCTCCTCCTGCTGGCCAGGAGTGATATTCCCACTAGTAATTGAATGACGTAGTGGAATATCCATATCATAGGAAAGAAATATGTTGTGCTGCTTAAAAACACGCCAATAAATTAATTGCATGTTCTTACAAAAGTGGTATTCCACCTAACGTGAAGGATGGACTGTGGCCAGTAGGCAGATGTATTATATATAAGGTGAACATGTAAAGTTATCTCCTCTATATGACATGTGGTGTTTACTTATACACAATAGCTTATTAAAGTTTAAACTTACTGCCTCACCAGAGGTTGCTTTATACATTCTCTACCATCACACAGCTAAAAAGCCATATATCACTATCAGTTAAATTAGCTATAGACAGATAATGAAGGCAACTAGTGTCTCCTTCGGGATCCATTTCTCTAAGCAAATATCTTCTAATGCATATATGGAAAATAATATTTTGAGCAGCCTAATAAATTAACTAAATATAAGCATATCTAGCATCCATGATGGTCTACTGTGACTTACAACCATAACACAAAGTATGAGAATAATATGTATCTCCCTCCTTTAACTTCCACATAGGGAGTTTTAATTCCTAAATATTACTATATTGTGTTTTAATAGGTTATTATAATAAGATGACTTCAGTAAATCAGGTGTATATATTGTTGAGTTCTTAGTTCAGAAAATACTCTTAAGTACAATAAGTCAATAAAAAATGGATGACTAAAAATTAAAAAAAATTTTTTTTAGGTGTGTTGCCAAATCTTTCTCTCATTATATTAATTATCACTACCAGGTTGATACAAAAGTAACCCATATAAAATTAAAAACATTTTTTTTTAAAAACGCTGACTACGCCTGCAAGACCTTTACCAAATGTAATTTGCAAACATGGTGTAGAAATTATAAAACTAAATGGATGTGCCATGTAAATGTAGACTGTGCCCACATTTAAAAGCACTATGGTGAGAACCTACTGTCTCAATTAATCATGCAAGTATCCGTAGACGCATAAACCAAAAACTGCTCCCACCGCCTTTTGTCCCTTACAGTGTCAGACCACTAGTCACAATGCTATATCACCGTATCAAAAACAATCTCATATGGGGTCTATCTACTCACGATATGTCGAATGTCAGCTGGATTTCATCTCTACCGTCCAAACCGCTCTCTCCCCTCGGCTGAAAGAATGTGGCGTGACGTATTCAGAATCCCGATCACATGGTGGGCAGTGGGAGTGGCTGCTACGGGCAGGGGATGCGGTCCGTAAGAGTGCTCACTCCATATTCAATAGAATCCAAGTACAAAGAGTTGAAAGGAGCACCTCTGATGATTGTTTAAAAATTAAGTTTTATTGTGATCAATCAAGGTAAAATTTAATGGACAATAGCAGCAATGGTGGGAAGAATAGTAGTCCCTATGACCCACTGACGTGTTACATGACAGGAAATAGTGCTGCCATCTAGTGCATAACATTGTTGCAAAACTGCTGCCATATAGTGCTGAAGACACGTGCACACTTCTGAGCTTACAACCTTGCTTTTCAACAAGGGATAACAAGAAAACTAAGAAAATTCAACAACAGAAGTAAATTGGAAAGTTGTTTAAAATAGTGTGCTCTATCTGAATCATAAAATAAAAAAATTGGGTTTTATGTCCCTTTATGAATCTGTGGTCTATTATTAAGACATTCACCAACTGTTTTTACTTGTGCAGTGGTATTTGTAGGCAGAGCATGCTGCCTCACTGGCCTCGAATGTGGGCAGACAGGTTCCCTGGTTGATAATATTGCCTGGCCTCAATTATAATTGGGGCACAGAATCGAATTGTCTATAGATGCAATATCCTACTGAAATTATCCAGAAGGGTAAAAAAATTTGAATGCATTATTAATTCATAATATTTTTCTACCAAATGCTACTTGTGCTGACGTAGGCAAACTGAAGTGGTTGAATTTCACTCAAGTTTTTTAATGACAGGCCCAAGAAGCCTTTAAAAACTGAGTGGAATGAGACCAGACCATAAAGGACTAACACCACTCAAGGTAAATCAATAGCACTAATATATTGTGCTGATATTATAAGTTGAAAGTAAAAAGTTATCGCTTAAACAAAAGACTAACACATACTAACATCTGAAGGTCGGATAACGTGACCATGCTAAATCCCTTTATCCATAGACTTCTATGGAGTGCTCAAAATATTTTTTTGTTTTTGTATTAGAACTAAACTGAAGGTGCGCTAGGACTAGAGATTTAAAATTACCAGAAATGATAAAGCCATGAAAAGAAAACTCTGTTATGTTTTTAGGGAAACAAAATAGAAATTTTCTGAAATACTAAAAAAAACTAAAAAAAAAAACTGCAGTGTGTATAACAGTATTATAGTTTTAATAAAAATAAAGCTTATTCAGCAAATAATAAACTAAAAAAATTTTTTTCCATAAGGCAGGGAGAGTCCCCAACTTCATTCCTTACTGTTGGGAAAACAATACCAAAGCTCCAGAGGACACTGAAGGAATAACTGAAGGGAACAAAAAAGAGGTGTACCCTAATCTGAGGGCACCACAGCCTGCAAAACCTTTCTCCCGAAAGCTGTTTCAGCCAAAGCAAACACATCAAACTTGTAAAATTTAGAAAAAGTATGTAAGAAGGACCAGGTAGCTGCCTTACAAATCTGATCTATTGAGGCTTCATTCTTAAAAACCCAGGAAGAAGCTACTGCTCTAGTGGAATAAGCCATAATCCTCTCAGGAGGCTGTTGTCCCGCCGTCTCATAAGCTAGGCAGATGACACTTCTCAACCAGAAAGATAGGGAAGACCCGCATAGATGACAAACAAAGATGAAGATTGTCTGAACTCCTTAGTAGCCTGAAGGTACAACTCCAAGGCACAAACCACATCTAGATTGTGGTGCAAACGTTCCTTCGCTAACTTAGTACGTAAAACCGCCATATCGGCATGAAAAACAAGGTAAGGGGGGTCACATTGCAAGGCAGAAATCTCGGAGACTCTGCAAGCAGAGGCAATAGACAATAGAAACAAAACCTTCCAAGATAACAGTTTAATGTCAACATTATGCATGGGCTCGAAAGGAGCCTGCTGAAACACACAAAGAACAAGATTGATACTCCATGGTGGAGCCATCTTTCTAAACACAGGTCTGATCTTAATCAGAGCCTTAACGAAGGACTGCACATACGGAAGCTCAGTTAATCTCTTGTGCAGTAGCACAGACAGGGCCGATATCTGTCCCTTTATTGAACGAGCAGTTAGAAACATAACTCCGTAAAGGACCCCTCAATGCAGTAGAATTACATAATTAACACGTACATTATAAAAAGACAAGGTAATAACACTTACTCTAAATTCCAAATGAGCAGTAGATTTTATTCTGACACATTTATTTTTTCTCCCACAATCCGGCCCCCTGTATCATGTGACAGACATCAGCCACTCACAAACTAGTATATGTATACCCTGTGAGCTTGTGCACATGACGGACATGACTAAGGACTGAGGTCCGAAATGTCTATTTTGTGCACCTTGGTGTCTTAATAAATTTATTAATTACCTATGAACTTTGGAAGTGGTGAGTGCTGCTGTCTTGAAGGACTGCGATTCTATGTTTTGGGACTTAGTGTGGAGTCTGACAGATTTGCATCCATTTATCTGTTGTGCTGTTCCTTTTCCTACTTTGTAGCTTGTGCACATGCTCAGTAGGATCTAGTTTCCCAGAAAGTATGAATATAAAAAGACTGTGCAAGATTTGACAATGGAAGTAAATTTGAAAGTGTCTTAAAACTGCATGTTCTATCTGAATCATAAAAGTTTATTTTGACTTCAGTGTCCCTTTAAGTGACATGGATCACAAGATTTATGTAGCATTGCTTCATGCATAGCTCTTTAGACAGTTTCACATTGATCACATCTGAATATATTTCAACTGTTTGAGTGGATGACACACTTATTTTAAGAAAACATGGTCTGCCACCCAGTGGACAAACACATATATAAGGGAGAGTTTGCTAAGAAAGTGTAACTAAGGAAATATCATGCAACTTAATAATCTGATACAATGTACAACCGTGCAGCAGAGGCGAGAGAAAGAGAACAAGAGCTACAGTTTTAACAATAAATGACCACTATATGACTGATCTTAAAGATATTTTCCACAAGAAATATTTGCTTCAAATCACTTCTATAATTTAGTAATGAAAATACCTTTAAAAACCATAGGGGGAAATAATTTATTTTAAAAACTACCCAAATCATACAGCACTCAAAATTAAGATCATAAACTTAAACTGTTGCCCTGAAGTATATAAAATAATTGTATATGGTCACTCATATATATATATATATATATATATATATATATATATATATATATATATATATATATATATATATATATATATATATATATATATATATATATATATATATATATATATATTATTTATTATAATTTATTTATTGCTACGTGTAATCTTTCCTCTGCCCTTGAGCTATATAAAATTTGGACTGCACATAGATTGTTTTGTCTAGTAGGCCAAAAAAAAAAAAAAAAAAGTGTTATGGTTACTGTAACAGTGATTTTGTATAGACACACATTATAGAAATGCAAGTATACATGCACATCAATACGATACACACTACACAATCTTTTTGTTCACACACTATACAAGCACTACACATATAAACGCAAAAACACTAATTTCCACTAGTTCATTATTTATACACTGTGAAAATATAACTGTTAAGATTGTTCCAGTACATACATAAATAATCAAGAGACCAATGTATGTATTGTAATAATAGAGATATACTGAACAAAATATAGAAAAATATAGCAAAACATAAAATAGTAGTTCATAATAATAAACTTAGCCATATGTAGTAAGTTTATAAAGTGAAGAAATGGCTTTACCATAGATGCTACAAACAAATATAAATAAATCAGTGTTTACTACAGTGTTACAGTCACTGCAAGAAATTCAGCAAGAGTTTCTGGGTTTTCTGTCTAGCCTATCTTGAGGACAAAAAAAACATAATTTATGCTTACCTGATAAATTTATTTCTCTTGTAGTGTGCTCAGTCCACGGGTCATCCATTACTTATGGGATATATTCTCCTTCCCAACAGGAAGTTGCAAGAGGATCACCCAAGCAGAGCTGCTATATAGCTCCTCCCCTCACATGTCATATCCAGTCATTCAACCGAAACAAGACGAGAAAGGAGAAACTATAGGGTGCAGTGGTGACTGGAGTTATAATTTAAAAATTAGAACCTGCCTCAAATAGACAGGGCGGGCCGTGGACTGAACACACTACAAGAGAAATAAATTTATCAGGTAAGCATAAATTATGTTTTCTCTTGTTAAGTGTGTTCAGTCCACGGGTCATCCATTACTTATGGGATACCAATACCAAAGCTAAAGTACACGGATGATGGGAGGGACAAGGCAGGAACATTAAACAGAAGGAACCACTGCCTGTAGAACCTTTCTCCCAAAAACAGCCTCCGAAGAAGCAAAAGTGTCAAATTTATAAAATTTGGAAAAAGTATGAAGTGAAGACCAAGTTGCAGCCTTGCAAATCTGTTCAACAGAGGCCTCATTCTTAAAGGCCCAGGTGGAAGCCACAGCTCTAGTGGAATGAGCTGTAATTCTTTCAGGAGGCTGCTGTCCAGCAGTCTCATAGGCTAAGCGTATTATGCTACGAAGCCAAAAAGAGAGAGAGGTAGTCGAAGCCTTTTGACCTCTCCTCTGTCCAGAGTAAACGACAAACAGAGAAGAAGTTTGTCGAAAATCTTTAGTTGCCTGTAAGTAGAACTTCAGGGCACGGACTACGTCTAGATTATGCAAAAGACGTTCCTTCTTTGAAGAAGGATTAGGACATAAGGATGGAACAACAATCTCTTGATTAATATTCTTGTTAGAAACAACCTTAGGTAAAAACCCAGGTTTAGTACGCAGGACTACCCTTACATTGTGATTCTCCTTATCTGATCTTTCATTCAGACAAGGAGAATCACAATGTAAGGCAGATAACTCAGAGACTCTTCGAGCCGAGGAAATAGCCATCAAAAACAGAACTTTCCAAGATAAAAGCTTAATATCGATGGAATGAAGGGGTTCAAACGGAAAACCCTGAAGAACTTTAAGAACCAAGTTTAAGCTCCACGGAGGAGCAACAGCTTTAAACACAGGCTTAATCCTAGCCAAAGCCTGACAAAAAGCCTGGACGTCTGGATTCTCTGCCAGACGCTTGTGTAAAAGAATAGACAGAGCAGAAATCTGTCCCTTTAGTGAACTAGCGGATAAGCCCTTTTCTAAACCCTCTTGTAGAAAAGACAATATCCTAGGAATCCTAACCTTACTCCATGAGTAACTCTTGGATTCACACCAATATAAATATTTACGCCATATCTTGTGGTAAATTTTTCTGGTAACAGGTTTCCGAGCCTGTATTAATGTATCAATAACCGAATCCGAAAACCCACGCTTTGATAGAATCAAGCGTTCAATTTCCAAGCAGTCAGCCTCAGAGAAATTAGGTTTGGATGGTTGAAAGGACCCTGAATTAGAATGTCCTGCCTCAGGGGTAGAGACCATGGTGGACAGGACGACATGTCCACTAGGTCTGCATACCAGGTCCTGCGTGGCCACGCAGGCGCTATCAGAATCACTGATGCTCTCTCCTGTTTGAGCCTGGCAATCAGTCGAGGTAGCAACGGAAAAGGTGGAAACACATAAGCTATGTTGAAAACCCAAGGGGCTGCTAATGCATCTACCAGCACCGCTCCCAGGTCCCTGGACCTGGATCCGTAACAAGGAAGCTTGGCGTTCTGGCGAGATGCCATGAGATCCAGATCCGGTTTGCCCCAACAATGAATCAGTTGAGCAAATACCTCCGGGTGAAGTTCCCACTCCCCCGGATGAAAAGTCTGGCGACTTAGAAAATCCGCCTCCCAGTTCTCCACGCCTGGGATGTAGATCGCTGACAGGTGGCAAGAGTGAGACTCTGCCCAGCGAATTATCTTCGAGACTTCCAACATCGCTAGGGAACTCCTGGTTCCCCCTTGATGATTGATCTGATGAACCTCAGAGTTGCTAACTGAGGCCAAGCTAGAAGAGCATTGAATATTGCTCTTAATTCTAGAATGTTTATTGGGAGGAGTTTCTCCTCCTGAGTCCACGATCCCTGAGCCTTCAAGGAGTTCCAGACTGCTCCCCAGCCTATTAGGCTGGCATCTGTTGTTACAATCGTCCAATCTGGTCTGCGAAAAGTCATTCCTTTGGACAGATGAACCCGTGACAACCACCAGAGAAGAGAATCTCTAGTCTCCTGGTCCAGATTTAGCAAAGGGGACAGATCTGAGTAATCCCCGTTCCATTGACCTAGCATGCATAGTTGCAGCGGTCTGAGATGTAGGCGTGCAAATGGCACTATGTCCGTTGCCGCGAACATTAAGCCGATTACTTCCATGCACTGAGCTACTGATGGGCTTGGAATGGAGTGAAGAACACGGCAAGCATTGAGAATCTTTGATAACCTGGACTCCGTCAGGTAAATCTTCATCTCTACAGAATCTATGAGTCCCTAGAAAAGGGACCCTTGTGAGTGGTAACAGAGAACTCTTTTCCACGTTCACTTTCCACCCATGCGACCTCAGAAATGCTAGAACTATCTCTGTATGACACTTTGCATTTTGAAAACTTGACGCTTGTATCAGAATGTCGTCTAGGTACGGAGCCACCGCTATGCCTCGTGGTCTTAGTACCGCCAGAAGAGAGCCCAGAACCTTTGTAAAAATTCTCGGGGCCGTAGCTAACCCAAAGGGAAGCGCTACAAACTGGTAATGCCTGTCTAGAAAGGCAAACCTTAGGTACCGATAATGATCCTTGTGAATCAGTATGTGAAGGTAGGCATCCTTTAAATCCACTGTGGTCATATATTGACCCTCTTGGATCATGGGTAGGATGGTCCGAATGGTTTCCATCTTGAACGATGGAACCCTTAGGAATTTGTTTAAGATTTTTAAATCTAAGATTGGTCTGAAGGTTCCCTCTTTCTTGGGAACCACAAACAGATTTGAATAAAACCCGTCCGCGGAACTGGGTGGATCACTCCCATCACTAAGAGGTCTTGTACACATTGTAGAAATGCCTCTTTCTTTACTAGGTTTGTTGATAACCTTGACAGATGAAACCTCCCTTGTGGAGGAGAAGTTTTGAAATCCAGAAGGTATCCCTGAGATATAATCTCCAACGTCCAGGGATCCTGTACATCTCTTGCCCAAGCCTGGGCGAAGAGAGAAAGTCTGCCCCCCACTAGATCCGTCTCCGGAAAGGGGGCCCTGTCTTCATGTTGTCTTAGGGGTGGAAGTAGGCTTTCTGGCCTGCTTGCCCTTGTTCCATGACTGGTTGCCGTTCCAACCCTGTCTGTAACAAGCAGTAGTTCCTTCCTGTTTTGGAGCGGAGGAAGTTGATGCTGCTCCTGCCTTGAAATTACGAAAGGCACAAAAATTAGACTGTTTGGCCTTTGATTTGGCCCTGTCCTGAGGAAGGGTGTGGCCCTTACCTCCAGTAATGTCAGCAATAATTTCCTTCAAGCCGGGCCCGAATAAGGTCTGCCCTTTGAAAGGAATGTTTAGAAGTTTAGACTTAGAAGTTACATCTGCTGACCAGGATTTAAGCCATAGCGCTCTGCGCGCCTGTATGGCGAACCCGGAATTCTTAGCCGTAAGTTTGGTTAAATGCACTACGGCATCCGAAACAAACGCATTAGCCAGCTTAAGGGCTCTAATCTTGCTCAAAGACTCATCCAATGGTGCTGTGCGAATCGCCTCTTCCAGAGACTCAAACCAGAATGCCGCTGCAGCAGTGACAGGCGCAATGCATGCAAGAGGCTGTAATATAAAACCTTGTTGAACAAACATTTTCTCAAGATAACCCTCTAATTTTTTATCCATTGGATCTGAGAAAGCACAGCTATCGTCCACCGGGATAGTGGTACGCTTGGCTAAAGTAGAAACTGCTCCCTCCACCTTAGGGACCGTCTGCCATAAGTCTCGTGTGGTGGCGTCTATAGGGAACATTTTTCTAAATATCGGAGGAGGGGAAAAAGGCACACCGGGTCTATCCCACTCCTTACTAATAATCTCTGTAAGCCTCTTTGGTATAGGAAAAACGTCAGTACACACCGGAACTGCATAGTATTTATCCAGCCTACATAATTTCTCTGGGATTGCCACCGTGTCACAATCATTCAGAGCCGCTAACACCTCCCCTAGCAACACGCGGAGGTTCTCAAGCTTAAATTTAAAATTTGAAATTTCTGAATCCGGTCTCCCCGAATCAGAACCGTCACCCACAGAATGAAGCTCTCCGTCCTCATGTTCTGCAAATTGTGACGCAGTATCAGACATGGCTCTCGTGTCATCGGCGCGCTCTGTCCTTAACCCAGAACTGTCGCGCTTGCCTCTTAACTCGGGCATATTGTATAATACTTCCTTCATAACATTAGCATATCATGTAAAGTGATTTGTAAGGGCCTTGATGTACTTGGCGCCTCAATCTCACGCACCTCCCGAGCGGGAGACGAAGGTACACGTGAGGAGAGTTAGACGGCATAACTGCCCCCTCGTTGTCTGGTGATAATTTCTTTATCGGTACAGATTGACTTTTATTCAAAGTAATATTAATACAATTGGTACACATATTTCTATTGGGCTCCACATCGGCTTTTAAACATAATGAACAAGCAGATTCCTCTGTATCAGACATGTTTAAACAGACTAGCAATGAAGCTAGCAAGCTTGGAAATTACTTTCAATAAGTTCACAAGCAATATAAAAAACGCTGCAGCGCTTTTATAAAACACAGTTGAATAACAAAGAACTAATTCAGTTACAGTCAACAATTCTTTAAATTTTTTTAATTAGCAGAGGATTGCACCCATTAGCAAAAGGATGATTAACCCCTCAGTACCCAAAAAAACGGATATCAAATTAATATTAAACGTTTTTATCACAGTCTAACACACTGTCACAGGTCTGCTGTGACTGATTACCTCCCTCAAAAACGAATTTTGAAGACCCCTGAGCTCTCTAGAGACGTCCTGGATCAAGGAGGAAGAAGCAGGAAGACTGTGCTAGAATTTTAACTGCGCAACAAGGCGCTAAAAAAGGCCCCTCCCGCTCATTTACAACAGTGGGAGACCTGATATAACGGTTTCGATGTAGAAATATACGTTAGCCATGTGGAAAATAAGAAAAAATTCATGCCCAAAAGGATTTATCACCAAAGTACCTCACAAAAACGAATAACATGCCAGTAAACGTTTTTCAAAAACAAACTTCTTTAAATGTCATGCAAAGTTATCACTAAGCCTGCTACCAGTCGCTTCCACTGCAGATAAGGCTTAAGCATTATTTCAGTATTAACAGTATTTTCTCAGTCAAATTCTAGTCCCTAGAAAATAACTCTACTGTGCATACATTCATCAGCCTGATACCAGTCACTACTACTGCATTTAAGGCTGTACTTACATCATACGGGTAACAGCAGTGTTTTCTTAGTCAATTCCATTCCCAGAAAATATTGTACTGCACATACCTCATTTGCGGGGGACCCCGCATGCTATTCTCATGTTCTGAAGTTACCCCACTCCTCAGAATGTCGAGAACAGCCAGTGGATCTTAGTTACGCCTGCTAAGATCATAGAAAAACGCAGGCAGTTTCTTCTTCCAAATACTGCCTGAGATAGAAAAACAGCACACTCCGGTGCCATTTAAAATAACAAACGTTTGATTGAAGAATAATTAAGTAAAAACTCCAACTCCTCCCGCAACCTCCTTCTTTGTTGAGGGTTGCAAGAGAATGACTGGATATGACATGTGAGGGGAGGAGCTATATAGCAGCTCTGCTTGGGTGATCCTCTTGCAACTTCCTGTTGGGAAGGAGAATATATCCCATAAGTAATGGATGACCCGTGGACTGAACACACTTAACAAGAGAAACATAATTTATGCTTACCTGATAAATTTATTTCTCTTGTAGTGTATCCAGTCCACGGATCATCCATTACTTGTGGGATATTCTCCTTCCCAACAGGAAGTTGCAAGAGGATCACCCACAACAGAGCTGCTATATAGCTCTTCCCCTCACTGCCATATCCAGTCATTCGACCGAAACAAGCCGAGAAAAGGAGAAACCATAGGGTGCAGTGGCAACTGTAGTTTAATTAAAATTTAGACCTGCCTGAAAAGGACAGGGCGGGCCGTGGACTGGATACACTACAAGAGAAATAAATTTATCAGGTAAGCATAAATTATGTTTTCTCTTGTTAAGTGTATCCAGTCCACGGATCATCCATTACTTGTGGGATACCAATACCAAAGCTAAAGTACACGGATGATGGGAGGGACAAGGCAGGAACTTAAACGGAAGGAACCACTGCCTGTAGAACCTTTCTCCCAAAAACAGCCTCCGAAGAAGCAAAAGTATCAAATTTGGAAAATTTGGAAAAAGTATGAAGGGAAGACCAAGTTGCAGCCTTGCAAATCTGTTCAACAGAGGCCTCATTTTTAAAGGCCCAGGTGGAAGCCACAGCTCTAGTAGAATGAGCTGTAATCCGTTCAGGAGGCTGCTGTCCAGCAGTCTCATAGGCTAAACGGATTACACTCCGAAGCCAAAAAGAAAGAGAGGTTGCCGAGGCCTTCTGACCTCTCCTCTGTCCAGAGTAAAAACAAACAGGTTAGATGTTTGGCGAAAATCTTTAGTAGCCTGTAAGTAAAACTTCAAGGCACGGACTACGTCTAGATTATGCAAAAGACGTTCCTTCTTTGAAGAAGGATTAGGACATAATGATGGAACAACAATCTCTTGATTGATATTCTTATTAGAAACCACCTTAGGTAAAAACCCAGGTTTTGTATGCAGAACAACTTTATCTGAATGAAAGATCAGATAAGGAGAATCACAATGTAAGGCAGATAACTCTGAGACTCTTCGAGCCGAGGAAATAGCCATCAGAAAAAGAACTTTCAAGGAAAGAAGTTTGATATCAATAGAATGAAGGGGTTCAAACGGAACCCCTTGAAGAACTTTAAGAACCAAGTTTAAGCTCCATGGAGGAGCAACAGGTTTAAACACAGGCTTAATTCTAACTAAAGCCTGACAAAATGCCTGAACGTCTGGAACTTCTGCCAGACGCTTGTGTAAAAGAATAGACAGAGCAGAAATCTGTCCCTTTAAAGAACTAGCTGATAATCCTTTGTCCAAACCCCCTTGGAGGAAGGACAATATCCTAGGAATCCTAACCCTACTCCATGAGTAATTCTTGGATTCACACCAATGAAGATATTTACGCCATATCTTGTGGTAAATTTTCCTGGTGACAGGCTTTCGTGCCTGTATTAAGGTATCAATTACTGACTCGGAGAAGCCACGCTTTGATAGGATCAAGCGTTCAATCTCCATGCAGTCAGTCTCAGAGAAAGTAGATTCGGATGACTGAAAGGACCTTGTATTAGAAGGTCTTGTCTCAGAGGCAGAGTCCATGGTGGAAAGGATGACATGTCCACTAGGTTTGCATACCAGGTCCTGCGTGGCCACGCAGGCGCTATCAATATCACCAATGCTCTTTCCTGTTTGATTTTGGCAATCAGACGATGGAGCAGAGGAAACGGTGGAAACACATAAGCCAGGTTGAAGAACCAAGGCGCTGCTAGAGCATCTATCAGTGCCGCTTCTAGGTCCCTGGACCTGGATCCGTAGCAAGGAAGCTTGGCGTTCTGGCGAGACTCCATGAGATCCAATTGAGCAAACACCACCGGATGGAGTTCCCATTCCCCCGGATGAAAAGTCTGACGACTTATAAAATCCGCCTCCCAGTTCTCTACACCTGGGATATGGATCGCTGACAGGTGGCAAGAGTGAGTCTCTGCCCAGCGAATTATCTTGGAGACGTCTGACATCGCTAGGGAACTCCTGGTTCCCCCTTGATGGTTGATGTAAGCCACAGTCGTGATGTTGTCCGACTGAAATCTGATGAACCTCAGTGTTGCTAGCTGAGGCCAAGCCAGAAGAGCATTGAATATTGCTCTTAACTCCAGAATATTTATTGGGAGGAGTTTCTTCTCCTGAGTCCATGAACCCTGAGCCTTCAGGGAGTTTCAGACTGCACCCCAACCTAGAAGGCTGGCATCTGTTGTTACAATTGTCCAATCTGGTCTGCGAAAGGTCATACCCTTGGACAGATGGGCCCAAGATAACCACCAGAGAAGAGAATCTCTGGTTTCCTGATCCAGATTTAGTAGAGGGGACAAATCTGTGTAATCCCCATTCCACTGACTGAGCATGCATAATTGCAGCGGTCTGAGATGCAGGCGGGCGAATGGCACTATGTCCATCGCCGCTACCATTAAGCCGATTACTTCCATACACTGAGCCACCGTGGGGCGCGGAATGGAGTGAAGAACACGGCAAGCATTTAGAAGTTTTGATAACCTGGACTCCGTCAGGTAAATTTTCATTTCTACAGAATCTATTAGAGTCCCTAGGAAGGAAACCCTCGTGAGAGGAGATAGAGAACTCTTTTCTTCGTTCACTTTCCACCCATGCGACCTCAGGAATGCCAGAACTATCTCTGTATGAGATTTGGCAATTTGAAAGCTTGACGCCTGTATTAGGATATCGTCCAGGTAAGGAGCCACCGCTATGCCTCGCGGTCTTAGGACCGCCAGAAGTGAGCCCAGAACCTTTGTAAAAATTCTTGGGGCTGTAGCCAACCCGAATGGAAGAGCTACAAATTGGTAATGCCTGTCTAGAAAGGCAAACCTCAGGAACTGATGATGATTCTTGTAAATCGGAATGTGAAGGTAGGCATCCTTTAAGTCCACTGTGGTCATGTACTGACCCTCTTGGATCATGGGTAAAATGGTTCGAATAGTTTCCATCTTGAATGACGGAACTCTGAGGAATTTGTTTAGGATCTTTAAATCCAAAATTGGTCTGAAAGTTCCCTCTTTTTTGGGAACCACAGATTTGAATAAAACCCCTGTCCTTGTTCCGTCCGCGGAACTGGATGGATCACTCCCATTACAAGGAGATCTTGTACGCAGCTTAGGAATGCCTCTTTCTTTATCTGGTTTGCAGATAATCTTGAAAGGTGAAATCTCCCTTGTGGAGGAGAAGCTTTGAAGTCCAGAACATATCCCTGAGATATGATCTCCAACGCCCAGGGATCCTGAACATCTCTTGCCCACGCCTGGGCGAAGAGAGAGAGTCTGCCCCCTACTAGATCTGTTGTCGGATAGGGGGCCGCTCCTTCATGCTGTCTTAGAGGCAGCAGCAGGCTTTCTGGCCTGCTTACCCTTGTTCCAGGACTGGTTAGGTTTCCAGGCCTGCTTGGATTGAGCAAAAGTTCCCTCTTGTTTTGAAGCAGAGGAAGTTGATGCTGCACCTGCCTTGAAATTTCGAAAGGCACGAAAATTAGACTGTTTGGCCTTTGATTTGGCCCTGTCCTGAGGAAGGGTATGACTCTTACCTCCAGTAATGTCAGCAATAATTTCTTTCAAACCAGGCCCGAATAAGGTCTGCCCCTTGAAAGGAATGTTGAGTAATTTAGACTTTGAAGTCCCATCAGCTGACCAGGATTTGAGCCATAGCGCCCTACGCGCCTGGATGGCAAATCCGGAATTCTTAGCCGCAAGTTTAGTCAAATGAACAATGGCATCAGAAACAAATGAGTTAGCTAGCTTAAGAGTTCTAAGCTTGTCAACAATTTCAGTCAATGGAGCTGTATGGATGGCCTCTTCCAGGGCCTCAAACCAGAATGCCGCAGCAGCAGTGACAGGCGCAATGCATGCAAGGGGCTGCACAACCAATATAGGCCACTCTAATCTGTCTAGAAAAGAGAGAGAGGCTGTTTCATCTCTGCAAAACAATTTGTCGATTGTCATTAAACAGTCGGATAAGGGTGGCTGCTTGGTTGTGATGGACAGAGAAATGTACATTGAGGAAGCCCTTAGACAGTTGGGCGACGGTGATTCATACCAGCCACTATGTGGGGACCCTACTGTGAAATTTGGTAAAAAACTTAGGTCTCTTTTGGACGATGGGATATACATGGGTGTGATTGATAGGAATACCATGGATTACATTTTGGTAGAGAATCCTGTCCTACCCATATTTCACCATCTGCCAAAAGTTCATAAGGGCCTAGAGGATATAAAGGGGAGACCGATAGTGGCTGGTATAGGATCGCTGTCTGAACATCTGTCGGAATGGGTAGATAATATCCTACAGCCATTAGTTAGCTCTCTACCCAGTTTCCTTAGAGATACATCTCACATGTTGACCATGATTGAAAAGATACATGTAGAAGAGGATATGAGTTGGTTGACAGTTGATGTCGCCGCTCTCTATACTTCCATCCCTCATTCTCTTGGCATTAGAGCTGTTCATTTCTTTTTGGATATGTTAACTGATTATAATGATGAAACTAAAGACTTTGTGCTAAGGTCCATAGAATTCCTGTTGGAACATAATTACTTTTCTTTTGAGGGGGTTTTTTACCTCCAGAGGAGAGGTACAGCGATGGGGGCGAAATTCGCCCCCTCGTATGCCAACCTATTTATGGGTTGGCTTGAATATACCTTTCTTCTGGGGGAGAATAACCCCTTCAGGGATGGAATTAAATTCTATAAAAGGTTTATTGATGACCTCATATTCATCAGTACCTTTGATCAAAGAGAGACAGAGAGGTTTGTAGAATACCTCAATTCTTGCGTACCAGAGATTAACTTTACGTATGAGTGGCATAAAACAGAGATTAACTTTCTTGATATTAGACTGATATTTGATTTTCAGTCCAAGGAAGTGCATACATCTTTGTATCGTAAAGCCATTTCAGCCAATTCACTATTGCATGCTTCGAGTGCGCACCCGAAGCATGTATTTAGGGGAATTGTAAAAAGTCAGTTTCTGAGAAATAGACGCATTAATTCAAAAGAGGATACCTTTGAGGCTGAAGCTAGTGCTTTAACAACTAGATTCAGACAAAGAGGGTATTCAGACAACTTGATAAAAGATACACTTAAAGAGGTTCAAAAATGTAAGAGGGGAGACCTCTTGGGAGGAAGGAGGAAAAGACAGGAGAATAAAGATGAAATATGTAAGAAGCCCATTTTTGTAACCAAATATTCATCACAGTACTATGATGTGTGTAGGATAGTGAGGAAATATCTGCCCATTCTATATGGGGATGATCTATTGAAGGATACCATTAAACAGGGATGTAAATTTGTACATTCTAGGAATCTATCATTAGGCAATATGCTTTCTCCTAGTCAATTGCGAACTCCAAGAAGTAACAGTTCCTGGCTTACACACAATGGTACATATAGATGTGGAAAAAATTGTAAAGCATGTGAACATATAAAAGTGGGCCCTAATTTCATGTCACATTCAACCGGCCTGAATTTTGACACAAAAGGATGTATTAAATGCTTTTCTACGTTTGTGGTATATCTGATTGAATGCTCGGTTCATTCCAAACAGTATATAGGAATGACATCTCGAGAAGTCCGTACAAGGATAAGGGAGCATTTGGGATATATCACAAATGATGTGAGGTGCTCAGAATTAGCACGGCACTTTATAGATGAACACCATCAGAATGTGTCAACATTCAGGTGGAATGCTATAGAACTAGTTAAAAGTCCCCCTAGGGGAGGTGACAGGAGATCCATTTTAGCCAGACAGGAAGTCTATTGGATTAATAAGATGGGCACGTTGACCCCAATGGGTTTCAACTCAGCTAATGATATCATAAATTTTTGGGAGTAAAGGTGGTGATAACCTCTTTACCATACGTGCACAATCTTTTATGTCTAGTCATAATTTTAGTTTTAGACCCTCTTGTTTATGTGATGTCTCAAGAGGTACTTGGTGGTATGAATTTGTAATTTCTTGTTTATAAATTATGTATCAACATATTAATTGATATCATTGATATTATTGTTTATCAACTGATGAAGTAGGTCTAACTAATGATTTTATTATGATGATAATGATCCATATGAACTAGTCCTTTCAATACTATTGTCATTATGTCTTTTGATGTCTTTGGGACATTTTAAATAACACTCTAGTATTGTTCCCCTTAATAAATTTATCTACATCCTCCCTCCAGCAACTCACCTTGAGCTATATAGATGAATAATAAAAGATGTTTAGAGATCTTTTTTACATGTTCAGTATGGCTATTAAATGAGAGGTATATTATTAGGTTAGAGTATATGCAAGGGATATAATATAGAAGTTTGATTTTCTAAATAAAGGGAATAATATTTATAGGAGACTAATATAAACAGTATCACACATAACATGAGTAAGAGATAGGGAGGTCTTTAGGACCTAGATGTTGCCTCTAATCAAAGTGGTAGTTGTATGTTTTTAGAGCACCAATCAGGTGAGAGTTGGTTCTTTAAATGTATGTAGTAATTAACTTCACAATGAGTCTATGATTACGGCAAATCCATGCTGAAACGCGTAAGACTGTGATCTTACCTACACTTTGTACATTTTTTGATGCTGCTCTACAGATTTTAATTGTTTGTACTATGCGTACACAATAAATGGACGTTTTATAATTGAATTGAGGGTCGTGGCCTTTTTTGGAAATTATTATTTTTTCTGCACGAAAATTAGACTGTTTGGCCTTTGATTTGGCCCTGTCCTGAGGAAGGGTATGACTCTTACCTCCAGTAATGTCAGCAATAATTTCTTTCAAACCAGGCCCGAATAAGGTCTGCCCCTTGAAAGGAATGTTGAGTAATTTAGACTTTGAAGTCCCATCAGCTGACCAGGATTTGAGCCATAGCGCCCTACGCGCCTGGATGGCAAATCCGGAATTCTTAGCCGCAAGTTTAGTCAAATGAACAATGGCATCAGAAACAAATGAGTTAGCTAGCTTAAGAGTTCTAAGCTTGTCAACAATTTCAGTCAATGGAGCTGTATGGATGGCCTCTTCCAGGGCCTCAAACCAGAATGCCGCAGCAGCAGTGACAGGCGCAATGCATGCAAGGGGCTGTAAAATAAAACCTTGTTGAATAAACATTTTCTTAACGTAACCCTCTAATTTTTTATCCATTGGATCTGAAAAAGCACAACTGTCCTCAACCGGGATAGTGGTACGCTTTGCTAAAGTAGAAACTGCTCCCTCCACCTTAGGGACAGACTGCCATAAGTCCCGTGTAGTGGCATCTATTGGAAACATTTTTCTAAATATAGGAGGTGGGGAAAAGGGCACACCGGGCCTATCCCACTCCTTACTAATAATTTCTGTAAGCCTTTTAAGTATTGGAAAAATATCAGTACTCACCGGCATTGCATAGTATTTATCCAGCCTAGGCAAATAATAATATTCTGGAGTCGCAGTGTTGAAGTCAAACTTACAGCTTTATTATCCTTTAAAAACAGTTGT
The DNA here is from genome assembly GCF_027579735.1 of Bombina bombina. Taxonomy (NCBI): domain Eukaryota; kingdom Metazoa; phylum Chordata; class Amphibia; order Anura; family Bombinatoridae; genus Bombina; species Bombina bombina. The sequence goes on from NC_069504.1 coordinate 918,763,687, forward strand.
ACAGGAATGCTGCCCTTCAGATAACAACAACAAGCTTACGCGTTTCGGCTGTATGCCGTAGTCATAGCTCATGAATAACCTTCATTACTGCAGAGCTTAAAAAAGGTGTAAAAACATTTCATTGGCTGAACGACAGTAACAAGATTAACTCATTCCTTACCAGTAGCTTTGTTCAATACATGTAAATCCTATTACTATATATATAACCTGTATTGCATATAACCCTTACTTATATAGAAATAACAATATCAAAGTGTATACCTAATCTTAAAAATTCATTGTGTGAGTGATATTAATAATTACTTAAATAACTAAACAATAGTAATTGCAGCTTAAGCTGCTTTGTACTAAATGCCTAAAAAGACAAAATAGACTATGGCTACCTCTCACTTACAGACTTACCCCTGCTGTCCTGCATAACTTATATTGTAACTCCCTTATCAAATTGTGATTTCTATTTATTTGTGTCTACCGTTAACTTAGATAATGTCATACTACTGTAGCATTGAATCCCATGAATCATATTAAGATTGGAATAAAGCCATAAAGGCTAAATTCACCTCAACTACTCCTTACCCTATACCCATAAAGAATCAGGGATAATGTGAGGGGTAATATAATGCTTTAAAGAATATCAGATTATAATTACTTCTTTAGGTTTCTAACTTTAATAAGACAGTAGTTTATGTAATCTAAAATAAACTAGTGGCTGGGAAATTACTTTTTTTATGTCCAGTGGTTAATTAGGTCATAAGAGGAATTCAATCCTTTGGGGTACCTTGTCCCCAATTTGAATATCCAGAACACCTCTTTTTTGGCAAGTGCGGACACCCTGTCCCCCCCTCTTGGCCCTGCATCCACTGTTTCAATTATGGTCCATTTGAAGTTAACACTTTCCTTATTATGGAACAACTTGAAATGCTGGACGAGAGGGGTAATCAGAGTGCCCGCCTTGATATCCAAAAGATGCTCTCTGATGCGCACCCGTGTCTCTCTTGTTGTCATACCTACATACTGTAGGTTGCATTCCCCACAGCTTGCTAGGTATATTGAAAAAATGTTCCTACAATTCATACATTTTTTAAGATTGTAAATTTCATTTGTAACACTACTCATGAATCCTTCTCCTACCAAAAGATGCTCACATGCCTTACATGTGATGTTACTACACCTATACACCCCCTTAAACCTAAGCCAGGAACTAGATTCTTCCCTTCTGATGTTCTTTAATTGGTGGGGGCCAGTAGGTTACCCATGGTTACTCCTTTTCTAAAAGAATACTTGCAACCATGCTCTACCACACCAGCCAGCGCATTATCTGCTGCCAGCATTTTAAAGTGTTTACTTATTATCTGGCATATTTTATTGTATTGGGTGCTATAGTCCGTTACAAAGTACATATCTCCACTTTTTGCAGATTTAGTTTCAGCTTTTTCCAGCAGTTTAGTTCTGTTAGTGGTAGTGACCTCTTGCCTTACTTTCTGTATTTCATACTGCTTATATCCTCTCACCTTTAGGCGTTCTGATAATCGATCTGCATGTTTTTCATACTGTTCTGGACTGCTGCAATTGCGTTTAAGTCTGGTGAATTGGCCCTTTGCGACCAATCTAAACACCTGTTTTGGATGACTGCTCCTAGCGTGGAGTAGTGTGTTGCCTGTTATAGGCTTTCTGTAGACCTCGGTTTCAACCCCAACTTTGGGAATCCCCTTTAGAGTGAGATCCAAGAAATTGATCTGATATTTATTAAGTTCAAAAGTGAACTCCAAACCAAAGTCGTTGTTGTTTAACCATTCCACAAAAATCTTTGCACTCTCCACTGTTCCCCTCCACACCAGGAGCAGATCATCAATATAGCACCAATAGAATTGTATATTTCCCCTGAAGGGGTTCTCATCTCCATAGATGCGGGACAGCTCCCACCACCCCATATAGAGGTTGGCGAAAGAGGGCGCAAATTTAGCGCCCATTGCTGTCCCGCATTGCTGGAGATAAAAGACCCCCCCAAAGGAGAAATAATTATGTGTCAAAAGGTAGCGCGCAATTCTGAGTATATACTCCACTGAGTCGTCAGAAAAACCTGTATTTCTCCTCAAAAAGAATTCAACTGTCTCCAAACCCTTCTCGTGCGGTATGGAGGTGTACAGTGCTCTAACATCGATAGTGAGCCACATATCAGTTTCCTCCCATGCCATGTTTTCCATCAACCTCAAAACATGTGTCGTGCCCTGTAAAAAGCTAGTTAATCTCCCCACAATGGGTTGCAAAATACCATCAAGCCACTGTGAGGTCCTTTCAAGGAGTGATCCTATGCCACTCACGATGGGTCTACCCGTGACCCCCTCCAGGGATTTATGCACCTTGGGTAGATGATTAAAAATAGTTACTGGATTGTCCACCAAGAGGAAATAACAGGTAGACCCATCCAAAATACCTAACTCCCTGCCATCGTCAAGGATCTGTGCCAATTCTCTCTTGTACCTGTTAGTAGGATCCCCTCCTAAAACCTGATAGAATCTGTTATCATGTAGCTGTCTTTCAGCTTCTGTGATAAATTGGTTTCTTGACATTACCACCACCGAGCCACCCTTGTCTGCGTTTCTAATAACCAGATTATCATTGGTTTTAAGTTTCCTCAAAGCTTCTCTCTCCTTAAAGTTCAAATTATACTGATTATTAGGTGAGGCCTGGTGTAACAATGTCCAGTCCCTTTCGACTGTTTTTTGGAAGGTTTCCAATATGTCCCCTCTATATTGCATCGGATAAAACCTAGATGATGTTTTGAATTTTGGTGTCTGGACCTCTGTCACAACATCATCTATCGCTCCTTCATGCAACAAAGTTTCTAAATTTAGAATATCACATTCCTCCATGAAGGGAAATTTTTCGGTAGTTAGGTGTCTGTCCTGCTTCAAAGGGGTCAAGTCTGTGTCCTCATTGGCCCTGTTTGAGTAGAACTTTCATACTGTTAGTCCTCTTATTAATTTATTAACATCTATTAAGGTGTTGAACAAGTTAAATTTTTGTGACGGAACAAAGCCCAATCCCAAACTCAACACTTTTATTTCCATGTCAGACAAAATATAATCAGACAAATTGATTACATTGATATCATTCACTGATACTTGCTCCCTTGTCTGCCCCATCTGGTGGATTGACGGATATGGCTTGGCTGGCCTGACTGGCCCCCTTTTCCTCTCCCCCCGCCCTCTGGTTTCTTTGGGGGAAGGGAAAAATCCTGCTCAAGATCTTGTTTATCACTTTGACCTACATTCACCACCCTGTTATCATCGGATGGTCCTGCAAAAGTTGTGTCATCTGGTATATATTTAGACCCCCCTTGTTGTTGCTTCTTCAAAATAGAGGGCATAGTTGTACTGGGGACTTTCACTCTCACTACCAGTTGTTCAGATACTACTGGTGCTGGGAAATTGGATAACTCATTATTCTCTTCCCCACCCGACGCTGAGCTCTCGTCATAGGTCTCAGCTTCACTTTCTGAAAACTGGACCTTTTTCTCCTTAGGGTACCCAACTACACCCTCCTTCTGCATTTTATTATCTACCACCTGATTATTCCTATTATTGAAGAGAGCCCTGCCTCTTCCTCTGCCACGTGACCTATTGTATGCTCTGCGGCCCTCAAATCTGTCTTTCCTGTTCCAAACATACACCCTATTTGTATCATAGTCAGACTGATCTCTAAGATACTTATTATGCTTTGTTGTAATCAGCAATACCTTAGATTCCATTAAAGTTTTTTGCAAAATGCTATCGTACTTGGGGTATTCCAAAGCCTCTCTCCTGTGATTTTCTACCTGTATTGTCTCAATCTGTATGGTGATTACATTAAGGGCTTTAGTCTTGTAATCAACTAAAAGGACCATTAGACGTAGAGAGCAATCTGACAAGATCATATTCCACTCATTAATAAATTCACGGTCATCAGTTTGAAAAGTTGGAAATTTGTTTACCCTGAGGCCCCTAGGTATAATTTTCAATTCTTGATATTTATTAAGGGTCATTATGTCCCATCTCAATTTACTTTCCTTCAGTAACAAAAATTCCATCTCTTCAAATAATTTGCCTAAATTAATTTTGACCTGTCTGTACAGAATACCTCCTCTAATTCATAGGCGCTATTATCGCTTTCCTGTAAAGTTTTAAGAGAAAAATACTCCTCACTTGCATTGGTGGCCACTACGTCCATGTTTAATATATGGGCTTACTTCACTCTAGCTATGCCACTGATCTATCTATGGCAGGTTGTAAGTGGTTAGTTTCACACCTGGTTAAATTGAAATAAGTAGCAAATGTGAAAAAACCTACAGTTGATGTACAGATATCTACAGCTTTAAAATGTCTACGCTATAAAATACCCTCTTATATCAAATATAGAGTAAATCAAACCAGGACAGTATTACTGCTGTCTAAACATACCTAAATGAGCCCTAAAATAAACATAGATTAATTGTCTACAATCAACATCTGTAATGATGGTCTTACATAATACTCAAAGGAGAATAAAAGCCCCCTTGCTGTTATTTCAATCCTAGTGCATTGCAACTAATACAAACTAAACATATTAAACATATAGGGAGAGAAATAACATTGTACAAAGTGTACTAATAAGTAGTTATATGAACCTTACACCTTAGCAACCCAAAGTAACACAATATTCTGCTTCGATAAAGCTGACCGCTATGGTCTTATTCAGGTTATAATGAACTTAGTGCAGGCTAAACGCCCTAGCAATCAAGCTCATATCCCCTGTGGATGATTATAATTACCACCATTGAATGACAGACCAGTGTCCATAATACCATTAATAAAGTCCAGAAACGAATAAAGTCCAGAAATAAATAAATTCAGAAGATGAAACACTTATAAGGAAACAATTTTCTATATTCTTATTCTGCTGACATGTAATAATCCTTATAAATCAAAGAGCATACAACCATACTACTTTGATGCAAATATCCACTGGCAAAGTGTGATACTCCGAGGAAAAAATTAGTAATTAGGCTGCTTGGTTTTACTTTCCACCTCAAATCGCCATGTACTTCATCTGTTATATCCAAGGAGAAAAGTAGTGTAAGTCAGTAGTGAATTATGACATGAGAGTCAGGCTGTCGCACAAGAGAGACCTTGATCTGTCTTTCACAACAAGTAAGGTTATATGCTGGATAAAACACTGTCTTAATATTAGCTGCTTGGTAAATACTTTGATTAATAAGCAGTCCCAATGACGATCAACAATATTCCGCTAATTCACCGGATCCACATATGGGGTTAAGTGAAGCCGTACACAAACAAATACACAACAGTTCATTCCCCAATGCTGGGAAATTAAACAAACCCCTCCGTGGTCAACCAGTGTAGATTATTTATCCAGCCTACACAATTTCTCTGGCACTGCAATTGTGTCACAGTCATTCAGAGCAGCTAATAACTCCCCAAGCAATACACGGAGGTTCTCAAGCTTAAATTTAAAATTAGAAATCTCTGAATCAGGTCTCCCCGATTCAGAGACGTCACCCACAGACTGAAGCTCTCCGTCCTCAGGTTCTGCATATTGTGACGCAGTATCAGACATGGCTCTTACAGCATCTACGCGCTCTGTATCTCGTCTAACCCCAGAGCTATCGCGCTTGCCTCTCAATTCAGGCAATCTGGATAATACCTCTGACAGGGTTTTATTCATGATTGCAGCCATGTCCTGCAAAGAAATCGCTATGGGCGTCCCTGATGTACTTGACACCATATTAGCGTGCGTCCCTTGAGCGGGAGGCGAAGGGTCCGACACGTGGGGAGAGTTAGTCGGCATAACTTCCCCCTCGACAGACCCCTCTGGTGACAATTCTTTTATAGATAAAGACTGATCTTTACTGTTTAAGGTGAAATCAATACATTTAGTACACATTCTCCTATGGGGCTCCACCATGGCTTTTAAACATAATGAACAAGTATCCTCTGTTTCAGAAATTTTTACAGTGTATGTAACAAGTCAGCAGAGCATTGCAACCACTTGCAAATGGATGATTAACCCCTTAATAACAAAAACAGAATAATAAATGACAAAAACTTTTTTAAACACAGTCACAACTGCCACAGTCTACTGTGATTGTTACCCTCCTCAAACACGACTTTGAAGCCTTTTGAGCCCTTCAGAGATGTCCTGTATCATGCAGAGGGAAGCTGAATGTCTCTGTCAGTATTTTTATCTGCAGAGAAAAGCACTAAAATAGGCCCTTCCCACTCATATTGCAACAGTGGAAAGCTTCAGGAAACTGTTTCTAGGCAAAAATCAAGCCAGCCATGTGGAAAAAAACTAGGCCCCAATATGTTTTGTCACCAAACATATATAAAAACGATTAACATGCCAGCAAACGTTTTATATTACACTTTTATAAGAGTATATATCTCTGTTAATAAGCCTGATACCAGTCGCTATCACTGCATTTAAGGCTTAACTTACATTAATCCGGTATCAGCAGCATTTTTCTAGCAAATTCCATCCCTAGAAATATATTAACTGCACATACCTTATTACAGGAAAACCTGCACGCCATTCCCCCTCTGAAGTTACCACACTCCTCAGAATATGTGAGAACGGCAGTGGATCTTAGTTACTTCTGCTAAGATCATAGAAATCACAGGCAGATTCTTCTTCTAATGCTGCCTGAGATGAAACAGTACACTCCGGTACCATTTAAAAATAACAAACTTTTGATTGAAGTTAAAAAACTAACTATAATACACCACTCTCCTCTTACTACGTCCATCTTTGTTGAGAGTTGCAAGAGAATGACTGGATATGGCAGTGAGGGGAGGAGCTATATAGCAGCTCTGTTGTGGGTGATCCTCTTGCAACTTCCTGTTGGGAAGGAGCATATCCCACAAGTAATGGATGATCCGTGGACTGGATACACTTAACAAGAGAAATATAAGCTGTCCTAAAAATAAACTGTAGTCTCAGTTACCACTTATTTAAAAAAGGGTGCTAAACTCACCCGGTCTGTGCCACCAAAGCAGCAGCTTGCTAAAGTCAGAGGGGCCAATTTATTAAGGCTCGCCGGAAACAGGAACAGGAGTTAAGAAGCACCGGTCTTAAGACCGATGCTCCATAACTAGTCCGTCGCCTCTGATGCGGCGGACAGCAATCAACCTGATTAGATATGTGCGGGTTGATTAACACCCCCTGCTAACAGCCGATTGGCCACGAATCTGCAGGGGGCGGCAGTGCACAAGCAGTTCCCCAGAACTGCTTGTGCTTTGTTAAATGCCAACAGCAAATTCATTGATGTCGGGCAGACATGATCCGCTACAGCGAATCATGTCCGTCCGACTGTTGATCAATCGGCCCTCCAGCCTCCGACAGCACAGTGCTCTTTACCAATGAGATGACATTTCCACCTCTAAACTAATAGCCTTGCTAGCATACAGAACACTGTCAGATGACACGCACAGCTAATGGTTTAGAGGTGCAAAGGTCACCTAATTGAAGGAGAGAGCTGTGTTGTGGGTGGCCAGATATACATACATACATACACATACACACACACACATACACATGCACTCTCTTTATGAACACTCACATTCTTTTTGTATTTTAGTATGTACTTCACTTATGGTTCCACTATTAGGATGATATAGGACACAAATATCAGTCAATATCATATCATATTTCATTTATTTGTATAAGAATAGTAAGGTCATTTCAGTGGGAGTATCCACATCCCAATAAGGAATCTGGCTGAGTGACACAAACTAATCACTAATAGTCATATGCACATATTAAAAATTCACGCATCTAGAGGCAAATATATAAGGTTAACTTTTCATATTAGTAAGGGTAAGTTTAGAAAGGGCAACATAACATGGATCACATATAGTTATTAGTAACAAAATTAGGATAATAATATATTTTATATCACATTCTTCATGGCTCCTTATTGGTGTTTGAGGCAACCATTATATATGATGTCAATAGTGGACATCCAATGAGAGTAACTTAGGTGTTTTTCGACTTCCGGTGGGCGGGCGAAGTGAACGGACGCAAGGGAAAGAGCTCCGGGTCCGTTCACGGCCGAAAACGGATTAAATCTAGCCCGATAAAGTACCAGACATCCTTGGCAGCGATAAAAGGTCTGCCTGGAGCCCAGTCGGCGAGGAGCCTGTCATCTGGCTCCCCCACCGGGAAAGCAGTGAAAGAAGTGGGAAGAGAGGAGAGACGGCGGTGTCAGCGGAGGTGGCCGCCATTAAAACAGAACGCAACACAGCGAGGCAGCGAGCCTGACAGAGAAGAATGGAAGACCCAAGGAAAAGCAGCAGCCTGGAGAAAAGGAGGGTGAGATATTCTAGGGCGGGAAACCGCCATATTGCCCTGCATGAGAAAGTGACACGCAACACACGCAGAGCAACAATCCACCTCACGGGCCACATAGAGAGAGGGGGTGCTGACGATATATAGAACACAGGGTGCTGAACTCAAAACCAGCAATTCTCACGCTACACAGAGAATACAAGAAAGAGCAGGCTGGGGACATAACACCCTGACACAGGAAAAACCTTCTTCACAGCTGAACAAGTCAAAGTGGTGCCTAAGACAGGGGATAACTGTAGATCACATGTATATCTAGCACAATCTCTCAAGTTGTTATTAGGGAAAATACTGTAATAGCCCCAGGACAAAGCATTTACAAAAGAAAGGGAGAGATCCTCCCCTCCATATGGACTACTTACAGTTCTGAGATAAGCTGAAGTTTACTACATAAATGGAGGGCTAGATCACAAGCATCTCCAACCCCCGACTCACCCACCGCTATTCATCCTCCATATAACTCTTAACAGACAGGGGCCCAGCTACCCCTTTTTCATAGCCGATACTCATTGGAGAGAGAGAACTTTTACAGCAAACAAGCACAGCCGGAGATAGCTACTGCGATCCACAAGACCTGCATGCAAAAATACTACCACTCCTACGTTAAAAAAACAGACGCCATGGCAGGCAGGCAAAAACAAGCAGACAAGAAGAAAAACCAGGTAGAGGCACAACAGGCCCTAGGGCCTGCAGAAGACATACTCCCTATGAACTCCCAAGATACACACCCGATAGTAACACAGATTTCAGCATTGTTCCTGCCAAAGATTGATCTGTTGCAAACGGGTATGGACTCCCTTACAGAGGAAGTTAAATCCTTCAATGGTAGATTGACAAGCGTTGAGCAGAAAGTGGCAGAAGGGGAAACACGCCATAGAGAAACCGAATCCCATGTACACTCGCTACAGCAGCAAAATGAAAGGTTGTGGGCCAAAATCGATGACCTCGAAAATAGGTCGCGAAGAAACAACCTCAGGATGGTGGGAGTTCCGGAGTCAGTGCCTGGATCGCAATTAGTTGAGTTTGCTGAGACAATCTTACCAAGCTTATTGAACATCCCAAAGGAATCCCTGCCATGCACGGTAGAAAGAGCCCACAGAGTGGGAGACCAAAGAAGACAAGGAGATAATAACAATCCACAACCACGCCAAGTTATGGTGAAATATCTCAACTTCAAGGATAAGATCTTAATCCTACAAGCATACAGGAAGACTGCCGCATTGGAATACGAAGGAAAGAGAATCTTGCTGTTTCAAGACTATTCGGCGACAGTGGCAGCTAAAAGGAGAGAGTTCTCACCATACTGCAAACAGCTCAGTGAACAGCGAGGCTGAGACTGCACACAGAAAAAGGTCCGATGTTTTTTGAGTCTCCAACTCAGCTCAAGCTTTATCTCCAGAGAGAAAGAGGAAGGCGGCAGGCTGCAGCTGATGAGGACGCTGTATCCTGACCTAAAATCAAGGCTGGGCCTGAGAATATAAGCCATACTTGGGACACTGAAAGTTTATGGACATAACCATGGACATATGTATCCTTATAAAGTGAGGGGGGGGGATTGCACAAATAAAAAGTTATATTTGCACTCCTTAGTTAAGCTCCTGAAAAAGGAGATAATCTATAATCTGAAGTTTACAGTTCATAAGTTATATAAGTTCTAAATCATAATTCGAAATTGTTGGTATTGATTTGTATGTATATGTATGCATTTTGTATTGTACGCTGATTAGCCGTTGTTACAAGATAAAAGGCAGAGGGAGCTCCAGACAAACAGCCAATAATCGCAAATTTTCCCAGATAGAGTAGAGAGAGGGCTGTGCACCGATAGCTGTGATTTCACGCTATAGGGTACAGCTCCTAGTGAAGAGACTAGATTACAGGTAAAAACCAAGACCTAGGGAAGCTAGCCTACCTGCTTAAATCACTCCAATACTGTATAATATAAACTTGTGTCTTGTCTGTTCTGTGCATCAACTACTTTAGAGCCGTCTCTCCTTCCGGAAGCCGCCCCAGGGGACAAGGGCAGAAGATCAGCAAAAGCATAACGCCAAAGACTATAGGACAGCCGAACAAACACTGTAAGGTACCCCTTTCACGACACACACACGGCAGGCATTGGTTCACACTCACAGAATCCACACAAGTCACGTCCACAGGTTAAGATAACATGAAGCTCATTACATGGAACGTGGGGGGGGATCACATCTCAGATAAAAAGGAAGGCTATTTTAAGGCACTTGAACATTAAAAGATCAGACATAGCGATTCTAGAGGAGACCCATCTCTCGCAAAAAGAGCATCAGAAACTAAAACAGGGATGGGTAGGGGAGGTCCTGTACACCCCGTATGAGGGGAAGAGAGCAAGGGGAGTGGCGATACTTATTCGTAAAGGCCTAGACTACTCCATTTTGCAAACAGTAGCGGATACAGAGGGGAGGTACCTCATAGTTAAAATCAAACTAGGCAGTGTACATATGGTATTGTGTGGAGTATATGGACCACACACAGAGAAGAAATCATTCTTACATAGACTACAGACTAAACTCATACAATTCTCAGACCTTCCCATGGTGATAGGAGGGGACTACAATATTGCTCCACACACTCCAGCAGATAGGTTCGGTAACCCACAATACCCCACAAGACAAAAGGTACAGTGGCAGGGCTCTAAAAGGGAAACACGCATGCTCAACCACTTTAAGACCTCATTGGCTCTAGTGGACATCTGGAGGAGCAGGAACCCAGAAGCCAGGGACTACACGTGTTTGCACCCAGCTAAAACGACACTATCCCGTAGACTATTTTTTGGTCACTAACTCCCTATGCTCACGCATCACGGATGTCAAGATAGACCCAATAAATATCTCAGACCATGCACCGGTCTCGCTCCTCATAGACACAGACATCCCTCACAGACAGACGTGTAGATGGAAATTCCCTTCACATCTTTACCATGACTTAAACCTACACAAACACCTACTGGGGGAATGGTTAGTGTATAAAGAACTAAATGAACAACACATCAATGAAATATCCTTATTTTGGGAATCGGCGAAGGCGGTGCTAAGAGGGGTGGTCACGGCATATTTAGCTAAGGTGCAGAAACAGCGTAGATTGCGAGGGGGCCTACTGTTAAGTCAGATATTAAACGCTAGAAATCGGTACCTGAGGAACCCCACAGAACAAAACAGGCTCAGGTACAGGGAGGTTAAAGGACTAAGAGATTCATATCTCATACAGACCTGGATTTCAGCCCAGAACCGGTCCCAGGCAAAATATTATCGCTATGGGAACCGCACAGGGAAACTGCTAGCTCGAATCACTAAGCTAGATAGAAAGTCAAACACAATAACAGCGATCCAAGGTAAAGACGGCATACTCACAACAGACACAGATATACAAAAAACATTCCAAGATTTTTACTCGAAATTATATGAATCCCAAGAGATAAGCCAAGACAATAAAGCAAAGTTCTGGGAAACTCTGACACTCCCAAAGGTAGACGAAGACAAACTGCAAGGATTGAATGCTCGCATTCAACCCTCGGAGATAAGTAAGGTAATTGACTCACTCCAACTAGAGAAAGCTCCGGGACCTGATGGTCTACCCGGAGAATTTTACAAAATGATCAAAACAGAGGCGGTGGAAACACTAACACTGCTATTCAATGCCATTCTAGACGGGAAAGCAGATTTGTCAAACAGATTCACTGAGGCCAACATCACAGTGCTCCCGAAACCAGATAGAGACCCTCTCTTGGCCCAGTCCTATAGGCCGATATCCCTCCTCAACTCGGACTATAAAATATTTACCAAACTACTTGCAAATAGATTAGCAGAACTACTTCCTCAGCTAGTACATGAAGACCAAACAGGGTTTGTAAAGGGTAGATCAGCAGTTAAAAATATGAGGAAATTACAGCTAATGCTTACACACTATTGGAAACAGGGAAGAGACAAACAAATCTCTGGTAAGGAAGAGGCCTGCTTGATACTAGTAGACGCCGAGAAGGCATTTGATAAGATACTGTGGGATCACCTATTTACCACTATGGGGAGATTTGGGATACAGGGACCCTTCATGACAGCCATTAAAACCATTTATAGTAATCCCCAAGCGGCCATCCTTGTTAATGGGACACCTTCCAAGACATTTACTCTTAAGAGAGGCACGAGGCAGGGATGCCCTCTGTCCCCGCTTCTATTCGACCTAGCACTGGAGCCATTAGCCATTAAGTTGAGAGGGGAGGCGGCGGGACTGGAGATAGGAGGGGAAGCTAACCATCTATCATTATTTGCCGATGACATGGTGCTTTATGTCAGAGACCCTAGGCGAAACATCCCCACCATAACCAAAATTATTTCGGAATTTGGAGAGATCTCTGGCTATAAGATAAACAAAGAAAAATCGGAATTGCTCTGGCTATTAAACAGGCTTCCGGATACACCCCTAGAAGATAATTTTAAAGTAATCACTCACACTTTTAAATATTTGGGTATCACACTGTCTAGGGATCCAAGCCAATGGTATGGATTAAATCACAAACCGTTATTGAAGGCCCTGAAGCGAATGCTAGAGACCTGGCATCCGCTGCCAGTCTCCATGTCAGGAAGGGTAGGGCTGATCAAAATGATCCTATTCCCCAAGTTGCTATATACCCTGCAGATGCTCCCAGAACTATTGCACAAACAAGATCTCAGGACATTGAATAAAGGAATATTACATTTTATCTGGAGGGGGAAAAAACATAGAATAAATTATCAAAAGATGACATGCAGGCCGGAGGTTGGTGGCTTGGGGCTACCAAACATAGAACACTATAATTGGGCGGCAGTTACCAAATATGTTATGGATTGGCTGACAGATGGGGGGCGTTTCACTAATAGCAAGCTAGAGGAAGAATATATTAAACCATGGTCGCTCAAAATGCTACCGCACATGACTCGAACGCAAGTAGATGCCATACTGGGGAAGGAACCACTGTTCAGTGGCCCTTTAGGGGCCTGGAGAAGGGTGTGCGGATCCCTTGGGATCTCACCGCACCACACAGTATTCTTACCGCTGGGGGGTAATCCAGACTTCCCAGCTGGGTTCACCACGAAACCATTCAAACTATGGGGAGACCGGGGGGTGACATCCCTTAAACACATCCTTTCTGCGGACGGAGTGACAATCAAACCGTTTGAAGAACTACAAAGAGAGTATGGCTTACCCAATACCCATCACTTTGCTTATCTCCAAGCGAGACACTATGTGCAGAATCTGTTGAGATCTGGAAAGATGCCAGACAAGGATTGCGACGTTTACAAACTATTGACACTAACACAGGGGGGGCTGACATCCATTTCTCACACATATGTAGTCCTGCAAAAAAAAAGCAAACAACGCAAATTTGACCCACCTACAGAACACTTGGACTACGCTAATGGGAAAGGAACTCACTGATACTTGTATTGGGCAGAGTTTCACAAAGGTGAGAGAGGCCACACTATCAAACGAAATAAGGGAATCTCATATTAAAGTACTCCACAACGCATACATCACACCTAAACTATTCCATAAATGGAAGCATGACACATCAGGCCTATGCCCAAAGTGCTCGAATGCCAACCCAAACATTTTACACATGATGTGTCAATGCCCAAGATTGGCAAAATTTTGGGGGATGACAAAGAGATGGCTGGAGAGGAGTACCGGGGAAAAGGTTAGCTTGACACCTGAAATGGTGATACTCTTACATACGCAAGACAAGATCCAAAAGCACAGCAACTACATACACAATGTAATCTCACACGCCAGGAAACTGATTCTCCAACAATGGCTGGCACAGACACCACCTCACATATCCCAACTCAAGGAAGGATTGAGAAAACAGATGATATGTGAACAAATAGACACTCAGGGAGACATCACAAGGAGAACAAAGAAGTTCATGACCAAATGGGAACCACTCATTAACACACTAGATATCCACCACCAGAAACAGGTCATTTATCCTTTTAAGGATACGGAATACATATTAAATGCACAATTGAGAGGACAATGGAACATTTTCACATAGTATCAAATCAGCTAAGAGAGGCTAAGGATAGCCCTTAGAGAAGGGAGATGGGAGAGCTCTGGGGGCGGTGCCTGGAGGGAGAGACGGCTTGCAATATTCTGAGAGAACAATGAAAGAACACAGACTAAGGGACAGGAGAGAGGGTAAGGTAAAATGAAGAAAGTTTTAACATTATGGAACTTCCAATACAAATATCTCCGCAGCAGAGAGAGAGGATTGGAGAGGAAGGAGCTTAGTGAGCCACACAGTTTACCCCACAATTTAGGGTCTGGTTGGTAGTGAGGGAGAGGCAGGAAGTGAGGGAGAAAGGAGAGAATAAAAGGAAAAAAAACCCAGTGTGACCGAAGTGATGAAAATTATGGATATACTGTTATGTTGAAAGTTTGTGTAACTATTGTTTTCTTGTGATCAATGTTTATGGTTGATTTGTCACTGAAAGTTGCACTGGAATGAATAAATAAAGTATTTAAAAAAAAAAATATGTTGCCAAAACATAAATGTGTCCCATACTTGGAATGAAAACTTGCCCGGCCCTTTGGTATACAAAGTATTAGTCCAATAAGATCAAATAACCAAAAGTTCATATAATCCAATTATGGCAAATCTTTTAAGTTTTGCTTCATTCTCTGTGTTATTATCAGATGACATAACCTCCTTCTCCTAAAATAAAGCATCGTTTAGACACATTAGGACAATCAATATCTTTATGTATGAAATTCAGTAAGTTTATCTCGAATTTAGACCGAATGATCTATTTAGACTAAATGGTGTCAACAACTTGATCAAGTCTGTACATGATTCTATCCTTTCTGTGTCATGTTCTAAAGCATCAATTTTCACCTAATTTCAATGATTTGTAACTATTTATCTGGTGCTAGCTGTGCACACAACAGATGTCTCATCCCATATTCCCTAAATAAATAGATCAATAACCTGTCAAAAAAAAAAAAAAAACTTAGGTGTTTTTCGTTCACCAACAGAGGAAGGTTAATTAATGGGAGCTGAAGGGTGGGTGAATATATGGAAGTATTTCATCCGGATTAGTAAATTAAGATAATGGTATGTAGCTAACTCACAGAGACGGCTATATGGTCAAATTTACTGATAGCAATAGCAACATTATGTTACAATAAGGTGGTAAGTTGACAATGAGGTTTAAATCGGTTATATATGACGGAGTGAGACGAAGAATGTGCCAAAAGAACATGCCTCAACACTATACATAATAGATCAATTTTATACATGGTTTGTAACTTCGTGATTATTTACCTTAATGTATGCATGCTCCGTTATTTGAAACAATGTAAATAATGTTCTGAAAAATATCGTACCAGTGGTATGTAAGTTATGTTTGAAAACATTGCAACATAGGCATGTTACGCTTTGCAAATATTGTAACCTAGGTAATTAGACACACCTCTAAAGAAGGTGTGAGATGAAGTTACGAAATGATTGGATGTAGGGCATTTAAAAGCTTGTGCTTCTAGGTTTATCGTAGACATCTGAGGACATGGCTTGATAAGCTGAAAAATGCATAGCGTATTCTTTTAACCACCAAAGACAATTGTTGTGTCTAAAGGGTTTTTATAAATTTAAAATACAGTTTAGTTTTTCACACATCCTACATAAGGAGTTTGGTTTTCACCTACATCCTACATAAGGAGGAAGCAGGGGGTTCATTACCCCACACCATTGGTCACTGTGAGATCCTGTCCTGCCTAATTTAGCACACATCAATGCTGCTATGTTTGAGAGTATGTTCGAACACTATGTTTAACCGTTAACAGTCTAGGAAGAATAACTGAATTGCACTATGAGGTGCCTTCTGCCTGTTTATCTTTCCAGAGTGAGAAATAAATACAAATATATATATATATATATATATATATTTAAGCAAAATAAGAGTGCACTCGCTAGGAATTTTAGATGATTTATTTCCTAAGATGTGAACGTTTTGCTTATAAGCATATTTTGCGCTATTTGAATGGCTATTACTTGTTGCCATACAGGACATGGTGTGTTTACGGTTGCTGTGACAACGGGCCCATGTCGATTGGCTCCACCCTAGCTCTATAAACGGTTTCCCGTTTTTTTACATATGGTTGCTGACCTAACGTCTCCTCATCTGTATACACAGTTGCTCCTTCTATATTCCCATATGCACATAGGATTTGCCCTAGGTACGTTTACTCTTTTATTCAGATGATGGTTATACGGTACATTTCTGGTTCATACACAATGAGGGCCTAATACATCTAGGGCCTTATAAAAATATTGTTTGCTGCATGGTGTCCCACGTTTACACATATGATGATTTATGTATGTATGCACTTAACTATGTTGTTTAATGATCGCATTTTCTTTGGCTTGCACTCCTGCTGTATCATGTATTATATATATTAAGTTTAGGTTTGCTAATTGACCATTCACACTTGTTGCTAGGGATGGTGATGTCACTTTATGGGTGGCACCCTACCCTGGAGAGCGTGTGATTGGATGGCATTTCTGTTATAAGGGTGTCTGGTGTTGGACTATGCACATTTGTTTTTTTATGTCTGAGGAAGGGGCTAAACCCTCGAAAACGTTCACATCTTAGGAAATAAATCATTGAAAAGTACTGGTGAGTGCACTCTTCTTTTGCTTCTACAATTTTGTCTGCTGCACCCCAGGCAGTTGTGACCTGGTATCTGGAGTACTTGTCTTTTCTGCATTTATTTTTATATATATATATATATATATCACAATGATTCTCTACTTTGGAGAGAAATTATAGAGCAGACTTCAAAAGGGATAAACTCACCAAATTCTATTTAAAAAAGGGCGAAACCTGGAAGTCCAATAGAAAAAAAATAATGATCACTTGGATTGAGAATTTCCTAGGGGAGAGTGAAGTTAACCGGAGAAAACCTGGGACTAATATAAAGGCTCAGTTTGCAGCAAATACAAATTAAACTAAAATGCTTTCACTACAATTAAACTTGTTTTTGCCTTTGTCTTTGTTTTCTCAATTAAAGAATATCATTTTCATTTATTTATTTTTTTAATTTATTTTTAATAAAAAGCATTTTGCTTCATGTGATAAATATTTGTTAAGATCTAAACTTGCTGGTTTAGGAAGGGTTTCATCTCTGGGTAAGGATTTGTGGGCATTTTCTGCTGAGCGGAAAGCGGATACATATATATTAAAATAGTTTTTTTAAATCCCACGAGACAAATTGACATCCGATAAAAGTTCCTGTTTTCAGGAACATATTTAAAATCTAATTTTACTGAATGCAAATGCACAATATTTCACACTAAACTTCTATACACAATAATTCTTTATTATTGAGTCACATATGGTAAAAAAACATATAAGGGAAATAAAATCCATGTTACCCTCTTTCTACATCTAAGTTCATCACATATATCAGAGTGATTTCTTGGCCCATTTCATCATGGCATATTCTACCTGCAATATTTCACTGAAGTCTTATCTGGTATATTTCTCTGTGACACTTTCACAGTGATATACACTTTACCTGGCACTTTCCCAGTAACACACTTTGTATCAGAGTTTCTCAATTCTAGTTCTCCAATGTCGCCAACCACACAGATTCTAAGGAATTCCTTATCCGAGTACACGTGAGTTAGTAGCTGAGGTTGATATATACAATCTGCCCTATAAAAGCATGCTAAAGGGTACAACTGAGGAAAACTGATTCATGTGATGCATTGAATGTTTACCTTAGCTGCATCAGGACAAAACATAATGAAACAAAAAGACACTGAAACCCCCTTATCAAAGCTCCAGGTATCCCCAGTGGCACATGCACCACAGCTTGAGAAACAAAGGAGTGTATGATATATTGCAACAAAATACCAGAACCAATACATGGTCTTAAAAAAAATATGTGGCAAGCTATGTGAATTGCATGACTAAGGTCCAGAGGTGTGTATTTTCTGTTAGCTTCAAAATCAAAATGAGATTCAAAGTGATGGTAAATCCAAGCGTTTAAAAAAACGCTAGCATTTTCCATAAATAAAAATAAACTGTAGCTTCATTCATCAGTTACTAAAAAAAAAAATGAGCTAAACTCACCTTTTCTGTGATGCGGCAGCTTGCTAAACTCAGCGGCTCAGGTCGCCCACAGCACAGTGCTCTTCTTCATGAGGTGACGTTTCCACCTATAAACCTTTGTGTCATCTGAAATCGTAGCACAGCTATTGGTTTAGAGGTGGAAACGTTACTTAATTGGTAAAGAGCGCTGACCATGGGCAACCGGAAGCTCTGACTTTAGCACGCTTCTGCAGGATAGAAAGTGTGAGTTTAGCATGCTTTTTTAGTAACTGATTAATGAAACTACAGTTTATTTTCAGTTATGGTAAATCCTAGCATTTTTAAATGCTTGGATTTACCATCATTTTAAAGGGACATTATGCTTAACATGTTTTATATAAGTATGGTAAAATACCTAAACCTGTAATATTTTACACAGTGATTAGTTAGCTTTAAAGCACAGCAAAAGAATCACGTCTTTCAAGTGTTGTATACCTGAACTGCTCTTGATTTACAAAACATTGACAGTGTTAAATGCAATGCAATGTTTAATTGCCAATACATGCTATGAGTTTGTGTGTGTGTGTGTGTGTATATATATATATATATATATATATATATATATACCGTAGATAGATAGATAGATAGATAGATAGATAGATAGATAGATTTAGCTGTACTAGTCCAGTAGACAAGATGCCAAAATATCCAGAGTAATGCAGTGTGCAATTATACCTTTTTAAAGGACTAGCATGAATTTTCTAAGACAAGCTTATTGCATTCTTTTTCATTATTTTTTAAAATGTGTTTTATTCTGTTTTACTGATTATTACAATAACACATTTTTAAAAAAAAATAAGGATTTTGAAATAAAGAAATCAGCATTATTGTAGATCATCTTTAGTATTAATACTATTTATTTTCAAAAGGAAGTTATTCGTCAAACTAAAGAAACTGTAAAAATCTGGTAATATATTTGACATCCAAGTAAAAGGTGCTAGAGGGGAAAATGTATTGCTGTATTTATTACTTTTGTATGTCACCATAGTTCAAGTTCTTCCTATTAAGTTTAGCAATAAATCTGAAATATTTGTAGTCCCAAAGACAAAGAGCGATCAATATGCCCTTTGAGGAAGTAGTAAGAAAAATGATGATTTACCTTTTCACTTCACAATTTAATAATCTCACAGAAATAATTAAAGTATATGAGCAGTTTGCGTAAATTTATATTATCATGTAATAACTGGGGGTTTTTAATGTTCATATTTTTTGTATACATTGCCAGCATGTTCTAACAACTTCTTTAAGGTCTTATTAGTGCTGCTGCTGCTGCTAAAACTTTTCCTTAGAGAGTTACTAGCAAAGTGAAAAATGTATCATGGGTGACATGACAAGTATTTTTTATAGTGAAAAATATTAAAGGTTCAACCTGTCTTTCCTGCGTATAACAAGTATCATTAGCAAGTTACTCATTCATGATTTCCCATTAACTGATACATGCTATTCAGTAACATATCCTATTTTCCTTAATCTCATCCCCTTTACTTTCCCTGGGCTCTTCGATGTGTTTTTCTATCTGCAATAAAATTCCTCTTTGTTGTCCCATTACCGATTCTTAAATTTAAAGGGACATTAAACACTAATGGCAAGATTACAAGTGGAGCACTATTTTGTGCTAATTGTGCTAGAAGTAAAGTTTTTGTCGCACATTGGGTTTCACTGGTATTACGAGTTAAAAGTAAAAAAGTTAGTGCTATAGCAGTAAACCGACCCTCACAAAAAGCTGAACTTACAATATTGCAGGAGCAATAAACTATTCCCCCATATAACTCAATGTAACAAATAAAGTGGGGGGGGAAACTAACACCAAAACTTGCACGCAATCCTGATCGCATATTCTCATGTGCGCTAACCCGACATAAAAATATGACTATTCGCATTCCAATATTCTTTACATAGCAGATGTTCCATTTATTCATAAATACATATTTCTATATATATGATGGTATTTTGGTAGAATATATATATATATACATATACACACACACACTGGTGGCCCTCGTATTACAACGGTTTAATTTACACCGTTTCAGAATAACAACCTTTTTTCCAGTCATGTGACTGCTATTGAAAAGCATTGAGAAGCAGTGCATTTATTAAAATAGCCAGTAGGTGGAGCTATCCGCTTGTGTTGCAGCAAAGCCAAGCAAGCTGAAATTAATCAGTTTAACCAGACCTGAGCAATCGAGCAGATTTTAAAGGAACAAGATCTTCCTGTCTATAAATCAGTCCAGATTGGAATGCATAGAAAGAACTGTTTGCAGAAAAATGCAAGTGAAGTCTGTGTTGTGTGATTTTATTAGGTTTATAATGCTGTTTAGCAAATGTTTTTGTTCATTTAACTTAGCTTAATTATATATTCTGTGTTGTGTGCTTATTTTATTAGGTTTATAATGCTGTTTAGCATTTACAGTCTTCATTTCAAAGCTTTAAAAATAATGTATTAGGTGTTACTTATGACAATTTTGAGAGGGGCCTGGAACCAATCTCCCTCACTTCCCATTGACTTGCATTATAAACTGGGTTTCAATTTACAACGGTTCTGATTACAACCATTCCTTCTGGAACCTAACCCCGGCGTAAACTGAGGGCTACCTGTATATTATAATATATCTAGGTATAGATATTTACAGATATATATAGGAATATGTATTTAGAAATACTTAGTACATAGGAAGGTGAAATATTTACAGTAATTACACATCATTAAACTTTATTAAATATGACTATTGCATAAATATATTTTTACATGTTTTCCTCTACTTAACTGAAAAGGGCTCCAATGCATATACCGGTATATATATTCATGATTTTCTATTAACTGCTACATTCTATTCAGTAACATATCCATATATATGTCTATATGTGTTTACATATGTATTTATGTCTTTATATGTGTATATATGTCTGTAAATACATCTGTGTACACATATATATATATATATATATATATATATATACACACACACAAACATACCAGTAACCTGGCCTTTTATTTAATAAGATCACAATTCTCTATACATATCTTAAAAAAGCAAAACTGGTATATAAACATGTTAATGTGACCTAGATGTCTGAGAAGCCTGCACCTTTAATTGGCAAAAGTATTATATATCTATGACCAAAACATAACAGTTTTCTAAACAATTGAGAGGATTATAATTTGTTTTTTTATTTTATTTTAATATTAGTGTATGAACACAACACAAATGCACCATCTGTCAGTTTACAAATATGCTCAAACCAATAACAATTCCTAAGTATCAACAGGCATTTGTATTGAATTGGATAAAAGGATGATAGTTTATTAAGTGTTCGCTATTTTGGTCAATGCACTATCAATTATGTTAAGATCAATTTAAAAAATGTAGACTCTAAATTTTATCTAATATGGTCTATGTGACCATTTATCACTTTCAGAAAAAATAAAACTCCCTGAGCTAAACATATAGTGGACATCAAACTAAGTTGCTGACTAATCTGCACAAATCAAAGATGAAATGATCTCCATGAGAGGTAAAGAAAAACTGCTTCTGCTCTTACAAATTGTTGTAAAGGAACTATGGAAAAAACTGGCACAGATTAAAAATATAATAATTTATTTAAATAAGCTTTTTAGAACTAAGAAAAAAGGCATCAAAGAATATAACCATTTTAACACAATGCAAACATAATAGCCTAACAGGAGAACTGATGTCTCTCTTTCATACAGGGGCCACATTAAAAAAAAATTCACCTCCATGACCCAAGAATGAAATGTATTCAAGAAAAACAAAAGTATAATTCCAGCAGAAACTTTTACAACTAACTACATGTTCAGCCCATAAACACACACTGGATGCCATACTTTAATAAACACATTCTTAACTAACCGTTCTGGATCTTTAGCTTGCTGCACCCCTAAAAGTACTCCACTATACATATTTGTTAATACCAGGATCTCCTCTTTGTAAAGGTCACATTGCTGTCCCCTGTTGATATGTGTAATTTTGTTTAAACTTCTTGCTAAAGAACAACATATAAAGTACATATGCTTGCTTTGAAATGGATATATTCTATAACAACAATATCATTAATAAAAAATAAAATAAAAAACTTTCCACATAATGAAATAAAAATTTGATAGAATTTATAAGTAGACAGAAAACACCACAAAGACAACTAAATATAAATAAGTACATTTTATTAATATTTTTTATTAATTATCTCTTCCGATGATCATGAATGATTAAAGGGACATAAAACTTAATTTTTTTTCTTTTCTGATTCTGATAGAGCATGAAACTTTAAACAAGCTTCTCATTTACTTTTATTATCAAATTTTCTTTGTTCACTTGGTATGTTTTGTTGAAAAATATAATTTATTCTTACCTGATAAATGTATTTATGTCATGGTGGTGAAAGTCCACAAGCCATCCGATTTAGGATTAATCTCCCTCCACCAGGAAGCAGTCAAAAATTACCAACACATCAAGAGCTTTAATCCCTCCTACTTCCTTATTCTCCACAGTCTGCCATATAGTCAAGATAGGAGAATAAACAAAATAGCAGGAAGAACAAAGTAGGGTAATGAGGTGCATGCCAGAACCATCCAATAGAAGTAAATGGTTGGGCCCTGTGGACTCTCTCCACCGTGAAACAAATTTATCAGGTAAGAATAAATTATGTTTTCTTTCATAAGGTGGTGAGAGTCCACAAGCCATCCCATTTGGGATCCAATACCCAAGGCGTAGAGTCCACAATATAAAAAATAATGGATGGGGCAAAAATGGACAAACATCATTGACCAAACACTGCTGCCTGGAGAACCTTCCTGCCAAACACAGCCTCAGAAGAGGATAAAACATCAAAATTATAAAAATGTTGTGAAAGTATGGGGAAAAGACCAAACAGCCACTTTGCAAATCTGTTAAACAGATGCCTCATTCCTGAAAGCCCAAGATGTAGAAACAGACCTAGTTGAATGAGCTGTTATACAAGGTGGTGGAGGATTCCCCGCATTAAATTAAGCCCTGCGAATTAGTTGTTTCAACCAACATGCTAAAGTGACTAGATGCCTTTTGACCCCTTCGTTGTCCAGAAAAAAATAATAAACAAGGAAGAAGGCAGTCAAAATTCCTTGGTAACCTGAAGATAAAATTTTAAAACCCTAACCACGTCCAAATTGTGCAAGATACGTTCTTTGGAATTCTTGGGAGAAGGACACAAAGATAGAACTACAATCTCCTGGTTGAGACAACCTTAAGTAAAAAGAAGAGACAACTTTCGGTAAAAAGTCATAGTGAGTCCTGAGAACTGCCTTATCCTGATGGAACACCCGATAAGGGGGCTCACAAGATAAAGCAGAATGTTCAGAAACCCTCATAAGCTGCCGAAAAGAAATAAGGTCTTCTATGATAATAACAGAATTTATGCTTACCTGATAAATTACTTTCTCCAACGGTGTGTCCGGTCCACGGCGTCATCCTTACTTGTGGGATATTCTCTTCCCCAACAGGAAATGGCAAAGAGCCCAGCAAAGCTGGTCACATGATCCCTCCTAGGCTCCGCCTTCCCCAGTCATTCGACCGACGTAAAGGAGGAATATGCATAGGAGAAACCATATGATACCGTGGTGACTGTAGTTAGAGAAAATAATTCATCAGACCTGATTAAAAAACCAGGGCGGGCCGTGGACCGGACACACCGTTGGAGAAAGTAATTTATCAGGTAAGCATAAATTCTGTTTTCTCCAACATAGGTGTGTCCGGTCCACGGCGTCATCCTTACTTGTGGGAACCAATACCAAAGCTTTAGGACACGGATGATGGGAGGGAGCAAATCAGGTCACCTAGATGGAAGGCACCACGGCTTGCAAAACCTTTCTCCCAAAAATAGCCTCAGAAGAAGCAAAAGTATCAAATTTGTAAAATTTTGTAAAAGTGTGCAGTGAAGACCAAGTCGCTGCCTTACATATCTGATCAACAGAAGCCTCGTTCTTGAAGGCCCAAGTGGAAGCCACAGCCCTAGTGGAGTGAGCTGTGATTCTTTCAGGAGGCTGCCGTCCGGCAGTCTCATAAGCCAATCGGATGATGCTTTTAAGCCAAAAAGAGAGAGAGGTAGAAGTTGCTTTTTAACCTCTCCTTTTACCAGAATAAACAACAAACAAGGAAGATGTTTGTCTGAAATCCTTTGTAGCCTCTAAATAGAATTTTAGAGCACGAACTACATCCAAATTGTGCAACAAACGTTCCTTCTTTGAAACTGGATTCGGACACAAAGAAGGCACAACTATCTCCTGGTTAATATTTTTGTTAGAAACAACTTTCGGAAGAAAACCAGGTTTAGTACGCAAAACCACCTTATCTGCATGGAACACCAGATAAAGAGGAGAACACTGCAGAGCAGATAACTCTGAAACTCTTCTAGCAGAAGAAATTGCAACCAAAAACAAAACTTTCCAAGATAATAACTTAATATCTACGGAATGTAAGGGTTCAAACGGAACCCCTTGAAGAACAGAAAGAACTAAATTGAGAGTCCAAGGAGGAGTCAAAGGTTTGTAGACAGGCTTGATTCTAACCAGAGCCTGAACAAAAGCTTGAACATCTGGCACAGCCGCCAGCTTTTTGTGAAGTAAAACAGATAACAAAGCACAAAAAACGTTTTAAAATAAAACCGTTACTGTCTCTTTAAATTTTAAACTGAACACACTTTATTACTGAATATGCGAAAAAGTATGAAGGAATTGTTCAAAATTCACCAAAATTTCACCACAGTGTCTTAAAGCCTTAAAAGTATTGCACACCAAATTTGACTCTTAAAATAACGGAACCGGAGCCGTTTTTACATTTAACCCCTATACAGTCCCTGGTATCTGCTTTGCTGAGACCCAACCAAGCCCAGAGGGGAATACGATACCAAATGACGCCTTCAATAAGCTTTTTCAGTGGATCTGAGCTCCTCACACATGCATCTGCATGCCTTGCTTCTCAAAAACAACTGCGCATTAGTGGCGCGAAAATGAGGCTCTGCCTATGACTAGAAAAGGCCCCCAGTGAAAAAGGTGTCCAATACAGTGCCTGCCGTTTTTTTAACAGAATTCCCAAGATTAAAATAACTCTCCAAAGTTATAAACCATTAAATATGCTCATAAAGTAATCGTTTTAGCCCAGAAAAATGTCTACCAGTCTTTAAAGCCCTTGTGAAGCCCTTTATTCTTATATTAAAAATTAAGAAAATGGCTTACCGGATCCCATAGGGAAAATGACAGCTTCCAGCATTACCAAGTCTTGTTAGAAATGCGTCATACCTCAAGCAGCAAAAGTCTGCTCACTGTTTCCCCCAACTGAAGTTAATTCATCTCAACAGTCCTGTGTGGAAACAGCCATCGATTTTAGTAACGGTTGCTAAAATCATTTTCCTCTTACAAACAGAAATCTTCATCTCCTTTCTGTTTCAGAGTAAATAGTACATACCAGCACTATTTTAAAATAACAAACTCTTGATTGAAGAATAAAAACTACATTTAAACACCAAAAAACTCTTAGCCATCTCCGTGGAGATGTTGCCTGTGCAACGGCAAAGAGAATGACTGGGGAAGGCGGAGCCTAGGAGGGATCATGTGACCAGCTTTGCTGGGCTCTTTGCCATTTCCTGTTGGGGAAGAGAATATCCCACAAGTAAGGATGACGCCGTGGACCGGACACACCTATGTTGGAGAAAACTAAATATCCACACTGTGCAAAGGCTCAAAGGATGAACCTGGACAAAGGTCTGAATATCTGGAATCCTTTACAGAATATTGTGGTACAGAACTGAAAGAGCTGAGATCTGACCCTTAAATTACTTTCCGACAAACCCTTATCCAAGCCATCTTGCATGAATTGAAAAATTCTAGGAATGGAAAAAGAATCCCATCAGAAACCCTGAGAATCGCACCAAGACAGGAACACCTTGCAAGTCTTGCAATAAATCTTTCTTTCTCGAAATAGGTTTCCGAGCCTGAATAAGAGTGTTCACAAAGACTCAGAAAAACCAAGTTGAAAAAGCACTAAATTTTCAATCTCCATGATGTCAAATTGAGAGATTTTAAATCTGGATGTAAGAAAGGATATTGAAGAAGAAGATCCCAACATAGTGAAAGCTTCCACAGAGGAGAAGATAGCATCTGAATTAGATCTGCCTACCAAGGAGGCCGGTGAGGTAGCTCAGTTGGTAAATTCCCTGACTACAGCAAAAGCCTGTTTAAAAGATCCAAGGTCACAGGTTCAAATCCCAGCAGGGCCGACTCAGCCCTTCATCCTTCCGAGGTCGATAAAATGAGTACCATTAAATCGGGTAATAATAACAACTATTACTATTCAGCTGCCGATTTGGTGAATTCCGAGAGCGAGCTCTGAAAAAGCGCTTTGAGTCCCACTGGGAGAAAGGCGCTATATAAATACTAGTTATTATATTATTATTATTAGTTCTGCGTGGCCAGGATGCGGCAACAAGAATAACCTCCTGTTTGATCTGAGCAATAATTTGGGGAAGAAGAATAGAGGATACATGTACATAAGATGATAAGATCAGAGTCACTTGTGGATCCCTGGACCTGGAGCAATATAATCCAGAGTTTGTGATTCAGTCGAGACGCCACCATGTCTATTCCTAGAATCCCCCCAATGAGTTATAATTTAATCTAAAACTTCTTGACTCAGTGACCATTATCCTAAATGAAAAGTTGGACGATGGAGGAAGTCCGCTTCCCTATTGAGGATTCCCGGAATGTGAATGGCTGAAATCAAACAATGATTCTGCTCCGCCCAAAGCAGAATGCGAGAAACTTCCTTCATTGCTAGGGAATTCTTGGTTCCCCTTAATGATTTATATATGCCAGCACTGTGACATTGTTTGAAATCTCAAATAGGTTTCCTTCTTGAGCAGAGGCCAATTCTAAAGGGCCCAAAAAATCCTGCAAATACATTGATTGATAACCTTGCCTCCTGAGGTGACCAGACTCCCTGGGCTTTCCAGTGCCCCCAAAGCAGAAAGACTGACATCTGTAGTAATTGCCACCAAGAAGGTTGAATAAAAGGTGCTCCCAGAACTATGGATCTGTGAGATAGCCAGCAAGTAAGAGATTGTCTGGTTTTGTAAACCAGACAAATTGATTTAGACAAGTTTGAGTAATCCCCTTTCCACTGCCAGAGCATGGACAGTTGAAAAGGACGCAAGTGAAACCTTGCAAAAGGAATCGCGCCTGAAGCTGCTACCATCAGACCTATGACTTCCATGCACAGAGCAATAGTCAATGAGACGGCAACCTAAAGAGCTGCACAAGCGGTCTGCAACTTCTTTAAACGACTTTCCGTAAGAGAAAGGTGCATAGATACTGGATCTATAATTACTCCAAGAAATGCTAACTTGCTGATTGGGAACAGAGAGCTCTTTTGAGCATTGATATTCCAACCATTATTCTTTAAATGCTGAATCACAGTCTCCATATGTTGAGAAGCTTGGTAAAAGGAAGGAGCCTGAATAAGTATGCCATCGAAATAAGGAGCAACTGAGATCTCTTTTGTTGTTGATAACAGAGCTCCCAAGACCTTGGTGAAGACTCTTGAAGCAGTGGCTAGGCCTAAATGGAGAACTACAAATTGAAAATGTTTGTACAGAAAAGCAAAACAGAAAAAAACAGAAATTTGTGATGGTCTCTGTGAATAGGAATATGCAGATAAGCATCCTTCAGATCGACTGTAGTCATAAATTGACCCTTCTGAACCAATAGAAGAATAGTGCAAATTGTTTCCATTTTGAAGGTGGGAACTCTCAGGAATTTGTTCAGAAACTAAGTCTAGAATAGGTCTGAAAGAACCCATAGAAACATAGATTTTGACTGTAGAAAAGAACCATATTTCCTGCTTACAAGAATGCTTTCCCAATGTAGACCTCCAATTTCCTATCCAGATCATCCTACTCTAACAGAAGAGTGGTTCTCTTAGCCACAGTAGATATAGTGCCATCCACTTTAGGAATAGATTTCTACAGTTCTGAAAAGGACGCTGTAATAGGAAACATTTCCTTGAATTTTGGAGATGGAACAAATAGGATACATGGCTCATTCCACTTCTTAGAAATAACTTGAGAAATAGCCTCAGGAACTGGAAAAACCACAGCCAGTTTAGTAATAGGCTTAAACAGAAGATTCAATTATTTCACTTGAGTTTCAGAAGAAGGATTTTCTTGCACCCCCCCTAAGGTCACTAAAACATCATGTAGAATGGACTGTACATTTTTAGTGTGGAGCACTATATGGCAGCATTATGATCTGTAATCGTAGACACAGAACTTCCAAAGGAAACACATTTGCACTTACCTGCAGGCTGCATAACCCGCAACAACTCCTTAATTTGAGAATGTAGATAGTCCCTAAAACCAGGAGAAAAATCCATATTCCCTTTCTGAGATGTAAATACTAGAGGGGGAATAACTTGTACCAAGATGTAGCCAGCAGTAGTTGACTAAAGACCAGTCCTAGTGACCACTGTGGCCGGCTGGTAAACAACTCCTGCAAGAGAATTATACTCACCAGCCCTGGTACTCTTGTACACTCCTCTGCCCTAGTCTCAGTCCTTTGAGGGGGAATTGCGGGCCTCCGTGCATTTTGAGCACCCCTTGCAGAAAGAATAAATTCAGCAATGCATCATTCACCTGTTCTCCTGTGACAGCAAAAATTAAGACTGAGGGGAATAAGGAAGTGGGAGAGATTAAAGATCTTGGATTTGTTGGTAATTTTTGTCTGCCTCAATTGTGATGGCTTGTGGACACTCACCACCTTATGAAAGAAAGCAGAGCTGTGAGCTCAGAAGCGTGCACGTGTGTGGAGCACTATATGGCAACAGTTTTGCAAAAAAACATAATTTATGTAAGAACTTACCTGATAAATTCATTTCTTTCATATTAGCAAGAGTCCATGAGCTAGTGACGTATGGGATATACATTCCTACCAGGAGGGGCAAAGTTTCCCAAACCTTAAAATGCCTATAAATACACCCCTCACCACACCCACAAATCAGTTTAACGAATAGCCAAGAAGTGGGGTGATAAGAAAAAAGTGCGAAAGCATAAAAAATAAGGAATTGGAATAATTGTGCTTTATACAAAAAAATCATAACCACCACAAAAAAGGGTGGGCCTCATGGACTCTTGCTAATATGAAAGAAATGAATTTATCAGGTAAGTTCTTACATAAATTATGTTTTCTTTCATGTAATTAGCAAGAGTCCATGAGCTAGTGACGTATGGGATAATGACTACCCAAGATGTGGATCTTTCCACGCAAGAGTCACTAGAGAGGGAGGGATAAAATAAAGACAGCCAATTCCTGCTGAAAATAATCCACACCCAAAATAAAGTTTAATGAAAACATAAGCAGAAGATTCAAACTGAAACCACTGCCTGAAGTACTTTTCTACCAAAAACTGCTTCAGAAGAAGAAAAACACATCAAAAATGGTAGAATTTAGTAAAAGTATGCAAAGAGGACCAAGTTGCTGCTTTGTGAATCTGAACAACCGAAGCTTCATTCCTAAACGCCCAGGAAGTAGAAACTGACCTAGTAGAATGAGCTGTAATCCTTCGAGGCGGAGTTTTACCCGACTCGACATAGGCATGATGAAATAAAGATTTCAACCAAGATGCCAAAGAAATGGCAGAAGCTTTCTGGCCTTTTCTAGAACCGGAAAAAATGACAAATAGACTAGAAGTCTTTCGAAAAGACTTAGTAGCTTTAACATAATAATACAAAGCTCTAACAGCATCCAAAGAATGCAATGATTTCTCCTTAGAATTCATAGGATTAGGACATAATGAAGGAACCACAATTTCTCTACTAAGGTTGTTAGAATTCACAACCTTAGGTAAAAAATTCAAAAGAAGTTTTGCAGCACCGCCTTATCCTGATGAAAAATCAGAAAAGGAGACTCACAAGAAAGAGCAGATAATTCAGAGACTCTTCTGGCAGAAGAGATGGCCAAAAGAAACAAAACTTTCCAAGAAAGTAATTTAATGACCAAAGAATACATGGGTTCAAAAGGAGGAGCTTGAAGAGCCCCCAGAACCAAATTCAAACTCCAAGGAGGAGAAATTGACTTAATGACAGGTTTTATACGAACCAAAGCTTGTACAAAACAATGAATATCAGGAAGATTAGCAATCTTTCTGTGAAAAAGAACAGAAAGAGCAGAGATTTGTCCATACAAGGAACTTGCGGACAAACCTTTATCTAAACCATCCTGAAGAAACTGTAAAATTCTCGGTATTCAAAAAGAATGGCAAGAAAAATGATGAGAAAGACACTAAGAAATATAAGTCTTCCAGACTCTATAATATATCTCTCTAGATACAGATATACGAGCCTGTCACATAGTATCAATCACAGAGTCAGAGAAACCTCTTTGACCAAAACTCCATACCTTAAAATTTAAGGATTTGAGATCCTGATGGAAGAAAGGACCTTGCGACAGAAAGTCTGGTCTTAACGGAAGAGTCCACAGCTGGCAAGAGGCCATCCGGACAAGATCCGCATACCAAAACCTGAGAGGCCATGCTGGAGCTACCAGCAGGACAAACGAGCATTCCTTTAGAATCTTGGAGAATACTCTTGGAAGAAGAACTAGAGGCGGAAAGATATAGGCAGGATGATACTTCCAAGGAAGTGATAATGCATCCACTGCCTCCGCCCGAGGATCCCGGGATCTGGACAGATACCAGGGAAGTTTCTTGTTTAGATGAGAAACCATCAGATCTATTTCTGGGAATTCCCACATTTGAACAATCTGAAGAAATACCTCTGGGTGAAGAGACCATTCGCCCGGATGTAACGTTTGGCGACTGAGATAATCCGCTTCCCAATTGTCTATACCTGGGATATGAACCGCAGAGATTAGACAGGAGCTGGATTCTGGCCAAACCAAAATTCAAGATACTTCTTTCATAGCCAGAGGACTGTGAGTCCCTCCTTGATGATTGATGTATGCCACAGTTGTGACATTGTCTATCTGAAAACAAATTAACAACTCTCTCTTCAGAAGAGGCCAAGACTGAAGAGCTCTGAAAATTGCACGGAGTTCCAAAATATTGATCGGTAATCTCACCTCCTGAGATTCCCAAACCCCTTGTGCCGTCAGAGACCCCCACACAGCTCCCCAACCTGTAAGACTTGCATCTGTTGAGATTATAGTCCAGGTCGGAAGAACAAAGAAGCCCCCTGAACTAAACGATGGTGATCTGTCCACCACGTCAGAGAGTGTCATATAATCGGTTTAAAGATAATAATTGAGATATCTTTGTGTAATCCCTGCACCATTGGTTCAGCATACAGAGCTGAATAGGTCGCATGTGAAAACGAGCAAAGGAGATCACATCCGATGCGGCAGTCCTAAGACCTAAAATTTCCATGCATAAGGCTACCAAAGGGAATGATTATGACTGAAGGTTTTGACAAAGCTGATATCAATGTTAAACTTCTCTTGTCTGACAAGGACAGAGTCATAGACACTGAATCTATCTGGAAACCTAAAAAGGTTACCCTTGTCTGAGGAATCAATGAACTTTTTGGTAAATTGATCCTCCAACCATGATCTTGAAGAAACAACACAAGTCGATTCGTATGAGATTCTGCGAAAATGTGAAGACTGAGCAAGTACCAAGATATCGTCCAAATAAGGAAATACCAAAACCCTGTTCTCTGATTACAGACAGAAGGGCACCGAGAACTTTTGAAAAAATTCTTGGAGCTGATGCTAGGCCAAACGGTAGAGCCACAAAACTGGTAATGCTTGTCTAAAAAGAGAATCTCAGAAACTAAAAGTGATCTGGATGAATCGGAATATGCAGATATGCATCCTGTAAATCTATTGTAGACATATAATGCCCTTGCTAAACAAAAGGCAGGATAGTCCTACAGTTACCATCTTGAATGTTGGTATCCTTACATAACGATTCAATATTGATAGATCCGGAACTGGTCTGAAGGAATTGACCTTCTTTGGTACAATGAAGAGATAGAATAAAACCCCAGCCCCTGTTCCAGAACTGGAACTGGCATAATTACTCCAGCCAACTCTAGATCTGAAACACATTTCAGAAATGCTGAGCCTTTGCTGGGTTTACTGGGACACGGGAAAAAAAAAAAAAAAAATCTCTTTGCAGGAGGCCTTAACTTGAAGCCAATTCTGTACCTTTCTGAAACAATGTTCTGAAACCAGAGATTGTGAACGGAATTGATCCAAATTTCTTTGAAGAAAACGTAATCTGCCCCATACCAGCTGAGCTGGAATGAGGGCCGCACCTTCATGGGTACTTAGGAGCTGGCTTTAGATTTCTATAAGGCTTGGATATATTCCAAACTGGAAATGGTTTCCAAACTGATACCGGTCCTGAGGATGAAGGATCAGGCTTTTGTTCCTTGTTGTGAGGAAAGGAACGAAAACGATTATTAGACCTAAATTTACCTTAGATTTTTTATCCTTTGGTAAAAAAGTTCCCTTCCCTCCAGTAACAGTTGAGATAATAGAATCCAACTGAAAACCGAATTTATTACCCTGGAAAGAAAGGGAAAGCAAAGTTGACTTAGAAGACATATCAGCATTCCAAGTTTTAAGCCATAAAGCTCTTCTAGCTAAAATAGCTAGAGACATATACCTGACATCAACTCTAATGATATCAAAAGATGGTATCACAAATAAAATTATTAGCATGTTATAGAATAATAATAATGCTATAAAATTATGATCTGTTACTTGTTGCGCTAAAGCTTCTAACCAAAAAGTTGAAGCTGCAGCAACATCCGCTAAAAATATAGCAGGAGAAGAGACAGCCCCATTAAGCTTAGGGATTTTGTCCCAAAAAACTCTAATCTGTCAGATGGCACAGGATATAATTGCTTAAAACGTTTTAGAAGGAGTAAATGAATTACCCAAATTATTCCATTCCCTGGAAATTACTTCAGAAATAGCATCAGGGAGAGAAAACACATCTGGAATAACTACATGAGATTTAAAAACCTTATTTAAATGTTTAGATTTAGTATCAAGAGGACCAGAATCCTCTATTTCTAATGCAATTAATACTTCTTTAAGTAAAAAACGAATAAATTCCATCTTGAACAAATACAAAGATTTATCAGCATCAACCTCTGAGACAGAAACCTCTGAACCAGAAGAACCATTATCAGTATCAGAATGATGATGTTCATTTAAAA
Organism: Bombina bombina; assembly: GCF_027579735.1. NCBI lineage: Eukaryota > Metazoa > Chordata > Amphibia > Anura > Bombinatoridae > Bombina > Bombina bombina. The sequence goes on from NC_069504.1 coordinate 918,797,454, forward strand.
ATTCATCTGAAAAAAGAGAAGTTTTAAAAGACTTTTATGTATACTAGAAGGAGAAATAACAGACATAGCCTTCTTAATGGATTTAAAAATAAAATCTCTTATGTTATCAGGAACACTCTGAAAATTAGATGTTGACGGAACAGCAACAGGTAATGTAACAGTACTAAAGGAAATTTTATCTGCATTAATAAGTTTGTCATGACATGCAATACAAACAACAGCTGGAGAAACAGATACCAAAAGTTTATAGCAGATACACTTAGCTTGGTAGCTCCAGCACCGGGCAGCGATTTTCCTGAAGTATCTTCTGACTCAGTTGCAACGTGGAACATCTTGCAATATGTAATAGAAAAAACAACATATAAAGCAAAATTGATCAAATTCCTTAAATGACAGTTTCAGGAATGGGAAAAAAATGCCAATGAACAAGCTTCTAGCAACCAGAAGCAATAAATAATGAGACTTAAATAATGTGGAGACAAAAATGACGCCCATATTTTTTAGCGCCAAATAAGACGTCCACATTATTTGGCGCCTAAATGCTTTTGGCGCCAAAAATGACGCCACATCCGGAACGCCGACACTTTTGACGCAAAAAAAACGTCAAAAAATGACGCAACTTCCGGCGACACGTATGACGCCGGAAACAGAAAAAAAAATTTGCGCCAAAAAAGTCCGCGCCAAGAATGACGCAATAAAATGAAGCATTTTCAGCCCCCGCGAGCCTAACAGCCCACAGGGAAAAAGTCAAATTTTTTAAGGTAAGAAAAAATGATTGATTCAAATGCATTATCCCAAATATGAAACTGACTGTCTGAAAAATAAGGAATGTTGAACATCCTGAGTCAAGGCAAATGTTTGAATACATATATTTAGAACTTTATAAAAAAGTGCCTAACCATAGCTTAGAGTGTCACAGAAAATAAGCTTACTTACTTACCCCAGGACACTCATCTACATGTTGTAGAAAGCCAAACCAGTACTGAAACGAAAATCAGCAGAGGTAATGGTATATATATAAGAGTATATCGTCGATCTGAAAAGGGAGGTAAGAGATGAATCTCTACGACCGATAACAGAGAACCTATGAAATAGACCCCGTAGAAGGAGATCATTGCATTCAAATAGGCAATACTCTCCTCACATCCCTCTGACATTCACTGCACGCTGAGAGGAAAACCGGGCTCCAACCTGCTGCGGAGCGCATATCAACGTAGAATCTAGCACAAACTTACTTCACCACCTCCATAGGAGGCAAAGTTTGTAAAACTGATTTGTGGGTGTGGTGAGGGGTGTATTTATAGGCATTTTAAGGTTTGGGAAACTTTTCCCCTCCTGGTAGGAATGTATATCCCATACGTCACTAGCTCATGGACTCTTGCTAATTACATGAAAGAAAAATATCTATTTGCTAGAGCACTACATGGCATTACAATTTCCTGCCATGTAGTGCTTCTGAAACCTACCTAGGTACCTCTTTAACAAAGAATATTATGTGAACAAGGCAAATTTGACAATAGAAGTAAATTGGAAACGTTTTTAAAAGTGTATGCTCTGTCTGGCTCACAAAAGAAAACAATTGGGTTCCATATCCCTTTAATAGTATGAAGATCTAATACATCTTTTTTTTTCTACACCCTTTACAAAAAGAACCAAGTTGGTGTTAGGCAAAGCCCTTTACTTGTCACAGAAAGGCACTTAAAAACTTTTACTATTTGAGGATACATCATCTAAATAAATTGGATTTAATCCTTCCAATTATTTCCAATAATTCTAAATATAAAGTCTAAATGAAAAACAAATGTTATTTATGGTACTACCGAATAGTAAAGCACAGATTTTATTTAGGCATCCCATTTTTATTTTTTATAGTCGGCTAACAAAAAATTATAAATTAGCAGTCTATTGATTGAGAAAATTACCTATATTTTCAAAAGCTAAAATAAATGTGTCTTAAATGTATCTATGTATGCAATAAATTGATGTTGTAAATACAAAACTAAAAAGCCATGTTATTATATTTTTTAGTTATCAAATTAATACTTTTCAGCAAACAGCATCATTTTACTTTATTATAAATATTTTACTTAATTTTTGAAATTCTGTTAAATATTCCCGGATACTTTAAAAACAGGACAAATCTATACGGTTTCATTTACGAGAATGACCGTTTTTAAGAAAAACATAGATGAATTCCTGGTTTAAGACAAAATATTTTAAAAACAGGATTTTTATTTTTATAACTAGAAAAAATACATAGCAGATATGATTCAAATGTTCAGACAGTAGAATATTAATCGATCCTTAAATAGCAGAAAATAAGGTGAAGTAACTGATTAAGTGGCAATTGTCTATCATCCCTTCTTACATATATTATGTGAATAGTTTCTAGCCTATGTGTTGCAGAACAAAATCAGATAATAACAGAATTTATGCTTACCTGATAAATTACTTTCTCCAACGGTGTGTCCGGTCCACGGTGTCATCCATTACTTGTGGGATATTCTCCTCCCCCACAGGGAAAGGCAAGGAGAGCACACAGCAAGAGCTGTCCATATAGTCCCTCCCAGGCTCCGCCCCCCCAGTCATTCGACCGACGGTTAGGAGAAAAAAAGGAGAAACTATAGTGTGCCGTGGTGACTGTAGTGTATAGAGAAAGAAATTCTTCAAACCTGATTAAAAAACCAGGGCGGGCCGTGGACCAGACACACCGTTGGAGAAAGTAATTTATCAGGTAAGCATAAATTCTGTTTTCTCCAACATTGGTGTGTCCGGTCCACGGTGTCATCCATTACTTGTGGGAACCAATACCAAAGCTTTAGGACACGGATGAAGGGAGGGAGCCAATCAGGTTACCTAAACAGAAGGCACCACGGCTTGCAAAACCTTTCTCCCAAAAATAGCCTCCGAAGAAGCAAAAGTATCAAATTTGTAGAATTTGGACAAAGTGTGCAGAGAAGACCAGGTCGCTGCCTTACATATCTGATCAACAGAAGCCTCGTTTTTGAAGGCCCATGTGGAAGCCACAGCCCTAGTAGAGTGAGCTGTGATTCGTTTGGGAGGCTGCCGTCCGGCAGTCTCGTAAGCCAATCGTATGATGCTTTTCAGCCAAAAGGAAAGAGAGGTAGCAGTAGCTTTTTTGACCTCTCCTCTTGCCAGAATAAACTACAAACAGAGAAGACGTTTGTCTGAAATCCTTTGTTGCTTCTAAATAGAACTTTAAAGCACGGACTACATCTAAATTGTGTAACAAGCGTTCCTTCTTTGAAACTGGATTCGGACACAAAGAAGGCACAACTATTTCCTGGTTAATATTCTTGTTGGAAACAACCTTTGGAAGGAAACCAGGTTTAGTACGCAAAACAACCTTATCTGAATGGAACACCAGATAGGGCGGATTACACTGCAGAGCAGATAATTCAGAAACTCTTCTAGCAGAAGAATAGCAACCAAAAACAGAACTTTCCAAGATAACAACTTGATATCTATGGAATGTAAGGGTTCAAACGGAACCCCTTGAAGAACTGAAAGAACCAAATTTAGACTCCAGGGAGGAGTCAAGGGTCTGTAAACAGGCTTGATCCTGACCAAAGCCTGAACAAAAGCTTGAACATCTGGCACAGCTGCCAGTCGTTTGCGTAACAAGACAGATAAAGCAGAAATCTGTCCTTTTAGAGAACTCGCTGATAATCCCTTATCCAAACCTTCTTGGAGAAAGTAAAGGATCCTAGGAATTTTAATCTTACTCCATGAGAATCCCTTGGATTCACACCAACAGATATATCTTTTCCATATTTTATGGTAATCTTTCTAGTCACAGGTTTTCTGGCTTGTACCAGAGTATCTATCACAGAATCCGAAAACCCACGCTTAGACAAAATCAAGCGTTCAATTTCCAAGCAGTCAGCTGGAGAGAAACTAGATTTGGATGTTCGAATGGACCTTGTACTAGAAGATCCTGTCTCAAAGGTAGCTTCCATGGTGGAGCCGATGACATATTCACCAGGTCTGCATACCAAGTCCTGCGTGGCCACGCAGGAGCTATCAAAATCACAGAGGCCTTCTGTTTGATCCTGGCTACCAGCCTGGGAATGAGAAGGAACGGTGGAAACGCATAAGCTAGGTTGAAAGTCCAAGGCGCCACTAATGCATCCACTAGAGTCGCCTTGGGATCCCTGGATCTGGACCCGTAGCAAGGAACCTTGAAGTTCTGATGAGACGCCATCAGATCCATGTCTGGAATGCCCCATAATTGGGTCAACTGGGCAAACACCTCCGGGTGGAGTTCCCACTCCCCCGGATGAAAGGTCTGATGACTCAGATAATCCGCCTCCCAGTTTTCCACTCCTGGGATGTGGATCGCAGACAGGTGGTAGGAGTGATCCTCCGCCCATTTGATGATCTTGGTCACCTCTCTCATCGCCAGGGAACTCCTTGTTCCCCCCCTGATGGTTGAAGTAAGCAACAGTCGTCATGTTGTCTGATTGGAATCTTATGAATCTGGCCTTTGCTAGTTGAGGCCAAGCCCGGAGAGCATTGAATATCGCTCTCAGTTCCAGGATGTTTATCGGGAGAAGAGACTCTTCCCGAGACCATAGACCCTGAGCTTTCAGGGAATCCCAGACCGCGCCCCAGCCTAATAGACTGGCGTCGGTCGTGACAATGACCCACTTTGGTCTGCGGAAGCTCATTCCCTGGGACAGGTGATCCTGAGTCAGCCACCAACGGAGTGAGTCTCTGGTCTTCTGATCTACTTGAATCACTGGAGACAAGTCTGTATAGTCCCCATTCCACTGTTTGAGCATGCACAGTTGTAATGGTCTTAGATGAATTCGCGCAAAAGGAACTATGTCCATTGCTGCAACCATCAACCCTACTACTTCCATGCACTGAGCTATGGAAGGCCGTAGAACAGAGTGAAGAACTTGACAAGCGTTTAGAAGCTTTGACTCTCTGACATGTCAGGAAAATCTTCATTTCTAAAGAATCTATTATTGTTCCCAAGAAAGGGACTCTTGTTGACGGAGACAGGGAACTTTTTTCTATGTTCACCTACCACCCGTGAGATCTGAGAAAGGCTAGAACAATGTCTGTGTGAGCCTTTGTCTTTGAAAGAGACGACGCTTGAATTAGGATGTCGTCCAAGTAAGGTGCCACTGCAATGCCCCTGGGTCTTAGAACCGCTAGAAGGGACCCGAGCACCTTTGTGAAAATCCTTGGAGCAGTGGCTAGTCCGAATGGGAGAGCCACAATAGGTAATGTTTGTCCAGAAAGGCGAACCTTAGGAACTGATGATGATCTTTGTGGATAGGAATATGCAGATACGCATCCTTTAGATCCACGGTAGTCATAAATTGACCCTCCTGGATTGTAGGTAAAATCGTTCGAATAGTTTCCATTTTGAACGATGGCACTCTGAGAAATTTGTTTAGAATTTTTAAATCCAGAATTGGTCTGAAAGTTCCCTCTTTTTTTGGGAACTACAAACAGATTTAAGTAAAACCCCTGACCTTGTTCCACAGTTGGAACTGGGAGTATCACTCCCATCTTTAACAGGTCTTCTACACAATGTAAGAATGCCTGTCTCTTTACTTGGTTTGAAGATAAGTGAGACATGTGGAACCTTCCCCTTGGGGGTAGTTCCTTGAATTCTAGAAGATAACCCTGAGAGACTATTTCTAGTGCCCAGGGATCCTGAACATCTCTTGCCCAAGCCTGAGCAAAGAGAGAGAGAGTCAGCCCCCTACTAGATCCGGTTCTGGATCGGGGGCTACCTCTTCATGCTGTCTTGGTAGCAGCAGCAGGTTTCTTGGCCTGTTTACCCTTGTTCCAGCCTTGCATTGATTTCCAAGCTGGTTTAGTCTGGGAAGCGTTACCCTCTTGTCTAGAGGCTGCCGAGTTGGAAGCCGGTCCGTTCCTGAAATTGCGAAAGGAACGAAAATTGGACTTATTCTTAGCCTTGAAAAGGTTTATCTTGTGGGAGGGCATGGCCCTTTCCCCCAGTGATGACTGAAATAATCTCTTTCAATTCTTAATACATTCAAAGTATTGCACCCCAATTTTCAAGCTGTTAACCCTTAAAATGTGGAAACCGGAGCCGTTTTTAATTTTAACCCCCTTACAGTCCCAGCCACAGCCTTTGCTGCAACTTCACCAATTCCAGGGGGGGTATATGATACCAAATGAAGCCTTCTAGGAACGTTTTTAGTGGATTCCAGACCCTCACACATGCAGCTGCATGTACTGAACTCAAAATTAACTGCACAGTAATGGCGCGAAAATGAGGCTCTGCCTACTACAGAGAAAGGCCCTTCCTGACTGGGAAGGTGTCTTAACAAGTGCCTGGTGCTAAAAACGTTCCCCAATGTTATAAAAGTGTGAAATACAACTTCAAACTGCATATAATTCTTAAATAAAGCAATCGATTTAGCCCCTAAAAGTGTCTACCAGTTTATAGCCCATAATAAGCCCTTTATTCTGTTTGAGACTAAGAAAATGGCTTACCGATCCCCATGAGGGGAAAATGACAGCCTTCCAGCATTACACAGTCTTGTTAGAAATATGGCTAGTCATACCTTGAGCAGAAAAGTCTGCAAACTGTTCCCCCCAACTGAAGTTATCTCATCTCAACAGTCCTATGTGGAAACAGCAAACGATTTTAGTAACTGCTGCTAAAATCATAATCCTCTCACAAACAGAAATCTTCATCTCTTTCTGTTTCAGAGTAAATAGTACATACCAGCACTATTTTAAAATAACAAACTCTTGATAGAAGAATAAAAAACTACAACTAAACACCACAAACTCCTCACCATCCCCGAGGAGATGCTACTTGTTCAGAGTGGCAAGGAGAATGACTGGGGGGGCGGAGCCTGGGAGGGACTATATGGACAGCTCTTGCTATGTGCTCTCCTTGCCTTTCCCTGTGGGGGAGGAGAATATCCCACAAGTAATGGATGACACAGTGGACCGGACACACCAATGTTGGAGAAATGGACATTAAACTGTTTTATCATAAAACAAAAGTTTAGTTCATACCGTTTTGAATTGTAACAAATTATATTGCAATGAAAAATATGTACATTACTACAGATTTGCTTTAGTGTTTAATTTTCATTATTCTTAAATTACTCAAAGATGCAAACAAACAATGCTACACAGCAAAACCCTCTATTTACGACAATGAAAAGGTTTGTTGCTTTATAACTGAAACATGACCCAGGCAACAATTGGTAATCTGAAGCACAAAGCTTAAAACCAAGATATAAAAAAACCCATCTTACTCACCTTCTTGAACAGTTCTCTCTAATGGATTTCCAGTTGGAGAATGTAAAAGTTTTTGGTAATTCTGGGCACTTTGATCAAATAACTGGACAAGGAGGGCACATGTTTTCTCATATTCACATCTGCTTACAGTACAAAGTTGCTCAAGCTGTTGGAATACAGTAGCTGTGTCATCTAGTGGGTCTTCTAAGCCATCCCTAGGAAGTAAATATATTATATGATTACAGATATATAAAATGAAAGGTCACCATATAATTAATTAAAACAGCATGAAACCCAAAACGTTTCTTTCATGATTACGATAGAGTATATCATTTTTAACAACTTTCCAGTTTACTCCTATTATCCGATTACTTAATACTCTTGGTATCCTTTGTTAAAGAAGCAGCAATGCCCTACTGGGGGCTAGCTGAGCAAATTGAGTGAGCCAGTGACAAGAGGTATAAATGTGCAGCCACCAATAAGCAGCTAGATCCCAGCAGTACACTGTTGCTCCTGAGCCTACCTAGGTATACTTTTCAACATAGGATTCCAAGAGAATGTAGCAAATTAGATAATAGAAGTTATGTAAAAATGTGTTTAAAATTGTATGCTCTGAATCATTACAGTTTAATTTTGTCTTTACAGTTCCTTTACTACAGGCACAAAACCCTTAATCCAAACTGCTTGGGGTCGGAAAAGGTTTGGATTTTGAAATGGTTTGGATTTCAGAATATTTGTATACTTGCATCTGTAAAATATATCGTATGGCATTTAGCCAATATTTATAAGGTAGGTTTATCATTTTTTTATACTTTTGTATACATTGCAACATCAGAAAGATAGTACAGTGCTCTAATCAGAAAGACAATATGTGAAATAATATACACTACAGTGGTGGATATTTAAACTCTGAATAGGGAATCAAATACAAATAAATATAATAAATAATAAATATAATAAATAATATAATAAATATACTCAACACTGTGCACCAACAAAAGAAGATAAAATAGTATGCGTGTGGGGATTTGTACCTGAACATGAATATTTTCTATTTACAAAAAAAACAATGTGTCAGTTTTGTCAACACTCCCCATTTCAAGTCTTCACACAGATCTCATAACCATACCTTGTTCATTAAAATATGTGAGCTTTACAAACCATCTCTGAATTGTAAAAGCTTTCAATGTTTGCGTCTGAGTTAGTATGAATTATTTTAAAAATGAGCAAAAATAAATGATGTATCCTTTTTTCACACTCAAAGAATTGCATACATTTCAGCTACTGATGGGGTGGGGGTGAATTCTACCATGTTTTTTCTTGGACTACACAGAAATCCTCCAAGAAGTTAATTGGGCACCTATTTTTCTCGCATACACCGAGTCTTCATGTCAACTTTAGTTCACATATAGACAAGAATATATATTTAGCTTGTCTCATTTAAAACTCTAAAAAGCATAACCATCTCCAAGGATACCACTTTCTTAAACTTCCCCAACTTGGAGAGATTTAAAACAAAACATCTATTAGGAAAGACCAAACCACTAGATGTCTATTTTGGTAACTGAAAAAACATGCATCTAAAATCTAAAGACTTGTAATGTAAAAGCCTGAAATAGATTACATTCTGTATTGCTTCTGCCAAAGAAGACCTGAATGAGCTCCCCAGTGCCACATTTAATTTAACACAATACTGAAACTTATAAGACTCCCTTGCTCTTTATACCAAGAAACACAACTCTCTATTGAGGAAGTTGAAGTAAAACAGAATTCTAGGGAAACCACCATGAAACTGGAGGTGACTGTAAGCAGCACATCAGTCTATAGCTACCAGAAGTGAAGTGGGATATGGTAAACTCCTGCCTTTGGAGTGTCTGCTCTTCAACATCAAATGACCTTTACATTTGCCATAGCAAGCTTTTTATGTATGAACTAAAACAAAATACTTTACAAATGTTATAACAAATAACCTCTACATTCAATAAAAAAAAACACAATTAGTATTAGTATTATTTATTTGTAAAGTGCAACCATAATACAGTTGCACAGTGGAAGGCACTCACAGTTGGACAGCACATACAATTTTAAACAACTTTCTAATGTACTTTTATTATTAAATTTGCTTCATTCTCTTGTTATCCTTTGCTGAAGGAACAGCATTGCTCTACTTGCAGCACACATCCAGTTAGCCAATCACAAGAGACAAATGTGTGCAGGCACCAATCACCAGCTAGCTCCCATTAGTATAGGATATGTGCGTATTCATTTTCAACAAGGGATAACAAGAGAAAGAAGCACATTTGAAAATGAGTAAATTTATGCTTACCTGATCAATTAATTTCTTTTACGATATGACGAGTCCACGGATTTCACCCTTACTTGTGGGATATTAACCTCCTGCTAACAGGATGTGGCAAAGAACACCACAGCAGAGCTGTATATATAGCCCCTCCCTTCCCCTCCACCTCCAGTCATTCGGCCGAAGGTTATAGGAAGAGAAAAGGAAAGGCTAAAAAGGTGCAGAGGTGACTGAAGTTTTCAAAAAATAAAATAAATCTGTCTTAAAATAACAGGGTGGGCCGTGGACTCGTCATATCGTAAAAGAAATTAATCAGGTAAGCATACATTTACTTTTCTTTTACAAAGATATGAAGAGTCCACGGATTTCATCCTTACGTGTGGGAAACCAGTACCAAAGCAATAGGACACGGATGAAAGGGAGGGACAAGACAGGAACCTAAACGGAAGGCACCACTGCTTGAAGAACCTTTCTCCCAAAGATAGCCTCAGGAGAAGCAAAAGTATCAAATTTGTAAAATTTGGAAAAAGTGTGAAGGGACGACCAAGTCGCAGCCTTACAACACAGATGCATCGTTTTTAAAAACCCATGTGGAAGCCACAGCCCTAGTAGAATGAGCCATAATTCTTTCAGGAGGCTGCTGTCCAGCAGTCTCATATGCCAGGCGGATGATACTTCTCAGCCAAAAAGAAAGAGAGGTAGCCGTAGCTTTCTGACCCCTACGCTTTCCAGAATAAACAATGAATAATGAAGATGATTGACGGAAATCCTTAGTTGCCTGTAAGTAAAACTTTAAGGCACAGACCACGTCCAAGTTATGTAACAGATGCTCCTTCTTAGAAGAAGGATTAGGACACAAGGAAGGAACAATATTTCCTGATTAATATTCTTATTCGAAACAACCTTAGGAAGAAAACCAGGTTTGGTACGTAAAACCACCTTATCAGAATGAAATATGAGATAAGGCGAATCACACTAACGCTGAAAGCTCAGAAACTCTTCGAGCAGAAGAAATACCAACCAAAAACAGAACTTTCCAAGATAACAGTTTAATATCTATGGACTGCATAGGTTCAAACGGAACCCCTTGAAGAACTCGAAGAACTAAATTCAAACTCCAGGGAGGAGTAATAGGTCTAAATACAGGCTTAATTCTAGATAAAGCCTGACAAAAATACTGAACATCTGGTACATTTGCCAAACGTTTGTGAAACAGAATTGACAAAGCTGAAATTTGTTCCTTTAACGAACTTGCTGATAACCCTTTCTCCAATCCTTCTTGGAGAAAAGACAGAATCCTAGGAATCCTAACCTTACTCCATGAGTAACCCTTGGATTCACACCAATAAAGATAATTTACACCATATCTTATGATAGATTTTTCTAGTGACAGGCTTTCTAGCCTGTATCAAAGTATTGATAACAGAATCAGAGAATCCTCGCTTTGATAAAATCAAGCATTCAATCTCCACGCAGTCAGCTGCAGATAAATTAGATTTGGATGTTGGAAAGGCCCTTGAATGAGAAGACCCTGTGTCAATGGAAGTTTCCACGGTGGCAGAGAGGACATGTCCACTAGATCCGCATACCAAGTCCAGCGTGGCCATGCAGGCGCTATCAGGATCACTGAAGCCCTCTCCTGTTTGATTCGAGCAATCACGCGTGGGAGGAGAGGAAATGGCGGAAACACATAAGCTAGGCTGAACAACCAAGGAACTGCCAAGGCATCTATCAGTTTGGCCTGAGGATCCCTTGACTGGGATCCGTATCTTGGAAGCTTGGCATTCTGTCGAGATGACCTCAAATCCAATTCCGGTCTGCCCCATCTGAGAATCAATGAGGCAAACACCACCGGGTGAAGTTCCCACTCCCCAGATGAAAAGTCTGTCGACTTAGAAAATCTGCTTTCCAGTTCTCTACTCCTGGGATGTAGATCGCTGACAGATGACAAGAGTGGGCCTCTGCCCAACTGATTATCTTGGATACCTCTATCATCGCTAAGGAACTCCTTATTCCCCCCTGATGATTGACATATGCCACAGTCGTGATGTTGTCTGAGTGGAATCTGATGAATTTGGCCGAAGCCAACTGAGGCCACGCCTGAAGCGCATGGAATATTGCCCTTAGTTCCAGAATATTGATTGGAAGTAGAGACTCCACTTGAGTCCAAACAACCTGAGCCTTCAGGGAGTTCCAAACTGCACCCCAGCCCAGAAGGCTGGCATCTGTTGTCACTATCACCCACGAGGGTCTGCGGAAACAAGTCCCTTGGGACAGATGATCCGGCGACAACCACCAAAGAAGAGAGTTTCTGGTCTCTTGATCTCTCTCTCTCATAATCCCCATTCTACTGTCCGAGCATGCACAGTTGCAGTAGTGTGAGATGAAAGCGAGCAAACGGAACAATGTCCATTGCCGCTACCATTAATCCAATTACCTCCATACACTGAGCCACTGATGGCCGAGGAATGGACAGAAGTGCTCGTCAAGTATTCAGAATCTTTGATTTTCTGACCTCCGTCAGAAATATTTTCATGGCTACCGAGTCTATCAGAGTTCCCAAGAAAGGAACCCTTGTCTGTGGGACAAGTGAACTCTTCTCTATGTTCACCTTCCAGCCGTGAGTTCTCAGAAAAGACAACACTGTGTCCGTGTGAGATTTTGTCAGATGATATGTTGATGCCTGAATCATAATATCGCCCAGATAAGGCGCCACCGCTATTCCTCGCGGTCTGAGAACCGCCAAAAGAGACCCTAGAACCTTTGTGAAGATTATGGGTGCTGTGGCCAACCCAAAAGGAAGAGCCACGAACTGATAATGTTTGTCCAAGAAGGCAAACCTTAGAAACCGATGATGATCTTTGTGGATTGGAATATGAAGGTAAGCATCCTTCAAATCCATGGTAGTCATATATTGACCCTCCTGGATCATTGGTAAAATTGTTTGAATTGTCTCAGTCTTGAATGATGGAACTCTTAGAAATTTGTTTAGACACTTAAGGTCTAAGATGGGTCTGAACGTTCCCTCTTTTTTGGGAACCACAAATAGGCTTGAATAAAACCCCTGTCCCTGTTCCAATTTTGGAACTGGACAAATTACTCCCATAGTAGAAAGGTCTTTTACACAGCGTAAGAACGCCTCGCTTTTTATCTGGTTTGCAGATAATTTTGAAAGATGAAATCTCCCTCTTGGGAGAAAATCCTTGAATTCCAATTGATAACCGTGGGTCACTAATTCTAGTGCCCAGGAATCCTGAACATCTCTTGCCTAAGCCTGAGCAAAGAAAGAGAGTCTGCCCCTACTAGATCTGGTCCCGGATCGGGGGCCATCCCTTCATGCTGTCTTAGGACCAGCAGTGGGCTTTTTGGATTGTTTACCCTTATTCCAGTTCTGATTGGGTCTCCAGACTGACTTAGATTGGGAAAAATTCCCTTCCTGCTTTGTGGAAGAAGAAGAAGCAGGGGTCCTCCTTTAAAGTTCCGAAAGGAACGAAAATTATTCTGTTTACCCCTCATTTTAACTGACATCCTGAGGTAGGGCATGGCCTTTACCTCCTGTAATATCAGAAATGATTTCCTTCAATTCAGGCCCGAAAAGGGTCTTACCTTTAAGGGGAAAAGCTAAAAGCTTATGTTTTGATGACACATCAGCAGACCAAGATTTGAGCCACAATGCTCTACGTGCTAAAATAGCAAATCCTGCATTTTTTGCCGCTAATTTAGCAATTTGAAAAGCAGCATCATTAATAAAAGAATTAGCTAGCTTGAGAGCCTTAATTCTATCTAAGATGTCATCTAATGGAGTCTCAACCTTAAGAGACTCTACTAGAGCCTCAAACCAAAAAGCTGCTGCAGTAGTTACTGGAACAATGCATGCCGTAGGTTGTAAAAGAAAACCCTGATTAACAAATAATTTCTTTAGTAGACAATCTAAATTTCTTATCCATAGGGTATTTGAAAGCACAACTATCCTCAATGGGTATAGTAGTACGCTTAGCTAGGATAGATATAGCTCCCTCTACCTTAGGGACCGTTTGCCATGAGTCCCGAATGGTATCTGATATGGGAAACATTTTCTTAAAATTAGGAGGGGAAGAAAACGGTATACCTGGTCTATCCCATTCCTTTCTAATAATTTGCCGAAATTCTCTTAGGAACCGAAAAAACATCAGTGTAAGTAGGTACTTCCAAATATCTATCCATTTTACACAATTTCTCTGGAGGAATCACAATAGGGTCACAATCATCCAGAGTCGCTAAAACCTCCTTAAGTAACAGGCAGAGATGTTCAAGCTTAAATTTAAATGACATAGCATCCGAATCTGTCTGAGCTAAAACATTCCCTGAATCAGAAATTACACCCTCATACAGTAATTCCCTGATCCCCAATAGCTAATAAAGCATCAGAGGATTCAGTATTTACATTAATACCTGACCTACTGCGTTCACCCTGCAACACTGGTAATTTAGAAAATACCTCTGTAAGGGTAGTTGACATAACTGCAGCCATCTCCTGCAGAGTAAAGGAATTAGACTCACCAGAAGTACTTGGCGTTGCTTGTGTGGGCGTAAAAAGGTTGTGACACTTGGGGAGAATTGGATGGCATATCCTGATTCTCTTCAGACTGAGAATCATCCTTAGGCACACTTTCTTTATTTAAAAAATGCTTTTTACATTGTAAGGCCCTTTCAGTACAAAAGTTACACAATGTTAGAGGGGGTTGCACAATAGCTTCTAAACACATAGAACAATGAGAATCCCCAATGTCTGACATGTTGAACAGACTAGTGATACCACAAAAGTCGTTTCAACACTTATTTATTGCATAAAATAAACATTTGAAAAAACCTGTACTGTGCCTTTAAGAAAAGAAAAAGTGAACAATTTTTCCAAAATGCTCAATTAACGTTAAATTATCTCCAAATTTAACTTAAGATCGTTGGTTAATCCAAAAATTACTGCACCCAGAAGCAAGGGAAGAAATAAGGCTTTAAAGTACTTATAACAACAACTAGTCAAAAAATAGATAAAAATACCCTCTGCCCCCCAGGGTACTTCGAAACAAGTTTCCAACCCTTCAGACCAGCTACACAGTCCAGGAGCCACCGGAGTTACTGCTTGCTGCTGCTTAGCCTGAATGAAGTGCGCACAAATAAGCCCCGCCCCTTAAGGTCAAAGCCGGAGTAGGCCCAAACAAAACCACATGGGAATGCGGTTTTGCACCAAAGTTAATGTACACACAGTATACAACTCCTCAAACCATAAAACAAACAAGTTTAAATGCCAGGAATAAAAAACGTAATACATTGTTTTTTCATTGTCTCCCATGTCACATAATGCCCAAATAAAGTCAACTAATGATAAATATAATATAGGGACTCCAGTAATACCCCTCTTATAAAATAGGATTACTGCTTACCCTATTCCCATACAGGGAAATAAATGCCAGCCAGTTCTGATATACCAAGTCTCCTCAGAATAAAAAAGGCTGCACATACCTTAATGCTGCTTGTAGCATGAAACCGGTCTCCACACTGAAGATGTCTCATGGTTATCTTCAGAAGTCTTGTGGGAACCAGCGTGGATCTTAGTTACAACTGCTAAAATCATCAACCTCAGGGCAGAAATCTTCTTCCATATCCCACTGAGGAAAATAGTACACACCGGTACCATTTAAAATAAAAAAACTTCTTGATTGAAGAAACTAAAACTAACACCTCACTTTACCATGTCTTCCTAGTATAACACAGGCAAAGAGAATGACTTAAGGTGGAGGGGAAGGGGGATTGCTATATATACAGCTCTGCTGCGGTGCTCTTTGCCACTTCCTGTTAGCAGGAGGTTAATATCCCACAAGTAAGGATGAAATCCGTGGACTCGTCATATCTTTGTAAAAGAAAGAAGTGATTTTAAAAGTGTGTTAAAATGACATGCTATCTGAATCATACAAGTTTAGTTTTGATTTTCCTATCCCTTTAACACAATTGCTATAAAGTGTAGATATTTTATTCCAAATTGTATTTAAATACCCAGGGGATTCAATAGTGAGTTCGATATTATTAACTATTGGGAATAATGGATTCATCAAGTCAATTATCTTCTATTTGTTTGGTCACTTCTACATTCATATGCAAAGGGTTTACAATTATAATACTCTTTCTCTCTTCCCCTTCCTCTCTGCTAATAGTATTTTAAGTGTGTGAATAACTGTATTGACATCTACACACGCTTAGTGTCACTGACTGGTTTGTGAGGGAACGAGAGGAGATAGAGAATTAATACATGAGACTTCTATCATGTGCCTCATTTATTTATTTGTTTATTCACAGATTTATTTAATTTTTTTCAAATGTGTATTGTATTTGCATACAACTTGTATTGTGCGTACGATCATGCCTCCCTGGTATCAGGTTGGTATCTTGGGTACATGTTTATTTGTGTGTACAAATCAGACAAATGAATGCATCTCATTGCTCTATACATATTTACATATCAATTAATTTGTTACTGGTAATGATATATGTCTTTGGGCGCTCTTCCTGGGATCATATGAGGAAAGAAGAGTGATATTTACTTGCACTTTTGTACCTATTAAGATCGTTGTTGCTATACATGTAACATACACAACATTAAAGGGACAGTCAACACCAGATTTTTTGTTGTTTAAAAAGAAAGATAATCCGTTTATTACCCATTCCCCAGATTTGCATAACCAACACAGTTATAACAATACATGTTTTACCTCTGTAATTACCTTTTATCTAAGCCTCTGTAAACTGTCCCCTTATTTAACTTCTTTTGAAAGACTTGCATTTTAGCCAAAAAGTGCTCACTCCTAGGTAACTTCATGAGCGTGAGCTCAATGTTGTCTATATGAAACACATGAACCAATGCCCTCTAGTGGTGAAAAACTGTCATATTAGAGGCGGCCTTTAAGATCTAAGAAATAAGCATATGAACCTCCCAGGTTTAGCTTTCAACTAAGAATACCAAGAAAACAAAGCAAAATTGGTGATAAAAGTAAATTGGAAAGTTGTTTAAAATTACATGCCCAATTTGAATAATGGAAGTTTATTTTGTACTTGACTGTCCCTTTAACTATATTTTAGTTAGAGCTAAAGGGTATACATATTATAATTGTGTCCATACATTACTTATCTACATTAGTAAAGGTTAGTATAGATATGTTGGCATATACTTATAGAATATATTAGAACATATTAGAATACTAAACAGATCATACATCACCCCTAAGAAGATGGATAAATAGTATCCATCAGGCAACAATGTCTGCTCTAGGTGTAGCAGACCAGCTTCCGACCTCTAACATGCCTTCTTTCTTTGTCCCAAAATTCAGAAACTCTGGTCACAAGTAACATTCTGGCTAAACAGATTTCTCCCTATCAAAATTAATTTGGATATACATCTAGTGTTTTTTCTTGTGATACCATGTAGCCCTCAAAACACACAGCTAATTAATTTAGCAATTTTAGTCGTAAGACAAATGATCTTAAGATCTTGGAAAGATCATAAAGCTCCAACGATCGCGGCCTTTACTAACAACATGTTATATCAAATGGCAGTTGACCAACAAGATCCACTAATTCACACAGATAATAAACTAAAACTCTTTCTCCAAAAATGGGAGAAAGTTATATTATCCCTCCCCATAGACGCCCAATTACAGGTTTTGAACCCTTTCCGTACTTCCACTCTCTTTCTCCAACTGCTGCAGTTGGATTGCTTCTCGCTGCCCTGGCGGTAAAATTTGATATAACTTTGGGAGCGGTTCCGCTTTTTTGTTGTTGTTGTTGTAAGTGTATCTATGTTTTGATTGTATTTAGATTTTAAAAATTATCCGTTTTCGGCCTTGACAATGTATTTTTTGACGGATTACCTTTGAGATAAAAAGTTAAGATGTGGCTCATGTTGTAATTGGATGACTATTGCCTACAATGTTATATATTTTTTTTTTAACTATATAATTGTAATATCGCATATAAAAGTCATGATTTGTACTTTGTCACACTTACCTGTTTCTGGGTAAACGAAAATGGATGTTAAGTAAAGATTGGGGGGGGGGAAAACATAATTTATGCTTACCTGATAAATTCCTTTCTCCTGTAGTGTAGTCAGTCCACGGGTCATCATTACTTATGGGATATTAACTCCTCCCCAACAGGAAGTGCAAGAGGATCACCCAAGCAGAGCTGCTATATAGCTCCTCCCCTCTACGTCACACCCAGTCATTCGACCGAGAACCAAACGAGAAAGGAGAAACTATAGGGTGCAGTGGTGACTGGAGTATAATTTAAAAATTTAGACCTGCCTTAAAAAACAGGGCGGGCCGTGGACTGACTACACTACAGGAGAAAGGAATTTATCAGGTAAGCATAAATTATGTTTTCTCCTGTTAAGTGTAGTCAGTCCACGGGTCATCATTACTTATGGGATACCAATACCAAAGCTAAGTACACGGATGACGGGAGGGACAGGCAGGATCTCTATACGGAAGGAACCACTGCCTGAAGAACCTTTCTCCCAAAAACAGCCTCCGAAGAAGCAAAAGTGTCAAATTTGTAAAATTTGGAAAAAGTATGAAGAGAAGACCAAGTTGCAGCCTTGCAAATCTGTTCAACAGAGGCCTCGTTCTTAAAGGCCCAAGTGGAAGCCACAGCTCTAGTAGAATGAGCTGTAATCCTTTCAGGAGGTTGCTGTCCAGCAGTCTCATAGGCTAAGCGTATTATGCTACGAAGCTAAAAGGATAGAGAGGTAGCAGATGCTTTTTGACCTCTCCTCTGTCCAGAATAAACGACAAACAGGGAAGAAGTTTGGCGAAAATCTTTAGTTGCCTGTAAATAAAATTTCAGGGCACGGACTACATCTAGATTGTGCAGAAGTCGTTCCTTCTTTGAAGAAGGGTTAGGACACAATGATGGAACAACAATCTCTTGATTGATATTCTTGTTAGTGACTACCTTAGGTAAGAACCCAGGTTTAGTACGCAGAACTACCTTATCTGAATGAAAAATCAGATACGGAGAATCACAATGTAAGGCTGATAACTCAGAGAGTCTACGAGCCGAGGAAATAGCCATTAAAAACAGAACTTTCCAAGATAACAGCTTGATATCAATGGAATGAAGGGGTTCAAACGGAACACCCTGTAAAACGTTAAGAACTAAGTTTAAGATCCACGGTGGAGCTACAGTCTTAAACACAGGCTTAATTCTAGCCAAAGCCTGACAAAAAGCCTGAACGTCTGGAACTTCTGACAGACGTTTGTGTAGAAGGATGGACAGAGCTGAGATCTGTCCCTTTAAAGAACTTGCAGATAAACCCTTTTCTAAACCTTCTTGTAGAAAAGACAATATCCTAGGAATCCTAACCTTACTCCATGAGTAACCCTTGGATTCGCACCAGTGTAAGTATTTACGCCATATCTTATGGTAAATTTTCCTGGTAACAGGTTTCCTAGCCTGTATTAAAGGTATCAATTACTGGCTCAGAAAATCCACGCTTTGATAAAATTAAGCGTTCAATTTCCATGCAGTCAGCTTCAGAGAAATTAGATTTTGATGTTTGAAAGGACCCTGAATTAGGAGGTCCTGTCTCAGAGGCAGAGACCAAGGTGGACAGGATGACATGTCCACTAGATCTGCATACCAGGTCCTGCGTGGCCACGCAGGCGCTATTAGAATCACTGATGCTTTCTCCTGTTTGATCCTGGCAATCAAACGAGGAAGCATCAGGAAGGGTGGAAACACATAAGCCATCCTGAAGGTCCAAGGTGCTGTCAAGGCATCTATCAGGACCGCTCCCGGGTCCCTGGACCTGGACCCGTAACGAGGAAGCTTGGCGTTCCGGCGAGACGCCATGAGATCCATATCTGGTTTGCCCCAACGTCGAAGTATTTGGGCAAAGACCTCCGGATGAAGTTCCCACTCCCCCGGATGAAAAATCTGGCGACTTAGGAAATCCGCCTCCCAGTTCTCCACTCCTGGGATGTGGATCGCTGACAGGTGGCAAGAGTGAGACTCTGCCCAGCGAATTATCTTTGATACTTCCATCATCGCTAAGGAACTTCTTGTCCCTCCCTGATGGTTGATGTAAGCCACAGTCGTGATGTTGTCCGACTGAAACCTGATGAACCTCAGAGTTGCTAACTGAGGCCAAGCCAGAAGGGCATTGAGAACTGCTCTCAATTCCAGAATGTTTATTGGAAGGAGACTCTCCTCTTGAGTCCATGATCCCTGAGCCTTCAGGGAATTCCAGACAGCGCCCCAACCTAGTAGGCTGGCGTCTGTAGTTACAATTGTCCAGTCTGGCCTGCTGAAGGGCATCCCCCTGGACAGATGTGGCCGAGAAAGCCACCATAGAAGAGAATCTCTGGTCTCTTGATCCAGATTCAGCGTAGGGGACAAATCTGAGTAATCCCCATTCCACTGACTTAGCATGCACAATTGCAGCGGTCTGAGGTGCAGGCGTGCAAAAGGAACTATGTCCATTGCCGCTACCATTAAGCCGAGTACCTCCATGCATTGAGCCACTGACGGGTGTTGAATGGAATGAAGGGCACGGCAAGCATTTAGAAGCTTTGTTAACCTGTCCTCTGTCAGGTAAATTTTCATTTCTACAGAATCTATAAGAGTCCCCAAGAAGGGAACTCTTGTGAGTGGTAAGAGAGAACTCTTCTCCTCGTTTACTTTCCACCCATGCGACCTTAGAAATACCAGTACTAATTCTGTATGAGACTTGGCAGTTTGAAAGCTTGACGCTTGTATCAGAATGTCGTCTAGGTACGGAGCTACCGAAATTCCTCGCGGTCTTAGTACCGCCAGAAGAGAGCCCAGAACCTTTGTAAAGATTCTTGGAGCCGTAGCCAACCCGAAGGGAAGAGCTACAAACTGGTAATGCCTGTCTAGGAAGGCAAACCTTAGATACCGGTAATGCTCTCTGTGAATCGGTATGTGAAGGTAAGCATCCTTTAAATCCACTGTGGTCATGTACTGACCTCTTTGGATCATGGGTAAGATTGTCCGAATAGTTTCCATCTTGAAAGATGGAACTCTTAGGAATTTGTTTAGGATCTTTAAATCCAATATTGGTCTGAAGGTTCCCTCTTTTTTGGGAACCACAAACAGATTTGAGTAAAACCCTTGTCCGTGTTCCGACCGCGGAACTGGATGGATCACTCCCATTAGTAAAAGATCTTGTACACAGCGTAGAAACGCCTCTTTCTTTATCTGGTTTGTTGACAACCTTGAAAGGTGAAATCTCCCTTGTGGAGGAGAAGCTTTGAAGTCCAGAAGATATCCCTGAGATATGATCTCCAATGCCCAGGGATCCTGGACATCTCTTGCCCAAGCCTGGGCGAAGAGAGAGAGTCTGCCCCCCACTAGATCCGTTTCCGGATCGGGGGCCCTCACTTCATGCTGTCTTAGGGGCAGCAGCAGGTTTTCTGGCCTGCTTGCCCTTGTTTCAGGCCTGGTTAGGTTTCCAGCCTTGTCTGTAGCGAGCAACAGCTCCTTCCTGTTTTGGAGCAGAGGAAGTTGAAGCTGCTCCTGCCTTGAAGTTACGAAAGGCACGAAAATTAGACTGTCTAGCCCTGGGTTTGGCTCTGTCTTGAGGCAGGGCATGGCCTT
The DNA here is from genome assembly GCF_027579735.1 of Bombina bombina. Taxonomy (NCBI): domain Eukaryota; kingdom Metazoa; phylum Chordata; class Amphibia; order Anura; family Bombinatoridae; genus Bombina; species Bombina bombina. The sequence continues at coordinate 918,818,665 of NC_069504.1, forward strand.
TACCTCCCGTGATATCAGCGATAATTTCTTTCAAACCGGGCCCGAATAAAGTCTGCCCCTTGAAAGGTATGTTAAGTAATTTCGATTTAGAAGTTACATCAGCTGACCAGGATTTTAGCCACAGCGCTCTGCGTGCCTGAATGGCGAATCCAGAATTCTTAGCCGTAAGTTTAGTTAAATGTACTACGGCATCAGAAATAAATGAATTAGCTAGCTTAAGGGTTTTAAGCTTGTGTGAAATCTCATCTAATGTCGCTGAGTCAAGGGTCTCTTCCAGAGACTCAAACCAAAATGCTGCCGCAGCCGTGACAGGCGCAATGCATGCAAGGGGTTGTAATATAAAACCTTGTTGAACAAACATTTTCTTAAGGTAACCCTCTAACTTTTTATCCATTGGATCTGAAAAGGCACAGCTATCCTCCACCGGGATAGTGGTACGCTTAGCTAAAGTAGAAACTGCTCCCTCCACCTAAGGGACCGTTTGCCATAAGTCCCGTGTGGTGGCGTCTATTGGAAACATTTTACTGAATATAGGAGGGGGTGAGAAAGGCACACCGGGTCTATCCCACTCCTTAGTAATAATTTCAGTAAGTCTCTTAGGTATAGGAAAAACGTCAGTACTCGTCGGTACCACAAAATATTTATCCAACCTACACATTTTCTCTGGGATTGCAACTGTGTTACAATCATTCAGAGCCGCTAACACCTCCCCTAGCAATACACGGAGGTTTTCCAGCTTAAACTTAAAATTTGAAATGTCTGAATCCAGTTTATTTGGATCAGATCCGTCACCCGCAGAATGAAGCTCTCCGTCCTCATGCTCTGCAAATTGTGACGCAGTATCAGACATGGCCCTAGCATTATCAGTATACTCTGTTCTCATCCCAGAGTGATCTCGTTTACCTCTAAGTTCTGGCAATTTAGACAAAACTTCAGTCATAACATTAGCCATGTCTTGTAGAGTGATTTGTAATGGCCGCCCTGATGTACTTGGCGTTACAATATCACGCACCTCCTGAGCGGGAGATGCAGGTACTGACACGTGAGGCAAGTTAGTCGGCATAACTTCCCCCTCGTTGTCTGGTGAATGTTGCTTAACATGTACAGATTGACTTTTATTTAAAGTAGCATCAATGCAATTAGTACATAAATTTCTATTGGGCTCCACCTTGGCTTTTGAACATATTGCACAAAGAGATTCCTCTGTGTCAGACATTTTTAAACAAACTAGCAATTAGACTAGCAAGCTTGGAAATACTTTTCAACTAAATTTACAAGCAATATGTAAAAACGTTACTGTGCCTTTAAGAAGCACACAAAAACTGTCACAGTTGAATAACAATGAACCGGATTAGTTATAGAAACCAAATTTAGCAAAGGATTGCACTCATTAGTAATGGATGATTAACCCTTAATATCAGAAAAAAAACAAAAAAAAAAAACGTATAACAATTGAAAATATAAGCGTTTTTATCACAGTCAAGCACAGTCTCACAGGTCTGCTGTGAGTGATTACCTCCCTCAAAACTAGTTTTGAAGACCCCTGAGCTCTGTGGAGACGTCCTGGATCATGCAGGGAGAAAAAGACAGACTGTGACTGAATTTCTGATGCGTAGTAAAAGCGCCAAAATAGGCCTCTCCCACTCACACTACAACAGTGAGGGAAGCTCAGTAAACTGTTTTAATTTAAAACAAACGACAGCCATGTGGAAAATAAAGCCCAAAACAATTTTCACCAAGTACCTCAGATAATTAAACGATTTAACATGCCAGTAAACGTTTAAAATCTAATATATGAAATGTCATTAAAAAGCCTGCTGCTAGTCGCTCACACTGCAAGTTAGGCTAAAGGTTATATGCATACAGTATTTTCCCAGTGAAGTGCCATTCCCCAGAAATACTTAAGTGTGAACATATATACATATCAGCCTGATACCAGTTGCTACTACTGCATTTAAGGCTGTACTTACATTATATCGGTATTAGCAGTATTTTCTCAGTCAATTCCATTCCTTAGAAAATAATCTACTGCAACATACCTCTTTGCAGGTGAACCTGCCCGCTGTCCCCTGATCTGAAGTTACCTTACTCCTCAGAATGGCCGAGAACAGCAAACAGATCTTAGTTACGTCCGCTAAGATCATATACAAAAACTCAGGTAGATTCTTCTTCAAATTCTGCCTGAGAAGGAAACAACACACTCCGGTGCCGTTTAAAATAACAAACTTTTGATTGAAGATATAAAAAACTAAGTTTAATCACCACAGTCCTCTCACACATCCTATCTATTAGTTGGGTGCAAGAGAATGACTGGGTGTGACGTAGAGGGGAGGAGCTATATAGCAGCTCTGCTTGGGTGATCCTCTTGCACTTCCTGTTGGGGAGGAGTTAATATCCCATAAGTAATGATGACCCGTGGACTGACTACACTTAACAGGAGAAAGTATGTTGGTATATGTAAATAGGGACTTAAGGTTTATACTCAATTATCTGTATACTGTTTCTGTCATGTAATACCTGTATCTGTATTTTAGAATAACCTGTATGGGAACATGCCTTTATACCTTAATGCTTTAATGGGCAATCACTTATTGCTATGTATAAATTGCATCTAAATGTAATGCTAGTTAGTTAATGTCTGGCTAAATATGCTGATGGTTAATAGGCAGCTCCTTTAGGGTTACTGTCTGAGGTATGGGGGGTTAATTAAGGACTGGCTGTTGCTGTGGTTTTTAATGGATTACAAATAAAAGTTTTTTTTATTCTTTATTCGCTTTCCCATTTTTTGCTTTTTCTATACTTATGTGGAGTACAGGGACTCCTCCTTTTGGAAAACGTGTTTTGTACTAGTGGCTACTGCACTTTTTTCTGCATCACCTGTATGGGCTAGCTGTAGCTGGAACTTGTTTCACTCTCGCTATTCTATGAGCCTTTCTTTGATGAAGTCATCATCGCCGCAGCAGAGACGCAGCTGTTGAGCAGGACGCCAGGTTTGAGCTACTGGATGCCGGTGAATGGACACAAGCTACCCTGCAAGCGGTAAGGAGCTTGTGATTTTGGATATTCACTGGTGGGGCACGACACACTGGCGGTGCACGAGAAAAAAATGCTGGAGGTATGTGAACTGCTTCACGGCTGTGTGGATAAGTGGTTACCGGCTCCTGTAACTCTTTGCTTTGAGGCTGACATCAACACACGCTGTCTGTGATAAGTAATATGTTTGGCTTTGGTGCAATACTATTGGGGTGAGAGTGGTATATCCGCGGTCCCTATATGCATCTTAACAGTTGCCTTTTTTATTCTAAGAAGCTAGCTATACTCCTGATGGATCCACACATGTTTTATATCTATGATACCCAAATGTTGAATCACTTAAAAGTGATGCAGCACAGCTGTAAAAAGTTGAGTAGAAAATATCACCTGAACTTCTCTATGTAAAAAAGGAAGATATTTTACCTCAAAATTTCCTCAGTAGCCACATTGTATTGTTAAGGGATTTTAAGCAGCCAATCAGGATGCTAGTCCTTGGACTTGCAAGGGAGCTTACATCTGGCACGTGCAGCCAGTGTCATGTTATTTCATGTTATTAAGTTCAAGGAAGTTTACTATGAAATCTCACAAGATTTCAGTAAAATCTCATGAGATCATGGTAAAGCAAAGCATGACCTTAGCACTTCAGGTAGTGATTGGCTTTTTTTTTTTTTTTTTAACCTGCAGCTGGACAGTAGCTGAAGATAACTGTTCACTGAGTACTTACTATTGTGAGCTGAAGAAATTTTGAGGTAAAATATCTATTTTTTACATAGAGATTTTCAGGTGATTTTTACTATTTTCTTATCAGCTTTTACAGTTCTACTGCATCACTATCAAGTTTAGCATATAAGTATTATGTCCCTTTAAGCATACACACAAAGAAGATGTATAACGTTCATCTGTATACATACTAGCATGTCACTTAAAGGCTATAAGGCAGGATGCCAATAGTTCAGTAATATACATAAATAATAAATATATTTTCAACTAGCATAAAAAACAGTCAAGTACTGCAAGGGAAGACTTGGCCTAAGTACATTAGATATAAGCATCCTCGTTCAGATACTTACATATTTTGTGCCACCAATCAAACATATAGGAATAGCCAGAGTGGAAATGGCCCCTTCAACTTTGGGTACAGTATACCAAGGGTCTTTAATGGAGTCCTCGACAGGAAACATTTTCTTAAAAATGGGAGATGGGGAAAAAAAGACACCCCTGGTTTCTCCCATTCCTGTAAGATAATCTCCCTAGCACGGTCCGGACCAGGAAAAACCTCAGAAGTGGAAGGTTTATCAAAGAAACTAATAAGTTTACTAGATTTCTTAGGAGTGACAACGACAGGGGTATCGGAGTCAACTAAATTAGCTAAAACCTCCTTTAACAATACACAAAGGTGTTCAAGCTTAAATCTGAAGGATACCACCTCAGTCTCAGAAGAAGGAATTATACTGTCCAAATCTGAGATGTCACCCTCAGAAAGTCTCGATGTATCTTCCTCATCAGACTTATGAGAAAGGGCAACTTGGGAAGTAGGACTGAGGACAGGCACCTTACTTTCTGAATTTCTAGATTTCCTCTTGCGTTTTCCCTGTAATCTGGGAATGGCAGCTAATGCCGCATATACTGTTAAAGATACCTTGGCAGCAATTTCTGCTTTTAAATAAACTCCACTTGGAGTTATAGAGGAACCGCAGGCACTGCATGTGACGCCACTGAGGCTTGGGATGTAGCAGGAGAAAGCTGAGGTATTAATAGCATCATCCTGAGAGACATTAGGATAAAAAAAGTTACCTTTATTTGCCAAAGTTTTCTTGAAACATGAAGAACAAAATTGCATAGGAGCTGAAATTTGTGCATTTAAACATAATAAGCATGAATTTGTGAGAGCAGGCTCCTGCTCCATATCAGACATGTTGTGAAAAAAGTAAATAAACTTGTATAGATAAGTTTCAAAGATTTTAATAGTCGATTAAAATAAGCCAAGGAAAAAATACACTTTAAATTTTATCTCAAATTAGGATCGATCCCCAGCTAAAATAATGTGAGAAAAGTAAAGAAAAAATGATTAATAAACAACAAATAGACTTCTAAAATACCCCTCAGGCAACCCACACCTCAATTACTGAGGTGCCTTACCACTAAAAAATAAAGGGACATTAAACACTTTGAGATGGTAATATAAAATGATAAATTGTATATAATAAAACACCTCTGCAATATATTTTCATTATTTATTTTGTCCTCTTTGCCTGTAATTCCATTCTGAAATTGTGAGCTTTTCAGTTCCTGTTAGAAATGGAAGTGCAGAACACTGTTAAATCCAGCACAACCATTGGCTGCACACTCTAATGACCTATTTATAACTGACACTAATTGGCCACAGCAGAGAAGGTAACAAGTTGCAACATGGCACCTCCCAGTGTTTTATAGACACTAAAACTTTACACTTATTTTGTCACTTTTTAAACAACTAATGAAACTTTAAAAAATACATCTACATGTTAGTCATGGACTAATCTTTTCTTTGAATGCATCATTCTATCTAGCATGTATTTAGTGTTTAATGTCCCTTTAAGACCGGATCACTCAAAAATGAAGAAAAACAACTTTTTCCTCAGAAACGTTATGAAGTGACAGTTTAAAATGTTGCATTGTTTTATTTTAAAGCAAAGGGGAAATGAATAAGCTACTGAAATAGAAAATTCCGCCTTACTATCAGTTTAAACATGTATTGTTTTATCAAGTAAATATGTGTCATAAAATAAAGCCTAATAAAAACATTTTACCCTTTCTATTTAAAAGAGTTGAAATGTTAGTCTCACACATGCTACAGTGCCTGCTTCATGCCCCAGTGTAAACCATACAACAGGTTTATCTATGTCCCAATAAAAAGCAGTGTCTTAATTTATTAAGTGCATGGTCTCCCCAACTGAAAGAAAAAGCACTTACCTGCTCCGCTGTCCGGCATGAAGACAGTTACAAGGTATGAGAGGACACAGTTCCTCACAGAGACCTTTGAAAAAACATAATTTATGCTTACCTGATAAATATATTTCTCTTGTGGTGTATCCAGTACACGGATCATCCATTACTTGTGGGATATTCTCATTCCCAACAGGAAGTTGCAAGAGGACACCCACAGCAGAGCTGTCTATATAGCTCCTCCCCTAACTGCCATATCCAGTCATTCGACCGAAAAGAAACAGAGAAAGGAGAAACCATAGGGTGCAGTGGTGACTGTAGTTTAAAATTTAGAAAATACCTGCCTTAAAATGACAGGGCGGGCCGTGGACTGGATACACCACAAGAGAAATAAATTTATCAGGTAAGCATAAATTATGTTTTCTCTTGTAAGGTGTATCCAGTCCACGGATCATCCATTACTTGTGGGATACCAATACCAAAGCTAAAGTACACGGATGAAGGGAGGGACAAGGCAGGTACTTAAACGGAAGGTATCACTGCCTGTAAAACCTTTCTCCCAAAAATAGCCTCCGAAGAAGCAAACTTATCAAATTTGTAGAATTTTGAAAAAGTATGAAGCGAAGACCAAGTCGCCGCCTTGCAAATCTGTTCAACAGAAGCCTCATTTTTAAAGGCCCATGTGGAAGCCACAGCTCTAGTAGAATGAGCTGTAATCCTTTCTGGAGGCTGCTGGCCAGCAGTCTCATAGGCTAAGCGGATTATGCTTTTTAGCCAAAAAGAAAGAGAGGTTGCCGAAGCCTTTTGACCTCTCCTCTGTCCAGAGTAGACAACAAACAAAGCAGATGTTTGACGAAAATCTTTAGTAGCTTGTAAGTAAAACTTTAAAGCACAAACAACGTCCAGATTGTGTAATAGACGTTCCTTCTTTGAATAAGCATTAGGACACAAAGACGGAACAACAATCTCTTGATTGATATTCTTATTAGATACCACCTTAGGTAAAAACCCAGGTTTGGTACGCAGAACTACCTTATCTGCATGGAAGATCAGATAAGGAGAATCACATTGTAAGGCAGATAACTCGGAAACTCTACGAGCCGAGTAAATAGCTACCACAAAAAGAACTTTCCAAGATAAAAGTTTGATATCTATGGAAAGAAGAGGTTCCAACGGAACACCCTGAAGAACTTTAAGATACAAATTCAAACTCCATGGTGGAGCAACAGGTTTAAACACAGGCTTGATTCTAACTAAAGCCTGACAAAATGCCTGAACGTCTGGGACATCCGCCAGACGCTTGTGCAAAAGAATAGATAGCGCAGAAATCTGTCCCTTTAAGGAACTAGCTGACAATCCTTTCTCTAATCCTTCTTGGAGAAAAGATAATATCCTGGGAATCCTGACCTTACTCCATGAGTAGCCCTTGGATTCACACCAATAAAGATATTTACGCCATATCTTATGATAGATTTTCCTGGTGACAGGCTTTCGTGCCTAAATTAATGTATCAATGACTGACTCGGAGAAACCACGCTTTGATAAAATCAAGCGTTCAATCTCCAGGCAGTCGGCAGAGGAAACGGTGGAAACACATAAGCCAGGTTGAAGGACCAAGGCGCTGCTAGAGCATCTATCAGCGTTGCCTTGGGGTCCCTGGACCTGGATCCGTAACAAGGAAGCTTGGCGTTCTGGCGAGACACCATGAGATCCAGTTCTGGTTTGCCCCAACGATGAATCAATTGTGTAAACACCTCCGGATGGAGTTCCCACTCCCCCGGATGAAAAGTCTGTCGACTTAGAAAATCCGCCTCCCAGTTCTCTACACCTGGGATATGGATAGCTGATAGGTGGCAAGAGTGAATCTCTGCCCAGAGAATTATCTTTGAGACTTCTAACATCGCTAGGGAACTCCTTGTTCCCCCTTGATGGTTGATGTAAGCCACAGTCGTGATGTTGTCCGACTGAAATCTGATGAACCTCATTGTCGCTAGATGAGGCAAAGCCTGAAGAGCATTGAATATCGCTCTTAGTTCCAGAATGTTTATTGGAAGGAGTGACTCCTCCTGACTCCACGATCCCTGAGCCTTCAGGGAGTTCCAGATTGCACCCCAACCTAGAAGGCTGGCATCTGTCGTTACAATTGTCCAATCTGGCCTGCGAAAGGAAATACCTTTGGACAGATGGACCCGAGATAGCCACCAGAGAAGAGAATCCCTGGTCTCTTGATCCAGATTTAGTAGAGGGGACAAATCTGTGTAATCCCCATTCCACTGACTGAGCATGCAGAGTTGCAGCGGTCTGAGATGTAGGCGTGCAAACGGTACTATGTCCATTGCCGCTACCATTAAGCCGATTACTTCCATGCACTGAGCCACCGAAGGGCGAGGAATGGAATAAAGAACACGGCAGGAATTTAGAAGTTTTGATAACCTGGACTCCGTCAGGTAAATTTTCATTTCTACAGAATCTATCAGAGTCCCTAGGAAGGAAACTCTTGTAAGGGGGGATAGAGAACTCTTTTCCTCGTTCACCTTCCACCCATGCGACCTCAGAAATGCCAACACTATGTCCATATGAGACTTGGCAATTTGGAAGTTTGATGCCTGAATCAGGATGTCGTCTAAATAAGGGGCCACTGCTATGCCCCGTGGCCTTAGGACCGCCAGAAGCGACCCCAGAACCTTCGTAAAAATTCTTGGGGCTGTAGCTAACCCAAAGGGAAGAGCTACAAACTGGTAATGCCTGTCTAGGAAGGCAAACCTGAGAAACCGATGATGATCTTTGTGTATCGGAATGTGAAGATAAGCATCCTTTAAATCCACTGTAGTCATGTATTGACCCTCCTGGATCATAGGTAGGATGGTATGAATAGTCTCCATCTTGAATGATGGAACTCTGAGGAATTTGTTTAAGATCTTTAGATCCAAAATTGGTCTGAAGGTTCCCTCTTTTTTGGGAACTACAAACAGATTTGAGTAAAATCCCTGTCCCTGTTCCTCCTTTGGAACTGGATGGATCACTCCCATAACTAGGAGGTCTTGTACACAGTGTAAGAATGCCTCTCTCTTTATCTGGTTTGCAGATAATTGTGAAAGGTGAAATCTCCCTTTTGGGGGGGAAGCCTTGAAGTCCAGAAGATATCCCTGGGGGGGGCCGTTCCTTCATGCTGTCTTAGAGGCAGCAGCAGGCTTTTTGGCCTGCTTACCTTGTTCCAGGTCTGGTTAGGTCTCCAGACCGTCTTGGACTGAGCAAAAGTTCCCTCTTGTTTTGCATTAGAGGAAGTTGATGCCGCACTTGCCTTGAAGTTTCGAAAGGCACGAAAATTAGACTGTTTGGCCCTTGATTTGGACCTATCCTGAGGAAGGGCATGACCTTTTCCTCCAGTGATATCAGCAATAATCTCCTTCAAACCCGGCCCGAATAGGGTCTGCCCCATGAAGGGAATGTTAAGCAGCTTAGACTTTGAAGTAACATCAGCTGACCATGATTTAAGCCATAGCGCTCTGCGCGCCTGGATAGCAAAACCAGAATTCTTAGCCGTTAGTTTAGTCAAATGAACAATGGCATCAGAAACAAAAGAATTGGCTAGCTTAAGTGCTCTAAGCTTGTCAAGTATGTCATCCAATGGAGTCGCTACCTGTAAAGCCTCTTCCAGAGACTCAAACCAGAACGCCGCAGCAGCAGTGACAGGAGCAATGCATGCAAGGGGTTGTAGGATAAAACCTTGTTGAATAAACATTTTCTTAAGGTAACCCTCTAACTTTTTATCCATTGGATCAAAGAAAGCACAACTGTCCTTGACATGGATAGTAGTACGCTTTCCTAGAGTAGAAACTGCTCCCTCCACCTTAGGAACTGTCTGCCATAAGTCCCGTGTGGTGGCGTCTATTGGAAACATTTTTCTAAAAATAGGAGGGGGAGAGAACGGCACACCTGGTCTATCCCATTCCTTAATAATAATTTCTGTAAACCTTTTAGGTATTGGAAAAACATCAGTACACACCGGCACTGCATAGTATTTATCCAGTCTACACAATTTCTCTGGCACTGCAATTGTGTCACAGTCATTCAGAGCAGCTAAAACCTCCCTGAGTAACACGCGGAGGTGTTCAAGCTTAAATTTAAATGTAGAAATATCAGAATCAGGTTGCATCATCTTCCCTGAGTCAGAAACATCACCCACAGAAAGAAGCTCTCCTTCAGCTTCTGCATATTGTGAGGCAGTATCAGACATAGCTCTTAAAGCGTCAGTGTGCTCTGTATTTCGTCTAACTCCAGAGCTATCTCGCTTTCCACTAAATTCCGGTAGTCTGGCTAATACCGCTGACAGTGTATTATGCATGACTGCCGCCATGTCTTGTAAAGTAAACGCTATGGGCGCCCTAGATGTACTTGGCGCCATTTGAGCGTGAGTCCCTTGAGCGGGAGTCAAAGGATCTGACACGTGGGGAGAGTTAGTCAGCATAACTTCCCCCTCGTCAGATTCCTCTGGTGATAAATTTTTTAAAGACAGAATATGATCTTTATTGCTTAAAGTGAAATCAGTACATTTGGTACACATTCTAAGAGGGGGCTCCACAATGGCTTTTAAACATAATGAACAAGGAGCTTCCTCTATGTCAGACATGTTTATACAGACTAGCAAGCTTGGAAAACACTTTAAATCAAGTTAACAAGCAAATATAATAAACGGTACTGTGCCTTTAAGAGAAACAAATTTTGTCAGAATTTGAAAAACAGTGAAAAAAGGCAGTAAATCAAACGAAATTTTTACAGTGTGTATAATAAGCTAACAGAGCATTGCACCCACTTGCAAATGGATGATTAACCCCTTAGTTCAAAAACCGGATCAAAAAAACAATAGACATTTTTTAACAGTCACACCAAACTGCCACAGCCTTGCTGTGGGCCTACCTTCCCCAACAAACGATTTTGGAAAGCCTAAGAGCCCTTTAGAGATGTCCTATAGCATTCAGGGGACTCTTGGAGGAATCTGGATGTCTCAGTCTGTAAAAGTTACTGCGCAAAAAAAACGCTAAATTAGGCCCCTCCCACTCATAGTAACACAGTGGAAAGCCTCAGGAAACTGTTTCTAGGCAAATTTAAGCCAGCCATGTGGAAAAAACTAGGCCCCAATAAAGTTTTATCATCAAAGTATATATAAAAACGTTTAAACATGCCAGCAAACGTTTTATATTGTAAATATAAAAAAGAGTATTACCTCAGAAAGTAAGCATGATACCAGTCGCTATTAAATCACTGTATTCAGGCTTAACTTACATAATTTTGGCATCAGCAGCATTTTCTAGCATTCACATCTTCTAGAAAAATCTTAACTGCACATACCTCATAGCAGGATAACCTGCACGCCATTCCCCCGCTGAAGTTAACTCTCTCTTCAGTCATGTGTGAGAACAGCAATGGATCTTAGTTACAACCTGCTAAGATCATAGAAATCACAGGCAGATTCTTCTATTTTTCTGCCTGGAACAAAATAGTACAACTCCGGTACCATTTAAAAATAATAAACTTTTGATTGAAGTAAAATAACAGCTACATTTCACCACTTCTCTCTTACTACCTCCATGTTTGTTGAGAGTTGCAAGAGAATGACTGGATATGGCAGTTAGGGGAGGAGCTATATAGACAGCTCTGCTGTGGGTGTCCTCTTGCAACTTCCTGTTGGGAATGAGAATATCCCACAAGTAATGGATGATCCGTGGACTGGATACACCTTACAAGAGAAAGAAAGAACAGAGTTGCCAACTCTGGCTTTTTAAACTAGGGCAGCAATTAGGAAAATGCAGTAAGTACTTGTACTCTTTACAAGTTCCTAACTGCTTTAAAGCCACCACTACCCGACTGCAAGGAATGACGTGGAATACAGCTATACCCCAAAACTTGCTTGTAGATGAAATCAAAATTTTTCTTCAAACACCAAAACTTCACCTCCTCCATGCACCGAAGGCAAAGAGAATGACTGGTGGTTGTGGGTAATGGAGTGACACTTAGCAATTTAACTGTGGTGCTCTTTGCCTCCTCCTGCTGGCCAGGAGTGATATTCCCAACAGTAATTACTCAAGCTGTGGACTCACCATATCTTTAGAAAGAAAAAAGATATTTTGCTGCGAAACAACTGAGTAGACATGCTGATTAATTTTGTTTAATTTTTTATGGTTTTTACTTTTTATTTAATTTTATTTATGTTTAATTTATTATATCTTTTTGTTATTCATATATAGTGTCAAATGTATTGTGCAAATTTTATGTATAACTATCTACACAAAAACTAACACATTTAAAAATTTATAAGCAAACCTATTTACTATTTATAGCTATTACCTTAGTGAACAAATGGGTTTCCTTTTAAAGATTTGTTTGTACAGACAGGAACCGAGGTGTTTACATAGAGAGTGTTTAGATGTAATGGTTAAGATTTATGAATAAAGCTGATCTAGCTGAAACCCGTTATACACTCTTTATTAGTTCCTGTAAACCTTTCCTTTGTGCTTCTATATTGCTTTCAATGTATTTTAAGAGATTTTAATAAAGCTTTGTTGTATTATTTTGTTAACGTTCATGCCATTATTTTTTTGAAACATTGAATAAAAAATCTGAAATTGTACACAATAATGCCTTCTCTTGATAGAAAACTAAAAATGGTTATTTATTCAGGGGTCAAGTCCTACAAACAAAAGTGTGGGAACTCACCAAGACTTCCACCCTGTACACAATTAATATATTTTTAATACACACACACTGTATTTAAATGTTTAATCTATACACTTTGGTTAATAAAGAAAATTACAACCAATGAAGGGTTGAATGGTTGCCTTTGGGCCTGAGAATCCTCCTCTGTCACAGAGTCTAACCCACTTAAGGTCCAATAGTCCTATTTCTGCTGAGGGACGCTAAAAAAAACCAGAGCAAGTCACACAGAAATGTAAGCACTGTATGTCCCACACAGTCCAGGGTGATTACACAGAAGTAAACTAAGAACTCCTCGGCACTCCAAAGGACTGGGTAAGATAAAAGTTATTTATTAGTGCAGCTTAAAATCATATCCTTGTACAGCAGCCCAATAAAAACATATAGTAGCAGGAGGAAACAGGGGGAACATCACCTTCCTGTGACATCATACGCGTTTCATGCCTCTGGGGCACTTTTTCACTGATGGAGAACAGGTGGTGAATAAGCTCATTAAAAAGAATATAGCATCCAATGAGAAAACATCAATTAAAGTGTCAAAATTAACCCCTATAATGCCTCTACTAAATATGGCACAGCCCAAATACTGCAGAGTAACTCTATCCAAATACAGTACTAAAAAGATTTATAACACTTATGTGTGCACACATCTAGTTATTGACATAAATATGAATATAAATACAGTGATTTGAAAAATTATATCATATAAAACTAATACGTTTATATAAAATATTCATCCTATATTATATTAGTCATATTCCAATAGATTGCACTAGTAAACCATTTTATTTTTATATGCACATAAGAGTTAGGATACTTAAATAGTTTTTAATGTTTGATAAACATATTAACGTCCATTCTAGAATTTAGACCTGAAGGCAGCCTAGTTTTAAGGTGGAGAAGCCAAAAGACCTCTCTTTCATCTAATTTCTTTTCTCGGTTTCCACCTTGAGGATGCCTAGGTATAAAATCAATGCCTTGAACCTTAAGTAATGTACTATCTGAATTATGATTGTATCTGAAATGTCTGGCTATAGGTGTTTTAGACTCAGGATTCTCAATGGATCTAAGGTGCTCCATAAACCTGTCCTTTACGGACCTCTTAGTACGAACTGTATACTGTATCTTACATCCTTGGCATGTCAAGAGATATACCACATGGGTACTATTGCAGGTTATAAAATAGTGTATATCAAATTCTTTATCAAGTGTCTCAGATCTACAGGTATTGCCCTGAATGATATGTGAGCAAGTCTTACATCTGGACGCATTACATTTGAAACAGCCGTTACGTTTCTGCAACCATGTACCCATTGTTACTTTGGGCAACATGGAAGGTGACAATATATTCCTGGGTGTTTTTGCTTTGCGTGACACAAATTTACAGCCCCCCTTCACAATCTTACTCAACCTTTCATCATTTTGGAGTATAGGAAGACTTTGTCTAATTAAATTGCAAATTTTGCCATATTCAAGACTGTATGGCGTGGTAAAAATAGGAGTGGAAGAATATTTCTTCTTCTTAGTATCCTTTTTGTATGTAAGAAGCTCAGTCCAAGGAATTTTATCTACAGCCTCTTTGGCTTGTATCAAAACTGGTTGTGGATAGCCACGTAATTTTAACCTCTCCATTGTGTCAATTGCTTTTTGTTCATATGTGTTGGGATCAGAACAATTATGCTTCACCCTAATGAGTTGGCTCTTAGGAATAGATCTCAAAAGGTGTGGAGGATGGCAAGAATCATATTTCAAAATGCTATTACCCGAAGTGGGTTTGCAATATATTTTTACCTCGATGTTTGCATCAACTGGTTTCATAGTTACATCTAGAAAATTTAAAGATTCAGTACTATACTCAATAGTAAAACTAAGGTTCAAATTGTTATTTGATACATAGTGATGAAATCTGTTGATGGAATCATGTTCACCATCCCGTACAAAAACCAAATTGTCTATGTACTGCCCATAATAGATGATATTTGTGCAAAAAGGGTTTCTATCTCTAAAGATGTGGAAGAGCTCCCACCAACCTAAAAAAAGGTTGGCGTACGATGGCGCAAATGTAGCGCCCATAGGCGTTCCACATCTTTGGAGATAGAAATGACCTTCAAAAGAAAATAGTTGTGTGTTAATAAGTATTCGGTAGCCATAAGTAAAAAAACTATAGTGGCTTCGTCATAGTTGGACCTGTGTCTCAAAAAGAACTCCAGCGCATCTAAACCCCTGTCATGGGGGATAGACGTGTATAGAGAGGAGACATCCATCGAAATCAGGGTATAATATGATTTCCAAGGTACACCCTGTGTTTGTTTGATGAAAGATGTAGTATCCTGTATGTAACTGGAAAGTGCCAGCACAAGAGGTTGCAAAAAAATGTCAACCAATTCGATTAAACAGAAGGACCGCTGACAGGTATGAAATTAGTGTATTGTAGGAAGTGTTAATGCCCATTACTAGAGGATCTCACTATCCCTCTAACCAGACTGTGCTCCAGCTCCTCCCACCAGCAGCAGTGTTTACTGAAGCTTTCTGTTCTCTGTCTAGGGGGAAATTAATTCCACCTGCAAAAATAGTGCAGGAACTCCATTCCCATGCGTTCCCGCTCAACTTGATCCCTGTTTTTATTATTATTTGTTATTTGTAGAGCGCCAACAATTCTTCTACTGATAGAGCTTGCAGTTCTAATTCATCCAACAGAAGTAATAGTTAGCAAGAAAATTGATTTAAGCAATACAAGCCAGAAAGAATCCTTACATAATGCTAAAAGATCGCTTTCAACTAAGCTTTAAGTATCATTGGTGGATCCTAAGGAGGTGTAACAGATCATTTTGAAAGATGGATATGAGCCAATGCCAAAAAAACTGCATGACCATCCATGTCATTTGTGAAATAGCTGAAATAGCAGAGACTTGAACTTGGACCAAGGCCATGAAGATAACTATCATGTAAAAAATCCAAAAGATGGCATAGCTTAAAGTTTGATGTATGTTGGATCATCTGTTTTGAAAAAAGAAATATCCCTTCTGATATAGACGGAGAAGTACATTTTTTCTCTGCTTGAAGCAAAGTTCTAATTACTAGAGCTAGATATTCCAACCATGTTCACTTAGAAGTTAGGCTGCCATCATAATCTTGTGAGGACTACAATGAAAAATTGAAGCCTGATATAGAACTCCTGGGAAACAAATTAATTATTCATAGTTGTTTTATGGTTGCTATTAAATTATTTGATTTGCCCCTTTTCCCTGTAATTTAAGCCAAGCAATTGCGTGGCAAGCCCTGTCTTCTGTAGGCTAAAGTCCAGATTGGCTCCTCCAAATAATAAAAATAGGGTAGGTAATGTCTGACCATTGAAAAACAATGTGAGGAAACAAGGTATTAATCTGATCTAATAATGCTAGGGACTGCTGATATTTTAAGCTTTTGCCTTGTTTCTCAACCCGTGGTACATGCACCACTGGGGGTACCTGGAGCATTGGCTGGATGTACTCAGTGGCTTGCTCTTTCAATATTTTCTGCTCTGATGCAGATAATGTAAACATTTAATGTATGATATAAATCAGTTTTTCTCAGATTCTACCCTCAAGCACCGTAACAGATTGTATTTCCCTGACTCACAGTGACTGACTCACCTGTACTTACATAGGGAATTCCTTAGAATTTGATTATGGAAATTTGAGGACTGTAGATGAGATATCACAAGGAAAATATGTCACAGTGAAATGTGCCAGTTAAAGTATTCTCGATGAAATGAGCTCTCTGAGCTTTATATGTGATGAAGTTAAATGCAGAAATGTGATAAACAATATTTTTTCCCCCATCATATTTTATGTGTGTATTGTGTGTGTCTTAAAATAAACTCCTGAAAAAAAGAAAATATATTTGATACCAATGTGTCACATTCTGGGATATGCACAATTGCCTCTTATTTTTTAACCCTACAGAATTTACACATTGCAGTTTGGGTACTTAGGGCAAATATTTATTCTGGCATGGACACCTGCTACAAAAAGGTTGACTTGGAGTAAGCCAGCTTTTCTATTTTATAATCGAGTCATGGTACTTGTCAGTGCAAACACTGCACAATACCTTTGGGTCTACTGGGAGTGGTGAATTTACAAAATGTGGAATAACAACTGTCATGTTCTTAAATTCTAACAGTTAGCCCCTTGAGATGTGCAGTAACTATTAGTCTAAATGTAAATCTACTCATAATGGGGGGGTTCTTTTTTTTTATTCTTTTTTTAAAATTTGACAAAAAAGCTCTTACATAAAATATTTGGTCATCAATGCCATGGTTGTAACTTAATCTGGTGGGTTAAGTAGAGTGTACTATGTCCTTTATCACAGAAAGAGTAAAATTATGTTTTTCTGAACACTAAATCTCCTTATATTACAAAACTGCATCTGCTGTCCAAAAGAGAAAGATAAACCCATTGCTCTTTTATAAATGAGGGTGCCTAATCCTTTCTTAAAAACACAGAAAACAAGAATGGTAAAACTTAATGGGCCCCATTTATTATAAGACAGGCTGGCAAAGTTCCCAGCTAGGGAACCTGTCTGTGACTTTTAATGAATAGAGAGCATACACTGGCTGCATTTATTACTTTGGAAAGACCTGTCAAGAACCCTGAAAGATCAGGATGATTTAACTCTGGCAACTCTGAAATGGCTGCTTTTTAACTTGCGGTAATCAGGCACACATGAGTGAACCTGCACTGTAAGGGCTCCAAAGCAGCCTCCCAATAAATTAACCTTGAAGCAAGAATGTAGGTTGCAGTGCCATTACTGTAGACCATGTCTTACCAGATTTGTAAACACCATATGCCTGGCATTCAGCAAATGCTACTGTGCAAAAATAGTGCTACTTGGTGTAAATCTGTACATATAATTATATTCAAATTAAGAATTTTAACTATGCGTAATACTAGATTAAGTGGCGCAATGCAAAAATATTGTAGGGATATTTTCTAGAAATTTCCATCACAAATGTGTGTGTCCAAGACACACATGATTATCATCTTGTGCATGATTACTGGGCAAAGCACACAGATTTTTTAATAAGAATTTTTCTGGGCTCAGGGCTACAAAAGTAAAATAAATAAAGATAGCATTTGTATCAGATAAATAAACTCAACAGAACACTACTTAGCTGAGCAACACAAGTAAATGTGCCAGTTTTCAACTTTAGAGGCATATCTCCCTTGGTTATCAGATGTCTGAGCAGGCTCTATCATCTAAATAAAAGGAATAGCAGGTACCGTGTTTCATACATGCGCACATTTAATCTATATGGCCACAAGAAAAGTCTGTTAACACAAACCTGCATACCAGGGCATAGAATGACAGAGCTCAACTTGCCCATGATCCTCCAGAAGATCAGTCAGTTACTCACCAGCCTACATACACTTTCCAGGTTAGAAAGGAAAAGTAGGACCTTAGTCCTATTTATCCAAAGATGGTCAGAGGCAATAATATGTCAGTAAATGGAGCCACCTTTATGGTTTTAAAAGGGTAAGTGTAAATATCTGCCATTTACTCCTCTTATTGGTGAGTATCAGCTAGTGTTTTAAAACTACATTTCCCATGATGCTTAGGCACTTAAGCATCATGGGAAATGTAGTTCTAAAACAACTGGAGAGCCATGGTTGCTGATCCCTGACGCTAGGGTAAGCAAAAATAACTGAAAATTTCAAGCTCCTAAATTTTTGATTTGGCTGCTAGATTTAAAACAAAGGATTGTAAGATAAAAATAAAAAAGTGGATAAACATAAACAATTAGGCACTTAAAGTACTTATGTTAGGGTGCTTGCCGCAATTACACAATTGCAACTGGTAGCAAAGAGTCCAAAAATAGGACTTCCATTGGAATTCCTCAAAGAAAAGAGAAAAACTTAATTATGTTATACTTGCTTTTGCCATTGGAGTTTGTATCAAGCACTTAGTCTCAGAGCTGAAATATAGCTCTGAAGTATGTGAGTACCTTTTATTTGTTCCTAATTGCTTGAATTAAACCACAGATAACACAATTAAGTGTTTCTCTTTTCCTTGAGGAATCCCAACGGAAGTCCTATTATTGTACTATTTCCTACCAGTTGCAATTGTTTATTTGCTGCATCTACCCTTATATAAGAACTATAAGTGTCAAAGGGTCTGATATTCAAAACATCGCTGCCCAGGCAAGATATTCTAATTAGTCTCATCGGTATGGTGAGACAAATTTTATCTTGATGTTTATGTTGCTATGTAGTGTGTTTTTGTGTCTTGAGAAATGTTTATGTTGATATGTAGGGGCCAATTTATTAAAGTGTGGACAGACATGATACGATGTAGCATATCATGTCCACCGCACATCAATAAATGCCGACATCGTATGCTTGTGAACTGCTTGTGCAATGCCTTGAGACAGTAGGTCCGGCCTTAACGGAAGTGGCCAAGGTTGGCAACTGGACATCCGAACAAGATCCGCATACCAAAACCTGTGTGGCCATGCCGGAGCCACCAGCAACACAAACGATTGTTCCATGATGATTTTAGAGATCACTCTTGGAAGAAGAACTAGAGGCAGGAAAATGTAAGCAGGATGATAACACCAAGGAAGTGTCAGCGCATCCACTGCTTCCACCTGAACATCGCTGGACCTGGACAGGTATCTGGGAAGTTTCTTGTTTAGATGAGAGGCCATGAGATCTATCTCTGGAAGGCCCCACATCTGAACAATCTGAGAAAACACATCCGGCTGGAGACACCACTCCCCTGGAGGTAAAGTCTGACGACTGAGATAATCTGCCTCCCAATTGTCTACACCTGGGATATGAACCGCAGATATTAGACAGGAGCTGGAATCCGCCCAAACAAGTATCCGAGATACTTCTTTCATAGCTTGGGGACTGTGAGTCCCACCCTGATGATTGACATATGCCACCATTGTGATATTGTCTGTCTGAAAACAAATGAACGGTTCTCTCTTCAACAGAGGCCAAAACTGAAGAGCTCTGAGAATTGCACGGAGTTCTAAAATATTGATTGGTAATCTTGCCTCTTGAGATTTCCAAACCGCTTGTGCTGTTAGAGATCCCCAGACAGCTCCCCAACCTGAAAGACTCGCATCTGTTGTGATCACAGTCAAGGTTGGTCGAACAAAAGAGGCCCCTTGAACTAAACGCTGGTGATTTAACCACCACATCAGAGAGTGTCAAACATTGGGATTTAAGGATATTAATTGTGATATCTTTGTATAATCCCGGCACCATTGATTCAGCATGGAAAGCTGGAGAGGTCTCATGTGAAAATGAGCAAAAGGAATCGCGTCCGATGCTGCAATCATGAGGCCTAAAACTTCCATGCACATAGCCACTGAAGGGAATGACTGAGACTGAAGGTGCCGACATACTGCAACCAATTTCAAACATCTCTTGTCTGTTAGAGACAGAGTCATGGACACTAAATTTATCAGGAAGCCTAAAAAGGTGACCCTTGTCTGAGGAATCAAAAAACTGTTTGGTAAATTGATCCTCCAACCATATTTTCAAAGAAACAACACTAGTTGATTCGTGTGAGATTCTGCAGAATGTAAAGACTGAGCTAGTACCAAGATATCGTCCAAATAAGGAAACACCGCAATACCCTGTTCTCTGATTACAGAGAGTAGGGCACCCAGAACCTTTTGAAAAGATTCTTGGAGCTGTTGCTAGGCCAAAAGGAAGAGCAACAAATTGGTAATGCTTGTCTAGAAAAGAGAATCTCAGGAACTGATAATGTTCTGGATGAATCGGAATATGAAGGTATGCATCCTGCAAGTCTATTGTGGACATATAATGTCCTCACTGAACAAAAGGCAGAATAGTCCTTATAGTCACCATCTTGAAAGTTGGTACTCTTACATAACGATTCAAAATTTTCAGATCCAGAACTGGTCTGAAAGAATTTTCTTTCTTTGGGACAATGAATAGATTTGAATAAAACCCCAGACCTTGTTCCTGAAAAGGAACCAGCATGATTACCCCTGAAACCTCCAGGTCTGAAACACACTTCAGGAAAGCCTGGGCTTTTACTGGATTCACTGGGATGCGTGAGAGAAAAAATCTTCTCACAGGAGGTCTTACTCTGAATCCTATTCGGTACCCCTGAGAGACAATGCTCTGAATCCATTGATTTTGGACAGAACTTGCCCAAACATCCTTGAAAAACCTTAATCTGCCCCCTACCAGCTGTGCTGGAATGAGGGCCGCACCTTCATGCAGACTTAGGGGCTGACTTTGGTTTCTTAAAAGGCTTGGATTCATTCCAATTTGAGGGAGGCTTCAAATTGGAAACAGATTCCTTGGGGGAAGGATTAGATTTCTGTTCATTATTTTGACGAAAGGAACGAAAACGATTAGAAACCTTAGATTTACCCTTAGGTTTTTTATCCTGAGGCAAAAAAACTCCCTTCCCCCCTGAGAACCAAATAAATAATTACCTTGGAAAGAAAGAGATAATAATCTAGACTTAGATGTCATATCATCATTCCAAGATTTAAGCCACAAAGCTCTTCTAGCTAAAATAGCTAAAGACATGGCTCTAACATCAATTTTTATAATATCAAAAATAGCATCACAAATAAAATGATTAGCATGTTGTAGTAAACGAACAATGCTAAATAAGTCAGAATCCAATTCTTGTTGCGCTAAATTCTCCAACCAAAAAGTTGAAGCAGCTGCAACATCAGCCAAAGAAATTGCAGGCCTAAGAAGATGACCTGAATATAAATAGGCTTTCCTTAGATAAGATTCAAGGTTCCTATCTAAAGGATCTTTAAAGGAAGTACTATCTTCCATAGGAATAGTGGTTCGTTTAGCAAGAGTAGAAATAGCCCCATCAACTTTGGGGATCTTTCCCAAAACTCTATTGAAATTGCTGGTAAAGGATACAATTTTTTAAACCTTGCAGAAGGATTAAAAGGAGTATCCGGCTTATTCCATTCCTTAGAAATCATATCAGAAATAGCATCAGGAATAGGAAAAACCTCTGGAGTAACCACAGGAGGTTTAACCCCTTAAGGACAAGGCCATTTTTCAATTTCTTTCCCTTAAGGACCAGGGCTATTTTTACATTTCTGCGGTGTTTGTGTTTAGCTGTAATTTTCCTCTTACTCATTTACTGTACCCATACATTTTATATACCGTATTTCTTGCCATTAAATGGACTTTCTAGAGATACCATTATTTTCATCATAACTTATAATTTACTATAAAAAAATTATAAAATATTAGGAAAAAATGGGAAAAAACACACTTTTTCTAACTTTGACCCCCAAAATCTGTTGCACATCCACAACCACCAAAAAACACCCATGCTAAATAGTTTCTAAATTTTGTCCAGAGTTTAGAAATACCCAATGTTCACATGTTCTTTGCTTTTTTTGCAAGTTATAGGGCAATAAATACAAGTAGCACTTTGCTATTTCCAAACCACTTTTTTTCAAAATTAGCGCTAGTTACATTGGGACACTGATATCTTTCAGGAATCCCTGAATATCCCTTGACATGTATATATTTTTTTTAGCAGACATCCTAAAGTATTGATCTAGGCCCATTTTGGTATATTTCATGCCACCCTTTCACCGCCAAATGAGATCAAATAAAAAAAATAGTTCACTTTTTCACAAACTTTAGGTTTCTCACTGAAATTATTTACAGTTTGTGCAATTATGGCACAAATGGTTGTAAAAGCTTCTCTGTGACCCCCTTTGTTCTGAAATAGCAGACATATATGGCTTTGGCGTTGCTTCTTGGTAATTAGAAGGCCCCTAAATACCGCTGCGCACCACACGTGTATTATGCCCAGCAGTGAAGGGGTTAATTAGGGAGCATGTAGGGAGGTTCTAGGGTTAATTTTAGCTTTAGTGTAGTGTAGTAGACAACCCCAAATATTGATCTAGGCCCATCTTGGTATATTTCATGCCACCATTTCACCGCCAAATGAGATCAAATGGAAAAAAAACTTAAATTTTTTCACAATTTTAGGTTTCTCACTGAAATTATTTACAAACAGCTTGTGCAATTATGGCACAAATGGTTGTAAAAGCTTCTCTGTGACCCCCTTTGTTCAGAAATAGCAGACATATATGGCTTTGGCGTTGCTTCTTGGTATTTAGAAGGCCGCTAAATGCAGCTGCGCACCACACGTGTATTATGCCCAGCAGTGAAGGGGTTAATTAGGGAGTTTGTAGGGAGCTTGCAGGGTTAATTTTAGCTTTAATGTAGAGATCAGCCTCCCACCTGACATATCACACCCCCTGATCCCTCCCAAATAGCTCTCTTCCCTCCCCCACCCCACAATTGTCCCCGCCATCTTAAGTACTGGCAGAAAGTCTGCCAGTGCTAAAATAAAAGGTATTTTTTTGCATATTTACATATGCTGATGTTTAGGATCCCCCCTTAGCCCCCAACCTCCCTGATCCCCCCTCAAACAGCTCTCTAACCCTCCCCCTCTAACGTATTGATAGCCATCTTGGGTACTGGCAGCTGTCTGCCAGTACTTAGTTTACAATAAAATATATTTTTTATTATTATTTTTTATAATTTTTCTGTAGTGTAGCTTGCCCCCCCCCACCTTCCTCCCTCCGAGATCCCTTAGATCATTTTTATTATTTATTTTGTTAACCACTTTCTGCTCAAATTTTTTTCTGCAGTGTAGCGGTTCCCACCTGCTCCCTACCCGTTCCCTACCCTTTCCCGAGCGCGCTCCCCGGCGATCCCACCCCCCTCCACATCACACGGCCCATCGATGGCCGCCCACCCGCCTCCCAGACTGGCTCCCACCCACCAACGATACCAGCCATCGATGTCCGGTGCAGAGAGGGCCACAGAGTGGCTCTCTCTGCATCGGATGGCCAAGGAGAGTTATTGCAGGATGCCTCGATGTAGAGGCATCACTGCAATAACCGGAAAGCGGCTGGAAGCGATCAGGATCGCTTCCAGCCGCCTTAAACCCTAAGGTTGTACATGGTACGTCGCTGGTCTTTAAAGACCAGGTTGTGTGCGACGTACCCTGTACGACATGCGTCGTTAAGGGGTTAAAAACAGCATTTAAACGTTTAGTGGTTTTAATATCAAGAGGACTAGCTTCCTCAATATCCAAAGTAATTAACACTTCTTTTAACAAAGAACGCATATACTCCATTTTAAATAAATAAGTAGTAAATAAATAAGTAGATTTTTCCTCTGAGGAAGGATCTTCTGAATCAGAGAGATCCTCATCAGATGTGGATAATTCATTATGTTGTCGGTCATTTGAAATTTCATCAACATTATGAGAAGTTTTAAAAGACCTCTTACGTTTATTAGAAGGTGGAAATGCAGACAAAGCCTTCTGAATAGAATCAGTAACAAATTCTTTAAAATTCATAGGTATATCATGTACATTAGAAGTTGAAGGAACTGCAACCGGCAATGTACTATTACTGATGGACACACTATCTGCATGTAAAAGTTTATCATGACAACTAATACAAATGACATTAGGAGAAATAATCTCCACAATTTTACAACAAATGCACTTAGCTTTGGTATAACCGATGTCAGGCAGCAAAGTTCCAACAGATACTTCTAAGGCAGGATCAGATTGAGACATCTTGCAAAATGTAAAAGGAAAAAATTATCAATTTCCTTATATGACAGTTTCAGGAATGGGAAAAAATTCTTGCGCCAAGAATGACGCAATAAAGTGCAGCATTTGGCGCACCCCCAAGCCTAAGTCAGCCCGCAATTTGAAACAAAGTAGTCAATTGAAAAAAAGACTAAACCCCAGGTAAGAAAAATATTTCTTAATATTAACTTTTCCCAAATATGAAACTGACAATCTGCAAAAGGAATTACATGAACCTGACTCATGGCAAATATAAGTACAATACATATATTTAGAACTTTATATAAATGCATAAAATGCCAAACCATAGCTGAGGTGTCTTTAAAAAATAAAAACATACTTACCAAAAGACACCCATCCATATATTTGCACAGGGGTGTGTGCATTGGTAACAGGGCTGTGTACTTTTTAACAATAGCATATGTTCACATTTTCAAAGTGAACATTTTATAAGTGAGGCATCAATTTTTAAGAATTATACAAGAATTGAACAAGGATTTTGCAAGGGGCAAGACAAAAGGCAAGTACTCTTGTAATACTATGTTTTATGTATATCATTGTATCCTTTTGCAAGTGCTGCTGTAACACTGTGTCTTATGTGTTTACTTGGTTCCCACTTTCAGAATAATGTTCAATATCTTCATATTCCTTTTTGCTACCTCTTGTCTCTACAACAAACTACATTACTCAGTTACTCCTTCTCCCTCTCCACCTGCACTGTTCATTAGCCCATCTCTCTTATACTCACCTTACTTTTGTACTCATGAACTCTACTTATTCCTAAATACTCTCTCTCCCCCCTGCACTTCAGTTAAACAACAGTCTCATTACTGCAAATCTGCTTCTCATCTCATGTCACTCTCCCTCTTGCTCATACTAGCTGCTGGCGACATCTCCCCTAATCCTGGTCCCTCACAACCTCCTAACCTTTCACATCCTTGTGTGCCTTTCAATAGACTTCATAAACTAAACTCTGGTAACCTTAATCTCATTCCTCTTACATCTAAAAACCCCTCCCCCTTCACTTGTGCACTCTGGAACTCTCGCTCTGTCTGCAACAAGTTAACTTCTATCCATGATCTCTTTATCTCCCACTCTCTTAACCTTCTGGCTCTTACAGAAACCTGGCTCTCTACTTCAGACACAGCATCCACTGCTGCACTGTCACATGGGGGTCTCCATTTCACCCACACTCCTAGGTCTGGCAATAGACAAGGAGGTGGTGTCGGTATTTTACTTTCCTCTCGTTGCACCTTCCAACAAATACTGCCCTTTTCTTCACTCACATTTTCTTCATTTGAAGCACACATGATTCGGTTATTCTCTCCCCTCTCTATACGTGTTGCAGTCATATACCACCCCCCTGGCTCCCCAACTCAATTTTTAGATCACTTTGCTGCCTGGCTTCCTTATTTCCTTTCCTCAGACACCCCTGCCCTCATTCTTGGCGACTTCAACATCCCCCTTAACAATCCCACTGCCTCATCTGCTAAACAACTTCTGCAACTCACTTCCTCTTTCGGTCTGTCACAATGGACCGATTCTCCCACTCACAAAGACGGTCACTCCCTTGACCTGATCTTTAGCTATCAATGCACTCTCTCAAACTTCTCAAACTCCCCTTTTCCTCTTTCTGACCACCATCTCCTTACCTGCAACATATCATCCCTTCCTACAACTCTACTCATCACACCAAACTTCACAGAAGCATTAGGTCTTTAGATCAGCAACAACTTGCTAATTCCCTTCAACCGCTCCTCTCATCCTTCTCCTCCTTTTCCTGCCCTGAACAATCTATCTGCCACTATAATTCCACCCTTATATCCGTCCTTGACAATCTCGCCCCTCTTACCACTGCTAGGGAATCACACACTCATCCCCAGGCCTAGCATACTCCTCTGACACGGTACCTACGCAGATGTTCCCGTACTGCTGAACGGCATTGGAGAAAATCACGGAGTTCAGCTGATTTTCTTCATTACAAATTCATCTTGAACTCCTACTACTCTGCCCTTAATCTCCACAAGCAACACTACTTCTCTACTCTTATCTTTAATCTTTCTTCAAACCCAAAACGTCTGTTCTCCACTTTCAATACTCTCCTCCGCCCTCCCCCACTTCCAATTACAACTTCTCTGTCAGCTCAAGACTTTGCCAGTCACTTCATTAACAAAATTGATTCCATCAGACATGAAATCAGCTCTCAACACAATTCCATTCTCTCCCCCCTTAAATACTCTCACTCAACCACAACCCTCATAACCTGAAACTTAGTTCATTCTCCCCTGTTACTGAGGAAGAAGTTTCAGCACTTATACTGCGCTCTCACCTCACTACCTGTCCCCTTGACCCTATCCCCTCACAGCTGCTCCCCTCTCTCTCTGCTACCCTTACCCCTATACTAACACACATTTTCAACCTCTCCCTCAGTACTGGTACATTTCCCTCATCATTGAAACATGCACTGGTCACACCTATCCTCAAAAAACCTTCCCTTGATCCTACCTCCCCATCCAACTACCGCCCAATTTCCCTCCTCCCTCTTGCTTCAAAGCTCCTCGAAAAACTAGTATATGCACGCCTATCCCATTTCCTTACATTAAACTCCCTTCTTGACTCGCTGCAATCTGGATTTCGTCCCTATCACTCCACAGAGACAGCTATTGTTAAGGTCACCAACGACCTACTTACAGCTAAATCAAAAGGCCACTTCTCTCTGCTTATCCTCCTTGATCTGTCCGCAGCCTTTGACACTGTCAACCACCCTCTTTTGCTCCAAACCCTCCAATCCTTCGGCATCTGTGACACAGCCCTTTCATGGCTCTCTTCCTACCTGTCAAACCGTACTTTCAGTGTAGCCTTCTCTGGGGCCTCCTCTGCCCCGTCACCCCTTTCTGTCGGAGTACCGCAAGGCTCTGTCCTCTGTCCCCTTCTCTTCTCAATCTATACGTCATCACTAGGTTCCCTTATTAAGTCCCACGGTTTCCAATATCATTTGTATGCTGATGACACCCAAATCTACTTCTCTGCACCAGAACTATCTCCTTCCTTGCTAACCCGTGTCACTAACTGTCTTTCTCACATCTCTTCCTGGATGTCCTCTCACTACCTCAAGCTAAATCTCTCCAAAACTGAGCTCCTCATTTTCCCCCCTTCTTCCAAAATCTCCACCCCCAATATCTCTATAACTGTCGACAACTCCATCATTACCCCTACCCCGCATGCCCGATGTCTCGGGGTCACCCTTGACTCAGATCTTTCCTTCACTCCTCACATTCAGTCCTTGGCTACAGCCTGCCGCTTTCACCTTAAAAACATCTCTAAAATTAGACACTTCCTTACACAAGACACAACTAAGATTTTAATCCACTCTCTCATTCTTTCCCGCCTTGATTACTGCAACTCTGTCCTCTCTGGTCTCCCCACCTGCCGCCTAGCTCCTTTACAATCCATAATAAATGCCAGACTCATCTTCCTTACACGTCGCTCTTCATCTGCTGCACCTCTCTGCCAATCCCTTCACTGGCTTCCTCTTGCCTCTAGGATCAAACACAAAACTCTCACTCTTACATACAAAGCCCTCAACTGCACTGCTCCCCCCTACATCTCAGACCTTGTCTCCAGATACTCTCCCTCCCGTCCCCTTCGCTCTGCTCATGACCTCCTACTCTCCTCCTCTCTTGTCACCTCATCACACTCCCGTTTACAGGACTTCTCCAGACTGGCTCCCATCTTATGGAACTCTCTGCCTCGCTCCACAAGACTCTCCTCTAGTTTTAAAAGCTTCAAGTGCTCCCTAAAGACTCTACTGTTCAGGGACGCATACAACCTACGCTAACCTTTCCTAATACAAGTTCCTCTGCTCCCCTGCAATCCCCTGAACCCTCTTAGCATGTAAGCCTAAAAGTCCAGCTGTTTGTAGTTCACCTTCTTAAGAGCTGACTACAACAGTGCAACTCTTGGCAGGGCCCTCTACCCTATAATTGTTTTGTTGTACTCCCCCTTTGTTTATAGCGCTGCAGAATCTGTTGGCGCTCTACAAATAACCAATAATAATAATATAGCAGATAGCCAAACCAGTACTGAAACAGTTATCAGTAGAGTTAATGGTATATGAGAGTATATCGTCGATCTGAAAAGGGATGGTAGGAGATGAATCTCTACAACCGATAACAGAGAACCTATGAAAAAGACCCCCGTTAGGAAAATCATTGCATTCAATAGGTGATACTCTCCACGTCCCTCTGACATTCGCTGTACTCTGAGAGGAATCGGGCTTCAAAATGCTGAGAAGCGCATGTCAACGTAGAAATCTTAGCACAAACTTACTTCAAAGTAAGGCAAAGTTTGTAAAACTGAATTGTGGGTGTGTTGAGGGGTGTATTTGTGGGCGTTTTGGGGTTTGGGAAACTTTGCCCCTCCTGGTAGGATTGTATATCCCATACGTCACTAGCTTATGGACTCTTGCCAATTACATGAAAGAAATATAAATACTCAATGGAGGTAGTAAATTTAATCTATAGCCGCTTTTGGGCTTAGTAAGGTATAAAACATTAACTATATATATCAACAACAAATTGTGAAATAAGTTTCAACCATCATGAGTAACATTTTGTTCTACTACGAACATGGAATTACACTCATCAACAGACCATCATCATCTAGAGAAGTACAAGTGAATAAACTCATGTGTACAAGTAATATAGAAATAATAGAAATGGTATAATAGACCTTTTACAGATCCATCTACTCCACTTCACTACAGATAATGAGTTGTCCACACTTGAAAGTCTATCTATAACTGGTAGTTGATGTGATCACTGAAAAGAAGTATTGTTGGTGAATGAATTAGGTGGTTGTCATGTAAAAATAAAATAAATGTTTCTATAGGATTCAATTTCCTTTGCTTATGAGATAAGCTCAATGGTGTCAGGAAGGGGGCTAAGGGGTAATGTGGTGATAGGGGAATGGGGGGGGGAGCTATCATAAACTCAAAGTTGTAAGGCTGGAAGCAAAAATAAAAAAAATTGTGAGGAGACATAGGATCTCTGCATCAAATTTTGACCATATAGGATGTTCAGTGGGCTGTACCACCCTTCTGGGATCATGTCACCACTTAACCAATATGGTAAAGGGATATAAGTTGTATATAATTTGTATCTCCCCTCAGGGGTAATTGTCACCACTGGACAGAGATGGGAAAGGGGTATTGGATATGACACACTCTATCACGTAGAGTGGGAAAAGATAAGGGGAGATACCTTACTTTTATTTTAAAAGCTAGCGAAGATTGTATTAACCGAGTGTCGGGAGTTTCCAGCTGTGAAAGAGGAACTGTGGTACAGTATTAAGAAACTGTAGTATTTTAAGCTATCCAGCATGTGGGGACGTCTCAGTCGGGGAGATATACATATGAGTGTCACCCCAGTAAAGGTGCCTAAATGTTATTTACATAAAAGAAATGTACCAGTACTCACAATACATGAAGAGCATATGGAATATAAAGAGATACTCCTGTGCAAGAGAATACTAAACACGCTAGTGTAGGAGCTATGAAGTAGAGGAAGTAGGCAGATAAGTTCCCCATAGATTGTCTGTAATAAAATCAGATCTAGGTGTGGGCCAATCAATATGCTTAGTGGACTACCACTTAGGAAGATGTGAAAGGACAAGTATCAGCCCATACAACTATAAACAATTTAAAATTAGGGACAGATATAACCCGTTTAATTATGAAACCTTGACTAAAAGGGGAGAGTCTTAAGTAATATCAAACGTAAACTATAACCTGTAATAGTTAAACTCTATTATTAGTGACTTTTAATACTAATATTAGGTTTATATCTGAAACCAGGGTAGTAGCAAGCACCAATATCCTGAAGGGCAAGTTTGGCTGTATTGTGCAACCTACTCACTGTATGCTGTCCCGGCCGCAGACAGCCCATTATGCATGTAAAAATAATAAATACTGCAAACCTCTATGCAATTTAACATCAACCTGAAGTAATATTCACTATAAGCATAATGTATGTAATAACATAGTTTACAATATGGAAAAACTCGTGACTCAAAGAAAATCTAAATGGGTTCAGGGAGGGGTATGTAGTTTAAAGTCAGAGATAGATGGTCTGAAATCTTCGCTGTTAGCTAAACTGTTGTCTGCGCAAATAGATCCGGCCACCTAGCTTCTAGCATGAAGTAAATACAGGGAGTGCAGAATTATTAGGCAAATGAGTATTTTGACCACATCATCCTCTTTATGCATGTTGTCTTACTCCAAGCTGTATAGGCTCGAAAGCCTACTACCAATTAAGCATATTAGGTGATGTGCATCTCTGTAATGAGAAGGGGTGTGGTCTAATGACATCAACACCCTATATCAGGTGTGCATAATTATTAGGCAACTTCCTTTCCTTTGGCAAAATGGGTCAAAAGAAGGACTTGACAGGCTCATAAAAGTCAAAAATAGTGAGATATCTTGCAGAGGGATGCAGCACTCTTAAAATTGCAAAGCTTCTGAAGCGTGATCATCGAACAATCAAGCGTTTCATTCAAAATAGTCAACAGGGTCGCAAGAAGCGTGTGGAAAAACCAAGGCGCAAAATAACTGCCCAAGAACTGAGAAAAGTCAAGCGTGCAGCTGCCAAGATGCCACCAGTTTGGCCATATTTCAGAGCTGCAACATCACTGGAGTGCCCAAAAGCACAAGCACAAGACATGGCCAAGGTAAGAAAGGCTGAAAGACGGCCACCACTGAACAAGACACACAAGCTGAAACGTCAAGACTGGGCCAAGAAATATCTCAAGACTGATTTTTCTAAGGTTTTATGGACTGATGAAATGAGAGTGAGTCTTGATGGGCCAGATGGATGGGCCCGTGGCTGGATTGGTAAAGGGCAGAGAGCTCCAGTCCGACTCAGACGCCAGCAAGGTGGAGGTGGAGTACTGGTTTGGGCTGGTATCATCAAAGATGAGCTTGTGGGGCCTTTTCGGGTTGAGGATGGAGTCAAGCTCAACTCCCAGTCCTACTGCCAGTTTCTGGAAGACACCTTCTTCAAGCAGTGGTACAGGAAGAAGTCTGCATCCTTCAAGAAAAACATGATTTTCATGCAGGACAATGCTCCATCACACGCGTCCAAGTACTCCACAGCGTGGCTGGCAAGAAAGGGTATAAAAGAAGAAAATCTAATGACATGGTCTCCTTGTTCACCTGATCTGAACCCCATTGAGAACCTGTGGTCCATCATCAAATGTGAGATTTACAAGGAGGGAAAACAGTACACCTCTCTGAACAGTGTCTGGGAGGCTGTGGTTGCTGCTGCACGCAATGTTGATGGTGAACAGATCAAAACACTGACAGAATCCATGGATGGCAGGCTTTTGAGTGTCCTTGCAAAGAAAGGTGGCTATATTGGTCACTGATTTGTTTTTGTTTTGTTTTTGAATGTCAGAAATGTATATTTGTGAATGTTGAGATGTTATATTGGTTTCACTGGTAAAAATAAATAATTGAAATGGGTATATATTTGTTTTTTGTTAAGTTGCCTAATAATTATGCACAGTAATAGTCACCTGCACACACAGATATCCCCCTAAAATAGCTATAACTAAAAACAAACTAAAAACTACTTCCAAAACTATTCAGCTTTGATATTAATTAGTTTTTTGGGTTCATTGAGAACATGGTTGTTGTTCAATAATAAAATTAATCCTCAAAAATACAACTTGCCTAATAATTCTGCACTCCCTGTAGTAATAAGGATCAGTCTCTAAAATAGATTGTGTAACCAGTTACCATGTACATAGAACAAGAAAACATGAAAATAAACACCATACAGTATACTAAAGTAACTAAATAGAATTTGCTTTCCCCAGAAAACCCAGAGATCATCAAGTAACGTTGAAAGCATTGTACTGCTGGTAAAACGGTTTCTCAGCCTATAGATTAAATAAAACATTTCAAGAAAAGATTATGAATTAGCACGTTATAAATTGTTGGTTAACAAAACTAAACTCGAAACGTTGCTTAACCATTTAAGAAATCTAAAACTAAATGTAGGTGACTATGCAGTTGAGGTGTAGGCTGTAAGAGAGAATTGTGTCCCAAGACAATACTATATAGTCTACTAGCCTGTCAAGCGGTCTGGGTCAGTCCATGTTTAGCCTATTCCAGCTTTAACATAAGCGGTGAGAGTTGTAAGCTGGTCTTCTCGGCAGATGCCCCATATAATTTACAGTACGCCATCATCTAGGGCCGGTCTAGTGTGAGGCAAGTATTCTGGGTTAAATAATACTTGAGACTGAGATCTCCTAGACAGTAGCTCCATTTCAGGCCAAAGATCAATGGGAAGCAGCTTCATGGTGAGTAACGGTGTGATCTGGGTTGCGGCTGGGTCTAAGACTATCTCGCTGTCTCGAGTTGTACAGGGTACACAAGGAGTTCCCTCGTTAACAATTGGAGAGTCCTGCTGTGGGCCTACCTGTGGAAACAGCTTACTGCCGCTACGTTAAGGTGGACTAGATCCTCCAGGGACGTGAAGTAAGATGAACATCTGGTGTTCCGTATTCTGCTATCTGTGGGCGCTCCTCTGCAGAATAGAGCAGATCCTCTTCCTTGGATATGGGAGTATAGGTAGACGCCCGTAACACATTGTCCTTATCGGTTCGGCCTCTTTGCGTCTGTATAGCTAGATGTTAGCTCTTTCAGTTCACTGAGAAGATGTAACTCCAGGCGCTGTAGGGAGGTATCAAGGATTCGCAGAATTTGCTTTTCCCAATCTGCTCTGGCTGACATTTTTATTTTCCAGCATAGAGAACCGGGCTTATTATTGTCCATAGGAGTTCAACTAGCTCTCCTCAGCTATCCACATATGGAGTAAGATCACTAGTGGTAAGGGCTGCACACATCGCTATCTCCGTTTCTAAGCTTTCATTAGTTGAATCCGCAATCCGTAGCCTCATGGCCATCTCAAAGCTTGGTTTGAAAGTAGGTTTTGCCCCTTAGGGTCCCAGTCGTGAGTAATAGCGCTGGTAGGAAAGAGGTCTTGTCAGGGTCTTCAGCCAGGCTTCTGAACTACATATAAAACTATGAATTACTCCTAAAATCAATGTTAAGAGCCGGAGCTCATGTAGTATGCGTCCTACGACTCAGATTGATTTTTTACTTTACAGATCTCAAACATAATACTACAATTCTTGTACTAGATAGACAGACAGACAGACCGGCACACAGAAAACAAGACAGGAAAAAATAACATACTTGCAATAAACACGTTTCTAATTTAGTATACCTCACTACTACAGGAACAGATTCCAGCCTTGATGTTATATATGCCTTTGTCACCTCTGGTGCATAGGTGTCTAGAAGATGAGGCTCTGTTGACTTCACAAAAGGTACTGATGCTACCATTCTTTGCCAGAGAGTTAATAAGTAATGTACACTATTAGGAGCAAATTCCCAATGCTGTAACAAACATAAAACAAACAAAATAGGTAATTCTACAGTTCATTAAAGTACATAATTAAACATATAAAAAGATATCACAGAGAAGTGTTTTTTTTCCCCACAATACACTATTACGGCTTCTCAATTGACTTTATCCAACTGAACACATTAGATCCAATTAAATGAACATGTATTGTGACATGTATTTCCCCTTAATGTGTTCCCATACCAATTGCAATGTATTAAATGTATAGGGAATTGCCCACTTAGTTTTATTTTTGCATAGCTGGTTTTGTTATTGAAACCACAATCTATTGTTTTCAATATGTCCAAACAAATGAAGCTGCTGAATCTGCTCATCTCTCTCTATAAAGAAAGGCCAATGCTTAGGTATTTAAAGCGGAAATATCTAAAACATTTAATACTCCTAGTCATTGGGAATACATTAGGGGGTGCCACCATGTTGTAATCTAGGTTTCCTTCTCCGATGAGGCCAATTAGGGACAATTATAAATGGGTCACCAGAGTTTAGAACTAGTGACCGTGTGGAACATAGCAATGTTAAGTCAGGAGTCTTGAGAAGCCAACACATTTTTTAATTAAATTACAGGGAAGGGGACACAATAAATAATGAAAGTATATTAAAACATTTTTTTACTGCACAGAATTAGACATTTCATGGACTCACATGCATTTAAAATTAAATGTATTCACATGGAGAACATATCAAACAAAAACCTTTGGGATCATATGGAAATTAGATTTTTGAGGATTATAAAAGTTATATACAATAAAGCTGCAAAACCAAATGTTGAAAAGGGAGTTAGTCAAGAGACGTTAACAGTCATGTTGTTTCCCACACTCAGAGTACTTATGAGTTGAAAAAGTTGAAATCCCAGTAGAATTTCATGTCATGACAACATTGAGTTTTGGTCTATTGTAATAGCTGTACTCCTCCAAGTAAGAGCTTAACTCAGTTGTCCTATATATCCAGTGTTGCCCAAAACAAGGAAGGTGTCCACAGCTCTCCAATAGTAGAAATAATCTTTATTAGGACATATAAGTTAGCAACGTTTCGAGGTTAACATCTCTTAATCATGATTAAGAGGTGTTAACCTCGAAACGTTGCTAACTTATATGTCCTAATAAAGATTATTTCTACTATTGGAGAGCTGTGGACACCTTCCTTGTTTTGGACTACTACTTGATGAAGGGGCAGTTCACCTGTCTTCACGGGCACTCCATTCCTTTGGTGCTGTTCTACACTTGTTTGTTGATATATATCCAGTGTTGCAGAGATGGAACACTCTGCAACTAACTCCTTACTTGATCCACAACAATCTGGTTTCCACCTTAATCACTCAACAGAAACCGCTCTTACTAAAGTAACAAATGATCAGCTAAAGCAAAAGGCCACTACTCCTTACTAATTCTTCTTGACCTGTCCGCTGCCTTTGACACAGTTGACCATCCTCTCCTCCTAAAAATACTACATTCATTTGACATTCGAGACACAGCCCTCTCCTAGTTTGCCTCATATCTCTCAAACTGCTCATTTTCAGTTTCCTTTAACAACATATCTTGTGATCCTATGCCTCTCTCAGTTGTGATCCTATGCCTCTCTCCGCTTTGCATTTCTCTCTATAAACATCCTCCCTTGGAAAACTTGTAGCCTCCTTTGGATTCCAGTACCACTTATATGCTGATGATACCCAAATCTATCTTTCCTCTCCTGATATCTCTCCCTCTTTACTCAACCAGATTTCCAACTGCTTCTCTGCAATTTCCTCTTGGATGTCTTCACACTACCTCCAACTCAATCTGTCCAAAACTGAGATGCTTCTTATCCCCCCCTCTTTGAGACATCCAACACCTGACATTTCTCTGAAGTTTGAACACTCTATTCTCAACACCTCACCCCAGGACCACTGTCTTGGGGTCACAGTTGGCTCAGAACTCACATATACAAGTACTTACCAAATCCTGCCGTTCACACATATGCAACATTTCCAGAATTCGCCCCTTCCTTACTCCAAAAACTACAAAAATACTTATTAATTTGCTCATTTTGTCACGCATTGATTATTGCAATCTACTTCTAAATGGCCTTTCAAAACACCGCCTCTCCTCTCTCCAATCTACTATGAATGCTTCGGCTAGACTTATTCACCTATTGTAAGTTGCCGATCTACATCAGCTGCTCCGATCAGCCAGTCTCTACACTGGCTCCCCATACACTCCAGAATACAATTTAAAGTATTAACCCTAACTTACAAAGCACTCGACAGTCTAACTCCCAACTATATTTCCACTCTAATCGTGAAATATTCCCCATCCCCTCCTCTTCGATCAACCTCTGACCTACGTCTCTCCGCTCCTTTTATCTCTACGTCCCACTCCCATCTCCAAGACTTTGCATGTGCTGCTCCTGTCCTCTGGAACTCTCTATCCCACTCCATAAGACTGTCTCCAACCTTGTATAGCTTCAGACGCTCCTTGAAAACCCACCTATTCAGAGAGGCTTTCCATCTCTCCTCCAAACAAAACTAATACATGAACTGCCTGACTCACTGCTGCAAATACAACCGATGTGACAAGCTACCCCAACCTTATGTCTCTGCACCCTAAACCTGTAGACTGTGAGCTCTCCGGAGCAGGGCCCTCTTTTCCTCCTGTACTACATTTATTTAGTTTTGTTATGTTTGTATTTGATCACAAATCCTTTCATTGTATACCCCTATCACTGTACCCAGCGCTATGGAATTTGGTGGCGCTATACAAATAAATGATAATAATAATAATGAAATATGATGAAATTTCCAATTTATGGAGATAAGGGATTAAGCACTATGCAGGCTGATTTGTACATGGAAAGCAGCATTTTATTACTTATATGCAAAACATATAATTCCATGAAGAAAAGTATTTTAAGTGATCTAGTCACAAAGTTTCAATCTCTGCAATTGTGATAACAAGAAGAACCACTGTTTTTGTCATTGTTTTCTATTTTATTTAAAATGCTGGCTGTAACTTCCATGTATGAGAAAAGAGGGAAACAATGACATCCAAAACACAAAAACATTAAAAAGGGCAGTATTTTTACCTGTAGGCTTGTAATAGTAAAATTAGCTATTAATCTAATAACTTCAGAATAGTCCTCTACAACAACCAGCTCCCCTAACTGATAGTTTGTCTTCAGACGAGCAAGAAAGCGACAAAACTCATGGTATGTGCCAGGATCAGATAAGCCCTGCAAAAAGCAAAAGGTACAATATAAAAATACTTTTTTTACTACCACTTTGATGGACATAATAATAATACTTATTTTTATATATATATATATATATATATATATATATATATATATATATATATATAGACACACATACATATACACACACACACACACACAAAAATCCTCTTCTACCCATATAATAAGAATAAGAATACATTTATACACAGTATAATTAAAAGAAGAAGTCAATTCACTAACATTATTCAAGGTAGGATTTGGAGTATAACTTACTTGTGGACTTAAAATCATAATATTTCAGATATCCTCCAATAAGACAGATTATTAGCTGAAGAACAGTTCAGCATGTACTAGAATTATGTTAATATTGGTTAATTTAATTAATTTGGTAGTTTGTATCAGGGCTTGTGCTTTTCTCTACTTTTTATACCAAAACCAAAATTTTTACATTTCATGATTCATATGGATCATACATTTTTAAACAAATTTCCAATTTACTTCTATTATCAAATTTGCTTCATTCTCTTGGTATCTCCTGTTGAAGGAGCAGCAATATACTACTGGCAGCTAGCTGAACAGATCGGGTGTCCCTTTAAACGCTACATTAATGATACTTGTCTCCACAACAAATACAGTCGTATACAAAAGTTTAGGCACCCCTGACAATTTCCATGATTTTCATTTATAAATAATTGGGTGTTTGGATCAGCAATTTTATTTTGATCTATCAAATAACTGAAGGACACAGTAATATTTCAGTAGTGAAATGAGGTTTATTGGATTAACTGAAGGAATTCTCCTTCTTTGGTACAATGAATAGATTTGAATAAAACCCCAGACCCTGTTCCAGAACTGGAACTGGCACAATTACCCCAGCCAACTCTAGGTCTGAAACACATTTCAGAAATGCCTGAGCCATCACTGGGTTTACTGGAATGTGAGAGAGAAAAAAACAGAATTTATGCTTACCTGATAAATTACTTTCTCCAACGGTGTGTCCGGTCCACGGCGTCATCCTTACTGGTGGGATATTCTCTTCCCCAACAGGAAATGGCAAAGAGTCCCAGCAAAGCTGGTCACATGATCCCTCCTAGGCTCCGCCCACCCCAGTCATTCGACCGACGGACAGGAGGAAATATATATAGGAGAAACCATATGATACCGTGGTGACTGTAGTTAGAGAAAATAATTCATCAGACCTGATTAAAAAACAGGGCGGCCCGTGGACCGGACACACCGTTGGAGAAAGTAATTTATCAGGTAAGCATAAATTCTGTTTTCTCCAACATTGGTGTGTCCGGTCCACGGCGTCATCCTTACTTGTGGGAACCAATACCAAAGTTTTAGGACACGGATGAAGGGAGGGAGCAAATCAGGTCACCTAAATGGAAGGCACCACGGCTTGCAAAACCTTTCTCCCAAAAATAGCCTCCGAAGAAGCAAAAGTATCAAATTTGTAAAATTTGGCAAAAGTGTGCAGTGAAGACCAAGTCGATGTCTTACATATCTGGTCAACAGAAGCCTCGTTCTTGAAGGCCCATGTGGAAGCCACAGCCCTAGTGGAGTGAGCTGTGATTCTTTCAGGAGGCTGCCGTCCGGCAGTCTCATAAGCCAATCGGATAATGCTTTTAAGCCAAAAGGAAAGAGAGGTAGAAGTCGCTTTTTGACCTCTCCTTTTACCAGAATAAACAACAAACAAGGAAGATGTTTGTCTGAAATCTTTAGTAGCCTCTAAATAGAATTTTAGAGCATGGACTACGTCCAAATTGTGTAACAAACGTTCCTTCTTTGAAACTGGATTCGGACACAAAGAAGGTACAACTATCTCCTGGTTAATATTTTTGTTGGAAACAACTTTCGGAAGAAAACCAGGCTTAGTACGCAAAACCACCTTATCTGCATGGAACACCAGATAGGGCGGAGAACACTGCAGAGCAGATAACTCTGAAACTCTTCTAGCAGAAGAAATTGCAACCAAAAACAAAACTTTCCAAGATAATAACTTAATATCTACGGAATGTAAGGGTTCAAACGGAACCCCTTGAAGAACTGTAAGAACTAGATTTAGACTCCAGGGAGGAGTCAAAGGTCTGTAAACAGGCTTGATCCTAACCAGAGCCTGAACAAATGCTTGAACATCTGGCACAGCTGCCAGTCTTTTGTGAAGTAAAACAGATAAAGCAGAGATCTGTCCCTTCAGAGAACTTGCAGATAATCCTTTCTCCAAACCTTCTTGTAGAAAGGATAGAATCTTAGGAATTTTTATCTTGTTCCATGGGAATCCTTTAGATTCACACCAACAGATATATTTTTTCCATATTTTATGGTAAATTTTTCTAGTTACAGGCTTTCTAGCCTGAATCAGAGTATCTATTACAGAATCTGAAAACCCACGCTTTGATAAAATCAAGCGTTCAATCTCCAAGCCGTCAGTTGGAGGGAAACCAGATTCGGATGTTCGAATGGACCCTGAACAAGAAGGTCCTGTCTCAAAGGTAGCTTCCATGGTGGAGCCGATGACATATTCACCAGGTCTGCATACCAAGTCCTGCGTGGCCACGCAGGAGCTATCAAGATCACCGAGGCCCTCTCCTGATTGATCCTGGCTACCAGCCTGGGGATGAGAGGAAACGGTGGGAATACATAAGCTAGGTTGAAGGTCCAAGGTGCTACTAGTGCATCTACTAGGGTCGCCTTGGGATCCCTGGATCTGGACCCGTAGCAAGGAACCTTGAAGTTCTGACGAGACGCCATCAG
This sequence comes from Bombina bombina, assembly GCF_027579735.1. Taxonomy (NCBI): domain Eukaryota; kingdom Metazoa; phylum Chordata; class Amphibia; order Anura; family Bombinatoridae; genus Bombina; species Bombina bombina. Next base: position 918,858,420 of record NC_069504.1, read on the forward strand.
ATCCATGTCTGGAATGCCCCATAATTGAGTTATTTGGGCAAAGATTTCCGGATGGAGTTCCCACTCCCCCGGATGGAATGTCTGACGACTCAGAAAATCCGCTTCCCAATTTTCCACTCCTGGGATGTGGATCGCAGACAAGTGGCAGGAGTGATCCTCCGCCCATTGAATTATCTTGGTCACTTCTTTCATCGCCAGGGAAGTCCTTGTTCCCCCCTGATGATTGATATATGCAACGGTCGTCATGTTTTCTGACTGAAACCTTATGAATTTGGCCTTTGCTAGTTGAGGCCAAGCTCTGAGAGCATTGAATATCGCTCTCAGTTCCAGAATGTTTATCGGGAGAAGAGACTCTTCCCGAGACCATAGACCCTGAGCTTTCAGGGATTCCCAGACCGCGCCCCAGCCCACTAGGCTGGCGTCGGTCGTGACAATGACCCACTCTGGCCTGGGAAGCTCATTCCCTGTGACAGATTGTCCAGGGTCAGCCACCAACGGAGTGAATCTCTGGTCTTTTGATCTACTTGAATCGTCGGAGACAAGTCTGTATAATCCCCATTCCACTGTCTGAGCATGCACAGTTGTAATGGTCTTAGATGAATTCGTGCAAAAGGAACTATGTCCATTGTTGCAACCATCAATCCTATTACTTCCATGCACTGCGCTATGGAAGGACGAGGAACAGAATGAAGTACTTGACAAGAGCTTAGAAGTTTTGATTTTCTGACCTCTGTCAGAAAAATCCTCATTTCTAAGGAATCTATTATTGTTCCCAAGAAGGGAACTCTTGTTGACGGGGACAGAGAACTTTTTTCTTTGTTCACCTTCCATCCGTGAGATCTGAGAAAGGCTAGGACGATGTCCGTATGAGCCTTTGCTTTTGACAGGGACGACGCTTGAATCAGGATGTCGTCCAAGTAAGGTACTACTGCAATGCCCCTTGGTCTTAGAACCGCTAGAAGGGACCCTAGTACCTTTGTGAAAATCCTTGGAGCAGTGGCTAATCCAAATGGAAGTGCCACAAACTGGTAATGCTTGTCCAGAAAAGCGAACCTTAGGAACTGATGATGTTCCTTGTGGATAGGAATATGTAGGTACGCATCCTTTAAATCCACGGTAGTCATAAATTGATTTTCCTGGATAGTAGGTAGGATCGTTCGAATAGTTTCCATTTTGAACGATGGTACCCTGAGAAATTTGTTTAGGATCTTTAGATCCAAAATTGGTCTGAATGTTCCCTCTTTTTTGGGAACTATGAACAGATTGGAATAAAATCCCATTCCTAACTGGATGTATCACTCCCATCTTTAACAGGTCTTCTACACAATGTAAGAATGCCTGTCTCTTTTTTGGTTTGAAGATAATTGAGACCTGTGGAACCTTCCCCTTGGGGGTAGTTCCTTGAATTCCAGGAGATAACCTTGAGAAACTATTTCTAGCGCCCAAGGATCCTGAACATCTCTTGCCCAAGCCTGAGCAAAGAGAGAAAGTCTGCCCCCCACTAGATCCGGTCCCGGATCGGGGGCTATCCCTTCATGCTGTTTTGGTAGCAGTGGTAGGCTTCTTGGCCTGCTTACCCTTGTTCCAGCCTTGCATTGGTTTCCAGGCTGGTTTGGGTTGTGAAGTATTACCCTCTTGCTTAGAGGATACAGAATTAGAGACTGGTCCGTTTCTGCGAAAGTGACGAAAATTAGGCTTATTATTAGCCTTAAAAGACCTATCCTGTGGGAGGGCGTGGCCCTTTCCCCCAGTGATGTCTGAAATAATCTCTTTCAAATCGGGTCCAAATAATGTTTTACCTTTGAAAGGAATGTTAAGCAATTTTGTCTTGGAAGACACATCCGCTGACTTTAGCCAAAGCACTCTGCACGCCACGACAGCAAACCCTGAATTTTTCGCCGCTAATCTAGCTAATTGCAAAGCGGCATCTAAAACAAAAGAGTTAGCCAATTTAAGTGCTTGAACTCTGTCCATAACCTCCTCATACGAAGATTCTTTACTGAGCGATTTTTCTAGTTCCTCGAACCAGAAACACGCTGCCGTAGTGACAGGAACAATGCATGAAATTGGTTGTAGAAGGTAACCTTGCTGTACAAAAATCTTTTTAAGCAAACCCTCTAATTTCTTATCCATAGGATCTTTGAAAGCACAACTATCTTCGATAGGAATAGTAGTGCGTTTGTTTAGAGTAGAAACCGCCCCCTCGACCTTGGGGACTGTCTGCCATAAGTCCTTTCTGGGGTCGACTATAGGAAATAATTTCTTAAATATAGGGGGGGGAACAAAAGGTATGCCGGGCCTTTCCCACTATTTATTTACTATGTCCGCCACCCGCTTGGGTATAGGAAAAGCGTCGGGGGGCACCGGAACCTCTAGGAACTTGTCCATCTTACATAATTTCTCTGGAATGACCAAATTGTCACAATCATCCAGAGTAGATAACACCTCCTTAAGCAGTGCGCGGAGATGTTCTAATTTAAATTTAAATGTCACAACATCAGGTTCAGCTTGATGAGAATTTTTTCCTGAATCTGAAATTTCTCCATCAGACAAAACCTCCCTCATGGCCCCTTGAGATTGGTGTGAGGGTATGTCAGAACAGTTATCATCAGCGTCCTCTTGCTCTTCAGTGTTTAAAACAGAGCAATCGCGCTTTCTCTGATAAGTAGGCATTTTGGATAAAAGATTTGCTATGGAGTTATCCATTACAGCCGTTAATTGTTGCATGGTAATAAGTATTGGCGCACTAGATGTACTAGGGGCCTCCTGTGTGGGCATAACTGGTGTAGACACAGTAGGGGATGATGTAGTATCATGTTTACTCCCCTCATTTGAGGAATCATCTTGGGCAATATCATTATCTTTTGCATTACTGTCCTTACTTTGTTTGGACACTATGGCACAATTATCACATAAATTTAAATGGGGAGACACATTGGCTTTCATACATATAGAACATAGCTTATCTGATGGTACAGACATGTTAAACAGGCTTAAACTTGTCAACAAAGCACAAAAAACGTTTTAAAATAAAACCGTTACTGTCACTTTAAATTTCAAACAGAAAACACTTTATTACTGAATATGTGAAAAAGTATGAAGGAATTGTTCAAAATTCACCAAAATTTCACCACAGTGTCTTAAAGCATTAAAAGTATTGCACACCAAATTTCAGAGCTTTAACCCTTAAATTAACGGAACCGGAGCCGTTTTTACATTTAACCCCTATACAGTCCCAGAATGAGGCTCTGTCTATAACTAGAAAGGCCCCCATCTGAAAAAGGTGTCCAACACAGTGCCTGCCGTTTTTCTAAACGTTCCCCAAGATTATAATACCAATAATTAGTTAGAATCTGCATAATATGCCTAGTAAAGCAATTGTTTTAGCCCAGAAAAATGTCTACCAGTTTTTAAGCCCTTTTTGAAGCCCTTTATTCTTTTATGTTTAACTAAGAAAATGGCTTACCGGTCCCCATGAGGGGAAATGACAGCCTTCCAGCATTACATGGTCTTGTTAGAAATATGGCTAGTCATACCTTAAGCAGAAAAGACTGCTAACTGTTTCCCCCAACTGAAGTTACTTCATCTCAACAGTCCTGTGTGGAAACAGCAATCGATTTTAGTTACTGTCTGCTAAAATCATCTTCCTCTTACAAACAGAAATCTTCATCCTTTTCTGTTTCAGAGTAAATAGTACATACCAGCACTATTTTAAAATAACAAACACTTGATAGAAGAATAAAACTACATTTAAAGGGATACTAACCCCTCATTTTTTCTTTCATGATTCAGATAGAGCATGCAATTTTAAGCAACTTTCTAATTTACTCCTATTTTCAAGTTTTCTTTGTTCTCATGTTATCTTGATTTGAAAAAGCAGTAATAAAAGATTAGGAGCCGGCCCATTTTTTAGTTCAGCATCTTGGTAGAGCTGCTGATTGGTTTGCTACATTTAGCCACAAATCAGAAAGTGCTACCCATGTGCTGAACAAAAAATGGTCTGGCTCTAAAGCTTACAGTACTGCTTTTTCAAATCAAGACAGCATGAGAACAAAGAAAAGTTGATAATAGGAGTAAATTAGAAAGTTGCTTAAAATCTCATGCTCTATCTGAATCATGAAATAAAAAAATTGGGTTTAGTATCCCTTTAAACACCAAAAAACTCTTAACCATCTCCGTGGAGATGTTGCCTGTGCAACGGCAAAGAGAATGACTGGGGTGGGCGGAGCCTAGGAGGGATCATGTGACCAGCTTTGCTGGGACTCTTTGCCATTTCCTGTTGGGGAAGAGAATATCCCACAAGTAAGGATGACGCCGTGGACCGGACACACCAATGTTGGAGAAATCTTCTCACAGGTGGTCTTACCTTGAAACCTATTCTGTACCCTTGTGAAACAATGTTCTGAATCCAAAGACTGTGAATCGAATTGATCCAAATATCTTTGAAAAATCGTAACCTGCCCCCTACCAGCTGTGCTGGAATGAGGGCCGCACCTTCATGTGGACTTGGGAGCTGGTTTTGACTTTCTAAAAGGCTTGGATTTATTCCAGACTGGAGATGGTTTCCAAACGGAAACCGTTCCTTTAGGGGAAGGGTCAGGCTTCTGTTCCTTATTCTGACGAAAGGAACGAAAACGATTAGCAGCCCTGTATTTACCTTTAGATTTTTTGTCCTGAGGCAAAAGGTTCCTTTCCCCCCAGTAACAGTTGAAATAATTGAATCCAACTGTGAACCAAATAATGTATTACCTTGGAAAGAAAGAGAAAGTAAAGTTGACTTAGAAGTCATATCTGCATTCCAAGATTTAAGCCATAAAGCTCTTCTAGCTAAAATAGCTAAAGACATATACCTGACATCAATTCTAATGATATAAAAAATGGCATCACAAATAAAGTTATTAGCATGTTGAAGAAGTTTAACAATGCTATAAGCATTATGGTCTGACACTTGTTGCGCTAAAGCCTCCAACCAAAAAGTGGAAGCTGCAGCAACATCAGCCAAAGAAATAGCAGGTCTAAGAAGATTACCTGAACATAAATAAGCTCTCCTTAGAAAGGATTCAAGCTTCCTATGTAAAGGATCCTTAAAGGAAGTACTATCCGCCGAAGGTATAGTAGTACGTATAGCAAGAGTAGAGATAGCCCCATCAACTTTAGGGATTTTGTCCCAAAACTCTAATCTATCAGATGGCACAGGGTACAATTTCTTAAACCTTGGAGAAGGAGTAAATGAGGTACCCAGACTATTCCATTCCCTAGAAATTACTTCTGAAATAGCATCAGGAACTGGAAAAACTTCTGGAATAACTACATGAGGTTTAAAAACCGAATTTAAACGCTTAGTAGATTTAGTATCAAGAGGACTAGACTCCTCCATATCTAATGCAATCAATACTTCTTTAAGTAAAGAATGAATTAATTCCATTTTAAATAAATATGAAGATTTATCAGTGTCAATATCTGAGGCAGAATCTTCTGAGCCAGATAGATCCTCATCAGAAACAGATAAGTCAGAATGATGGCGGTCACTTAAAAATTCATCTGAAATATGAGAAGTTTTAAAAGACCTTTTACGTTTGCTGGAAGGAGGAATAACAGACAGAGCCTTCCTAATAGAATTAGAAACAAATTCTTTCACATTAACAGGAACATCCTGAACATTAGATGTTGAAGGAAAAACAACGGGTAAAGGATTATTACTAATGGAAACACTATCTGCATTAGTAAATTTATCAGGACAGCTAACACAAACTACAGCCGGAGGAACAGATACCAAAAGTTTACAACAAATGCACTTAACTTTGGTAGAACCAGCATCAGGCAGCGTCTTTCCAGAAGTAGATTCTGATCCAGGGTCAGGTTGAGACATCTTGCAATATGTAATAGAAAAAACAACATATAAAGCAAAATTATCAAATTCCTTAAATGACAGTTTCAGGAATGGGAAAAAATGCCAAATGAACAAGCCTCTAGCAACCAGAAGCAATGAAAAAGTGAGACTTAAATAATGTGGAAAAAAGGTGGAGACAAGAATGACGCCCATATTTTTTGGCGCCAAGAATGACGCCCACATTTTTTGGCGCAAAAGAACGTCTGAAACACATAAACGTCAAAAATGACGCAACCACGAAAAAACTTCCGGCGTCCATTAAGGCGCCGGAAATGACAACATTTTGCGCCAAAAAAGTTTGCGCCAAGAATGACGCAATAAATTGAAGCATTTCAGCCCCCGCGAGCCTAACAGCCCGCAGGGAAAAAAGTCAATTGAAAATAATTTTAAGGTAAGAAAAAATATTTATTCATATGAATTATCCCAAAAAATGAAACTGACAGTCTGAATGAAGGAATACTGATTATCCTGAATCATGGCAAATATAAGTTTAAACACATATATTTAGAACTTTACATATAAAGTGCCCAACCATAGCTTAGAGTGTCATAAATAAAATAAGACTTACTTACCCTAAGACACTCAACTACATATAGTAGATAGCCAAACCAGTACTGAAACGAGAATCAGTAGAGGTAATGGTATATAAGAGTATATCGTCGAACTGAAAAGGGAGGTAGGAGAAGAAATCTCTACGACCGATAACAGAGAACCTATGAAATAGATCCCCTAGAGGAAGACCATTGTATTCAAATAGGCAATACTCTCTTCACATCCCTCTGACATTCACTGCACTCTGAGAGGAAAACCGGGCTCCAGCCTGCTGCGAAGCGCATATCAACGTAGAATCTAGCACAAACTTACTTCACCACCTCCATGGGAGGCAAAGTTTGTAAAACTGAATTATGGGTGTGGTGAGGGGTGTATTTATAGGCATTTTGAGGTTTGGGAAACTTTGCCCCTCCTGGTAGGAATGTATATCCCATACGTCACTAGCTCATGGACTCTTGCTAATTACATGAAAGAAATGTGCAATATGCATCAAAACGAAATTAGACAGGTGCATAAATTTGGGCACCTCAACAGAAATATCACAATAATATTTAGTAGAGCCTCCTTTAGCAGAAATAACAGCCTCTAGACGATTCCTATAGCCTGTAATGAGTGTCTGGATTCTGGATGAAGGTATTTTGGACCATTCCTCCTTGCAAAACATCTCAACATCAGTTAGGTTTGATGGTTGCCGAGCATGGACAGCCCGCTTCAAATCACCCCACAGATTTTCAATGATATTCAGGTACAGGGACTGGGATTGCCACTCCAGAACATTGTACTAGTTCCGCTGCATAAATGCCAGAGTAGATTTTGAGCAGTGTTTTGGGTCGTTCTCTTGTTGAAATATCCAGCTCCAGCGTAACTTCAACTTTGTTACAGATTCCTCAACATTATTCTCAAGTATCTCCTGATATTGAGTGAAATCCATGCGACCCTCAACTTTAACAAGATTCCCAGTACCGGTACTGGCCACACAGCCCCACATCATGATGGAACATCCACCAAATTTTACTGTGGCTAGCAAGTGTCTGTCTTGGAATGCTGTGCTCTTTTGCCGCCATGCATAATGCCCCTTGTTATGAACAAATAACTCAATCTTTGTTTCATCAGTCCACAGCGCCTTCTTCCAAAATTAAGCTGGCTTGTCCAAATGTACGTTTGCATACCTCAAGCGACTCTGTTTGTGGTGTGTGTGCAGAAAAGGCTTCTTCCGCATCACTCTCCCATACACTGAATTGTTGAACAATGCACAGTGACACCATCTGCAGCAAGATGATGTTGTAGGTCTTTGGAGGTGGTCTGTGAGCTGTTTTTGACAGTTCTCACCATCCTTTACCCTTGCCTCTCCGATATTTTACTTCTGGCCTTAACAAGAACTGCGCCTGTGGTCTTCCATTTCCTCACTATGTTCCTCACAGTGGACACTGACAGCTTAAATCTCTGCAATAGCTTTTTGTAGCTTTTCCCTAAACCATAATATTGAGCAATCTTTGTTTTCAGGTCATTTGAAAGTTGTTTTGAGGCCCCCATGTTGCCACTCTTCAGAGGAGAGTCAAAGAGAACAACAACTTGCAATTGGCCACTTTAAATACCTGTTCTCATAATTGGATGCACCTGTCTATGAAGCACAAAGCTTAATGGGCTCACCAAACCAATTGTGTGTTCCAATAAATCAGTGCTAGGTAGTTACAGGTATTCAAATAAACAAAATGACAAGGGTGCCCAAATCTATGCACCTGTCTAATTTCGTTTTGATGCCTATTGCACATTTTCCGTTAATCCAATAAACCTCATTTCACTACTGAAATATTACTGTGTCCTTCAGTTATTTGATAGATCAAAATTAAATTGCTGATCCAAACACCCAATTATTTATAAATGAAAATCATGGAAATCGTCAGGGGTGCCTCAACTTTTGCATACGACTGTATCTTAATATCAATTTCTAGTACTAACTCGAAAGGCTATTCTACTGGGAGCTAGCAGAACACATCTGATAAATTAAAGGCAAGAGTACATTAGTACAATGCTGTTCCTGAACCTACGTAGGTGTATTTTTCAACAAAGGATAATAAAGTAAAATTGATAATTGAATTCAAATGGACAATTGCATGTTCTACCCGAATCATGAAAAGTTTCATTTTGACTTTACAGTGCCTTTAACGATTAATTCTGAGAAATCCGTTTTAATTTAGAGTTAGTGTACATGTGTGCTAAGCATTTTTTAAACTCTCTGTGATTTCAAATCACGATATTAAACCACTCTCTCTTGAGAATACTAAGTTGGAGGGTGTAAAAGTGTTTTGATAGAGAAAAAATAAATCATATACAGAGGTGATTTTGTGTTTGCACAGTATCATTATAGGTTAGTAAAAGGGATCCTAGAGAAAGCTGTTATTGAATGCAGTGAACTGGGGGTGGGGATAGCAAAGAGTTTTTGTTTGCAATTTACATTAAAAAAACATGAAACCCAATTTTGTTCTTTCAGATAGAGCATGTAATTTCAAACAACTATCCAATTCAGTTCTGTTATCTAATTTGTTTTGTTGTCATGGTATCCCTTGTTGAAAAGGATACCTAGGTAGGCTCAGGAGCAGATGATTGGTAGCTGCAAGGGGCGTTATGGCATAGGCAAACAAGGCAGTTGCCTAGTGTGGCATATTAAGGGGGTGTCACTTTTTTTAGGCACATCATTCGCAAGAACTGGGCTATTTTTGTTGTCCAGGGGCTGTCCCCGATCCCTACATATATTTTGCATGCATGATATGAGCTTTTTAATACATTTTCACCTTTAAATAATTCGCACATAGAGTAAGACAATCATCTATTTTTGTGCAACTTTCTTTGCATTTTTGTAAAAGTATTTACATATTATTGCTGAAAACTCTTTAATTCAGCAGTACGCTAATCTATGTTATATTGTAACACTGTTTTTGAATTAAACATCTCTTAAAGGTGTACTAACCATCACAACACTTAAAACGAAATATTCTGGACTACACGCGGCCTGACCTTATGATCTGTTCTATCGCTGCTGCTTTTACTGTGTGAGCAGTTTTAAGTAAAATAGAGAGTATTAACAGAGGTTCTGCTGTACACAGCAAAGGAGGGGATGCCATTTTTTGTGACCTTGTCCAGCATTTGACCCAGTCACAGCAGCAGTGTACCATTAAGGTGTGTTTGATAACATCTGGCACACACTGATTATTCCTATACCTGTATGTGTGTTACGAATGGAAACATTTCTAGTAAAATAATATAGTATATGAACATATGTGCCCACTGTATTTCTTGTGTTTGCTATATTTTAATTAGTTGTAATATGTGTTTGCTCTTGTCTTTGATCATTTTTTGCTAAAGCTTCAATCAAGGTGGCTGATTTAGGGACACAGTCACACAGTTATTTTTCAGCAGGGCATTAAAAACATAATTTATGCTTACCTGATAAATTCCTTTCTTCTGTAGTGTGATCAGTCCACGGGTCATCATTACTTGTGGGATATTAACTGCTCCAATACAGGAAGTGCAAGAGGATTCACCCAGCAGAGTTGCTATATAGCTCCTCCCCTCTACGTCACCTCCAGTCATTCGACCAAGGACCAACGAGAAAGGAGAAGCCAAGGGTGTAGTGGTGACTGGAGTATAATTTAAAAAATATTTACCTGCCTTAAAAAACAGGGCGGGCCGTGGACTGATCACACTACAGAAGAAAGGAATTTATCAGGTAAGCATAAATTATGTTTTCTTCTGTTAAGTGTGATCAGTCCACGGGTCATCATTACTTGTGGGATACCAATACCAAAGCAAAAGTACACGGATGACGGGAGGGATAGGCAGGCTCTTTATACAGAAGGAACCACTGCCTGAAGAACCTTTCTCCCAAAAATAGCCTCCGAGGAAGCAAAAGTGTCAAATTTGTAAAATTTGGAAAAAGTATGAAGCGAAGACCAAGTTGCAGCCTTGCAAATCTGTTCAACAGAGGCCTCATTCTTAAAGGCCCAAGTGGAAGCCACAGCTCTAGTGGAATGAGCTGTAATTCTTTCAGGAGGCTGCTGTCCAGCAGTCTCATAAGCTAAACAAATTATGCTACGAAGCCAAAAAGAGAAAGAGGTAGCAGAAGCTTTTTGACCTCTCCTCTGACCAGAGTAAACGACAAACAGGGAAGACGTTTGTCGAAAATCTTTAGTTGCCTGTAAATAAAATTTAAGGGCACGAACTACTACCAGATTGTGCAAAAGACGTTCCTTCCTCGAAGAAGGATTTGGGCACAAGGATGGAACAACAATCTCCTGATTGATATTCCTGTTAGTGACTACCTTAGGTAAGAACCCAGGCTTAGTACGCAGAACTACCTTATCCGAGTGAAAAATCAAATAAGGAGAATCACAATGTAAGGCTGATAACTCAGAGACTCTTCGAGCCGAGGAAATAGCCATTAAAAATAGAACTTTCCAAGATAACAACTTTATATCAATGGAATGAAGGGGTTCAAACGGAACACCCTGTAAAACGTTAAGAACAAGGTTTAAACTCCATGGTGGAGCCACAGCTTTAAACACAGGTTTAATCCTGGCCAAAGCCTGACAAAAAGCCTGAACGTCTGGAACTTCTGACAGACGCTTGTGTAACAGAATGGACAGAGCTGAGATCTGTCCCTTTAAGGAACTAGCGGATAACCCCTTTTCTAAACCTTCTTGTAGAAAAGACAATATCCTAGGAATCCTAACCTTACTCCAAGAGTAACCTTTGGATTCGCACCAATATAGGTATTTACGCCATATTTTATGGTAAATCTTTCTGGTAACAGGCTTCCTAGCCTGTATTAAGGTATCAATAACTGACTCAGAAAAACCACGCTTTGATAAGATCAAGCGTTCAATTTCCAAGCAGTCAGCTTCAGAGAAGTTAGATTTTGATGTTTGAAAGGACCCTGAATCAGAAGGTCCTGTTTCAGAGGTAACGACCAAGGTGGACAGAATGACATGTCCACCAGATCTGTATACCAAGTCCTGCGTGGCCATGCAGGCGCTATTAGAATCACTGATGCTTTCTCCTGTTTGATTCTGGCAATCAATCGAGGAAGCATCGGGAAAGGTGGAAACACATGAGCCATCCTGAAGGTCCATGGTGCTGTCAAGGCATCTATCAGGACCGCTCCCGGATCCCTGGATCTGGACCCGTAGCGCGGAAGCTTGGCGTTCTGTCGAGACGCCATGAGATCTATCTCTGGTTTGCCCCAACGTCGAAGTATTTGGGCAAAGACCTCTGGATGAAGTTCCCACTCCCCCGGATGAAAAGTCTGACGACTTAAGAAATCCGCCTCCCAGTTCTCCACTCCAGGGATGTGGATTGCAGACAGGTGGCAAGAGTGAGACTCTGCCCAGCGAATTATCTTCGATACTTCCATCATTGCTAGGGAGCTTCTTGTCCCTCCCTGATGGTTGATATAAGCTACAGTCGTGATGTTGTCCGACTGGAACCTGATGAACCCCCGAGTTGCTAACTGGGGCCAAGCCAGAAGAGCATTGAGGACTGCTCTCAATTCCAGAATGTTTATTGGAAGAAGACTCTCCTCCTGATTCCATAGTCCCTGAGCCTTCAGAGAATTCCAGACAGCGCCCCAACCTAGTAGGCTGGCGTCTGTTGTTACAATTGACCAGTCTGGCCTGCTGAATGGCATTCCCCTGGACAGATGTGGCCGATAAAGCCACCATAGAAGAGAATTTCTGGTCTCTTGAATGGAATGAAGGACACGGCATGCACTTTGAAGTTTTGTTAACCTGTCCTCTGTCAGGTAAATCTTCATTTCTACAGAATCTATCAGAGTCCCCAGGAAGGGAACTCTTGTGAGTGGAAAGAGAGAACTTTTCTCTTCGTTCACTTTCCATCCATGCGACCTTAGAAATGCTAGTACTATCTCTGTATGAGATTTGGCAGTTTGAAAGCTTGAAGCTTGTATCAGTATGTCGTCTAAGTACGGAGCTACTGAAATTCCTCGCGGTCTTAGTACCGCCAGAAGAGTGCCCAGAACCTTTGTGAAGATTCTTGGAGCCGTAGCCAGTCCGAATGGAAGAGCTACAAACTGGTAATGCCTGTCTAAAAAGGCAAACCTTAGATACCGGTAATGACTTCTGTGAATCGGTATGTGAAGGTAAGCATCCTTTAAATCCACTGTGGTCAAGTACTGACCCTCTTGGATCATGGGCAAAATTGTTCGAATAGTTTCCATCTTGAACGATGGAACTCTTAGGAATTTGTTTAGGATCTTTAAATCCAAGATTGGCCTGAAGGTTCCCTCTTTTTTGGGAACTACAAACAGATTTGAGTAAAACCCTTGTCCTTGTTCCAACCGCGGAACTGGATGGATCACTCCCATTAATAAAAGATCTTGTACGCAGCGTAGAAACGCTTCCTTCTTTGTTAGGTTTGTTGACAACCTTGACAGATGAAATCTCCCTCTTGGGGGAGAGGATTTGAAGTCCAGAAGGTATCCCTGAGATATGATCTCTAACGCCCAGGGATCCTGAACATCTCTTGCCCAAGCCTGGGCGAAGAGGGAAAGTCTGCCCCCCACTAGATCCGGTCCCGGATCGGGGGCCCTCAATTCATGCTGTCTTAGGGGCAGCAGCAGGTTTTCTGGCCTGTTTGCCCCTGTTCCAGGACTGGTTAGGTTTCCAGCCTTGTCTGTAGCGAGCAACAGCTCCTTCCTGTTTTGGTGCAGAGGAAGTTGATGCTGCTCCTGCTTTGAAATTACGAAAGGAACGAAAATTGGACTGTCTAGCCTTGGCTTTGGCCTTGTCCTGAGGCAGGGCATGACCTTTACCTCCTGTAATGTCATCAATAATCTCTTTCAAGCCGGGCCCGAATAAGGTCTGCCCTTTGAAAGGAATATTAAGCAATTTAGATTTAGACGTAACATCAGCTGACCAGGATTTTAGCCACAGAGCTCTGCGTGCCTGAATGGCGAATCCTGAATTTTTAGCCGCAAGTTTAGTTAAATGTACTACGGCATCTGAAATAAATGAATTAGCTAACTTAAGGAATTTAAGTTTGTGTGTGATGTCATCTAGTGTGGATGATTGAAGTGTCTCTTCCAGAGACTCAAACCAAAATGCTGCTGCAGCCGTGACAGGCGCAATACATGCAAGAGGTTGCAATATAAACCCTTGTTGAACAAACATTTTCTTAAGGTAACCCTCTAATTTTTTATCCATTGGATCTGAAAAAGCACAGCTATCCTCCACTGGGATAGTGGTACGCTTAGCTAAAGTAGAAACTGCTCCCTCCACCTTAGGGACCATTTGCCATAAGTCCCGTGTGGCGGCGTCTATTGGAAACATTTTTCTGAATATAGGAGGGGGTGAGAAAGGCACACCGGGTCTATCCCACTCCTTAGTAACAATGTCAGTAAGTCTCTTAGGTATAGGAAAAACGTCAGTACTCGTCGGTACCGCAAAATATTTATCCAACCTACACATTTTTTCTGGGATTGCAACTGTGTTACAATCATTCAGAGCCGCTAATACCTCCCCTAGTAACACACGGAGGTTCTCAAGCTTAAATTTAAAATTTGAAATGTCTGAGTCCAGTTTATTTGGATCAGAACCGTCACCCACAGAATGAAGCTCTCCGTCTTCATGTTCTGCAAACTGTGACGCAGTATCAGACATGGCCCTTGCATTATCAGCGCACTCTGTTCTCATCCCAGAGTGATCACGTTTACCTCTTAGTTCTGGTAGTTTAGCCAAAACTTCAGTCATAACAGTAGCCATATCTTGTAATGTGATTTGTAATGGCCGCCCAGATGCACTCGGCGCTACAATATCACGCACCTCCTGAGCGGGAGATGCAGGTACTGACACGTGAGGCGAGTTAGTCGGCATAACTCTCCCCTCGTTGTTTGGTGAAATATGTTCAATTTGTACAGATTGACTATTTTTTAAGTAGCATCAATACATTTAGTACATAAATTTCTATTGGGCTCCACTTTGGCATTAACACATATAGCACAGAGATATTCCTCTGAATCAGACATGTTTAACACACTAGCAAATAAACAGCAACTTGGAAATACTTTTCAAAGTAATTTACAAATAATATGAAAACGAACTGTGCCTTTAAGAAGCACAGAAAAATATTATAACAGATAAAATAATTAAGTTATAGCATCAATCTTTGTCAGAATATACAGTTTTAGCAAAGGATTATTCCCCTCAGCAAATGATAACTAACCCAGGCAGCAGAAAAAAAATACACAAATAAACGTTTTTTATATCACAGTCAATACAATCAGCACAGCTCTGCTGTATGATTACTTCCCTCAAAAAAGACTCTTGAGATCCCTGAACTCTGTAGAGATGAACCGGATCATGCAGGAAGAAAATGAACCTCTGACTGAGTTTTGCTCTAATTTAAATCAAAACTATTGCCAAGTGGAAAAAAAGTGCCCAAAACATTTTTTCACCCAGTACCTCAGAGAAAAAAACATTTTACCTCAATAATTAATTGTCATTTAAAACCTATTGCAAGTCCCTGCAAAATAGGTTAAGTCTATGTATACAGTTTAAAAGCCAGAGAAGTACCATTTCCCAGAAAACTGAAGTGTAAAATATACATACATGACAGCCTGATATCAGCTACATCTACTGCATTCAAGGCTGAGTTTACATTATAACGGTATGGCAGGATTTTCTCATCAATTCCATGTCAGAAAATAATAAACTGCTACATACCTCTTTGCAGATTAATCTGCCTGCTGTCCCCTGATCTGAAGTTTACCTCACTCCTCAGATGGCCGAGAAACAGCAATATGATCTTAACTACTCCGGCTAAAATCATAGAAAAACTCAGGTAGATTCTTCTTCAAATTCTACCAGAGAAGGAATAACACACTCCGGTGCTATTATAAAATAACAAACTTTTGATTGAAGATATAAAAACTAAATATATCACCATAGTCCTCTCACACATCCTATCTAGTCGTTGGGTGCAAGAGAATGACTGGAGGTGACGTAGAGGGGAGGAGCTATATAGCAACTCTGCTGGGTGAATCCTCTTGCACTTCCTGTAGGGGAGCAGTTAATATCCCACAAGTAATGATGACCCGTGGACTGATCACACTTAACAGAAGAAATATGCTTGGTTGATCTTGCTTATTATATTTGTCATTAATATCCCGCTGATTAACAGACTCTGCTTACTAAAACGGCCAGTGTTTTTTAATATAAATAAACTGTATATCTAATGAGGCAAATCAGGTAGCTGCTTAAAGGTACCTTCAATCAAATGGCACCCACCAGACTTAAAAAGTTAATAAAGGTCCGTTATAGTGCAAAAATGACATTGTCTAATTCGCTAGAGCATCTAACTTTTGCACTAGTGAACATACAAGTGTGTTTAAGTCCTACAAAGACAAACACATAGTTAATGTACAACACAAGCTGCCAAGAATTGCTGGTTCAGAGTAAACATGGCAGCTTATTCAATCAACACATACACCTCCCTATAATATGTGCAAACACATCAGCACTGGAATGTTGTGAAAGATAGATTTCAACATGCCGGCACTCATGACTAGGGGGAGTCAGGGAATAACATCAATGCTATGCTTACAATATGTATTTAAGTGTTTAATGTCCTTTTAAAGCCAGTTAGGGGCAGCTATGTAGCAGAGTTACCCTTGCAAATTAAGCAGTAGAATATTTTGAGAGCTAAAGTACGTGAAAATGGAGCAAAAGAAAATATTGCAAAGTGGTTTAATTATGAATAATCCTTTAATATAAAAAAAAACTCAAGGTGTTTAGGCGACTTATGTACTACTTGTTTAATAAGAGCTCTCAAACATAAGTTTGTATGTGCTTGTGTGTCCAAGCTGAGTAGTGTTTTGCAAGCCCTAGTGAACATTTACTTTGAAAATGCCATGGAAGAAAAAAAAAGTCACCTTACACACTGACCAAAAAATAATATGGTCAAAAAAGGCCTAAAACCAAGGAGGGGTATTGGGGGAAGAATAATAAATGCCTAGGGCAGCACAAAACCTAAAAATGCCACTGGTGGCTGCACACATATCCCTTATATTATTGACTCACCCAATGTGTTAACTAGCTCCCAGTAGTGCATTTGCTGCTTTTCAACAAAGGATACCAAGAGAATGAAGCAAAGGTAATAAAAGTAAATAGGAAAGTTGTTTAAAATTGTACGCTCTATCAAGAAAAAAAATAAAACAATTATGTCCCTTTAAGCAAATGCTAAAGCCAGTACTTATGATTTTTTTTTTTTGAGTGCTAGCATTAACATAAGTTTTGCATGTGTGCATATTAGATAGATGATAGATCGATAGATCGATAGATAGATAGATAGATAGATAGATAGATAGATAGATAGATAGTTAGACAGGCAGACATACTCAGATCATATCCTCAAACCGTCTTTGTCATACCTGTGGATTTTCAAGTATTCTTTTCACTCCTTTAATTAAATTAGCCAGATATTTAGCACGTTCAGGGTTGCTAAATAATGACCGCCTTACTGATGCAAACTGAACCAAACACGATAAGGCCTGAGAAAACAAAAAACAAGAAGGTTTCAGTGAATCTGAGAAAGTTACTTACAAATTGGACTTCCATACACCTTTTACTTATTGTATGGAAGAGCATTGTGTAATTTTAATTCTCAGAAAAGTCCTGCTGTAATCTATTAACCTTGTCAGAATACCACAAATCTTAAACACCTTAGAATAAAAAAAATACTTAATTTTAGTAGTTACTATGAAATGCAATGTGGTTGAATGGAATCCTCCTTCTACAGGAACTCTTGTATAGTCATAGGGCCAGCACAACATATTTTGTGAAACAACATAATTACAAATCTCTTTTTGCTCTTCTATTGCTGCTAAATATGAATAAAAAACAAACAATCGGCTAGATTACGAGTTTTGCGTTATGAGTAAAAAAGCAGCGTTATGGGTTATAACGCTGCATTTTCACTACCGCTGCTATTACGAGTCTTGTGTGTACAGCTGTCCTGCACACTTTTTTGGCCTTAGCGCAAATTAACTTACGCAATTTTCGTAAAGTCTTTTTTCAATGGGACTTCCATAGCGTCGAAATTACAAGCTTTTTTTTGGAGACCAAAAAGTGAGCGGTACAGCCTATCCCGCAAGATTCGTAACGCATTTTAAAGTCAGTAGTTATTGGTTTTACGTTACAAAGCTGTAGCATAAAACTCATAACGAAAGTGCTAAAAAGTACACTAACACCCATAAACTACCTATCAACCCCTAAACCGAGGCCCTCCCGCATCGCAAACAGTAAAATAAAATGATTAACCCCTAATCTGCCGCTCCCGACATCGCCACCACTAAAATAAACATATTAACCCCTAAACTGTCGCACTCTCACTTCGCAAACACTTAAATATTAACCCCTAATCTGCTGTCCCTAACATCGCCACAACCTGCATTACAGTTATTAACCCCTAATCTGCCGCACCCAACGTCACCGCCACTATACTAAAGTTATTAACCTATGGGAAAGATAGGATAAATCAATACTTGTATCTAAAGTTAGAATTTAATAATCTTTAAAATTAATTTTCAACAGTCACTTAAAAATAGGAATTCAAAACAATTTATTAAGATTCTAAAAATTAATACAGACACAACTAAAGAGACTTCTATAAAATCCAATTCAATTACATCACACCTCATTCATAACTCACAATCATTCGAATATTGGATAAAACAATTCATAGATTTATATAAAGACCCTTTAGAGCAGATGATAATAAATTTGATAAAAAATTGATAAAAAATGGGATAAAATGTCTTTTGAGGCAAGTCCGTCTCCAAATGGAGTAAAGAGTAAAAACGGGACGTCTCTTAAATAGATCTCCTTTTATAAAAGTTACTTTTTAACTTGATTTACACACAAGTGGTGTCCTTTATATTGATACTTAGTTCACCAAAAAATCCTTTCTTAGAGGAGGTTTCCACAGTCAATTATTTGTTGCAGTTATGTTGGATACAAATCAGGCAAATGGTGTTTCGATCGTATATAAATAATTAGACGTATGTGCACATTTAATTTCTTATGGCTTGTAATTTCGCTGAATAGTAATAGTCTTACCGCCTTGGTGTAGCACTTGTCTCCAGGTACAACGCTCTCACCTGCAGCCCAGTCTGGTATTTCTGCTTGTAGCTTGTGGTTCCCCGGGAGTCCTCGCGCTGCTAGCAAAGCGCTTGACGTCACCGGTTCCGATCAACTTGTGAACTCCTGTATAGTAAGTTGAATACTTGCGCAAGTAATATCAATTTAGTTTGTTTCACCTCGACTGCCCTCCGCTCTCTCTCTGCACTTAGTCCTTCGTACGCAGAGTGGAAAATGGTCCGGGCTCAAATCTTTCAATGTCTCCAGGTCGATCCACAGTATTTCTACACGTTTCACCCCTTTCAAACGGGGCTTTCTCAAAATACTGTGTCCTGCTCACCTGTGCCTTAAATACACCTGTAACTTGCGGTAGGTGGTTAAGAATTGTCTGCTTCCTCTCTCAATGTATCTATACGATCCCATTAAGTGGAAACCTCACGTGCTTCTTATCCTCCATGATTATTTCAGTATGTGAATCTTTATTCCATTATTACTCTTAAAGAGGGGTCTTTGAAATATAGGGTCTTAGAACTTCCGTTATATACCACACAAAATTTTCACCAACTTTGACACACATATATATATATTTAATTTAATAATAAAACCTCTACTAAAAATCGAACCAAAAAAAAAAAAAAAAAAAAAAAGGAACCAAAAAAAATAAAAAAAATAAACCAAATTGATTGTAGAAAAAAAATTTAAGAATAAATTTGAAAATTAAATTGAAATGGTACTGGAAATATGGCCTTTAATACAATAAATAGGAATATTGATTATAATAGTTCATCAATTAAAATCATTGAGGATGTGGGGCATAAAAATATATAAAATTACATTAAAAATATATAAAAATTAGTAATTAATATTATATCTCGTTATAAAATATTTCATACTGGGACTATTTAATAAATGCATTTTAGGGGATGAAGATTGTAAAATATAAATTATTATAAAAAAAGGTGCAATCTCTATTTCAGAATTTAATCCTTGTGGATACAACGCATTAAAATTATATATCATTTCAGCTTCTTTTCTCAAAAGTTTGGTTTCAGAGACCCCTCTTTAAGAGTAATAATGGAATAAAGATTCACATACTGAAATAATCATGGAGGATAAGAAGCACATGAGGTTTCCACTTAATGGGATCGTATAGATACAATGAGAGAGGAAGCAGACAATTCTTAACCACCTACCGGAAGTTACAGGTGTATTTAAGGCACAGGTGAGCAGGACACAGTATCTTGAGAAAGCCCCGTTTGAAAGGGGTGAAACGCGTAGAAATACTGTGGATCAACCTGGAGACATTGAAAGATTTGAGCCCGGACCATTTTGCACTCTGCGTACGAAGTACTAAGTGCAGAGAGAGAGCGGAGGGCAGTCGAGGTGAAACAAACTAAATTGATATTACTTGCGCAAGTATTCAACTTACTATACAGGAGTTCACAAGCTGATCGGAACCGGTGACGTCAGGCGCTTTGCTAGCAGCGCGAGGACTCCTGGGGAACCACAAGCTACAAGCAGAAATACCAGACTGGGCTGCAGGTGAGAGCGTTGTACCTGGAGATAAGTGCTACACCAAGGCGGTAAGACTATTACTATTCAGCGAAATTACAAGCCATAAGAAATTAAATGTGCACATACGTCTAATTATTTATATACGATCGAAACACCATTTGCCTGATTTGTATCCAACATAACTGCAACAAATAATTGACTGTGGAAACCTCCTCTAAGAAAGGATTTTTTGGTGAACTAAGTATCAATATAAAGGACACCACTTGTGTGTAAATCAAGTTAAAAAGTAACTTTTATAAAAGGAGATCTATTTAAGAGAAGTCCCGTTTTTACTCTTTACTCCATTTGGAGACGGACTTGCCTCAAAAGACATTTTATCCCATTTTTTATCAATTTTTTATCAAATTTATTATCATCTGCTCTAAAGGGTCTTTATATAAATCTATGAATTGTTTTATCCAATATTCAAATGATTGTGAGTTATGAATGAGGTGTGATGTAATTGAATTGGATTTTATAGAAGTCTCTTTAGTTGTGTCTGTATTAATTTTTAGAATCTTAATAAATTGTTTCGAATTCCTATTTTTAAGTGACTGTTGAAAATGTATTTTAAAGATTATTACATTCTAACTTTAGATACAAGTATTGATTTATCCTATCTTTCCCATAGCTTATAGCGCCATCTACATATTTTTATTTTTAACTATTTGTACGATTTCACTGTCAGGGAAGGAGACAGTTACACGTAGATTGGCCAGGTGGGTCAAGCCTTAGCGCTTCACACACACACTTACCTTAAAGTTATTAACCCCCAAACCTAAGTCTAACCCTAACCCTTACACCCCCTAACTTAAATATAATTAAAAGAAATATTAATAAAAATTCCTATAATTTACTAAATAATTCCTATTTAAAACTAATTTCTTCTACCTATAAAATAAACCCTAAGATAGCTACAATATAACTAATAGTTACATTGTAGCTAGCTTAGGTTTTATTTTTATTTTACAGGCAAGTTTGTATTTATTTTAACTAGGTAGAATAGTTACTAAATAGTTATTAACTATTTACTAACTACCTTAACCTGTAAAATAAAACCTAACCTGAGTTACACTAACACCTAACCTTACACTACAATTAAATTAATTACATAAATTAAATACAATTACCTAAATTAAAAAAAAAACACTAAATTACACAACATAAAAAACAAATGATCAGATATTTAAACTAATCACACCTAATCTAATAGCCCTATCAAAATAAAAAAGCCCCCCCAAAAATAAAAAAAAACCTAGCCTAAACTAAACTACCAATAGCCTTAAAAAGGGCCTTTTTGCGGGGCATTGCCCCAAAGAAATCAGCTCTTTTACCTGTAAAAAAAAAATACAAACAACCCCACAACAGTAAAACCCACCACCCACACAGCCAACCCCCCAAATAAAAACCTAACTAAAAAAACCTAAGCTCCACATTGCCCTGAAAAGGGCATTTGGATGGGCATTCCCCTTAAAAGGGCATTTAGCTCTATTGCTGCCCAAACCCCTAATCTAAAAATAAAACCCACCCAATAAATCCTTAAAAAAAACAAACACTAACCCCCGAAGATCCACTTACAGTATTGAAGACCGGACATCCATCCTAAAAGAAGTCTTCATTGAAGCGGCAAGAAGTCCTCAACAAAGCCGGGAGAAGTCTTCATCCAAGCCGGCAGAAGTGGTCCTCCAGACGGGAATAAGTCTTCATCCAGACGGCATCTTCTATCTCCGTCCATCCGGAGCGGAGCGGGTCCATCTTCAAGACATCCGACGCGGAGCATCCTCTTCAAACGAAGTCTTCTTCCCGAAAGAATGTTCCTTTAAGTGACATCATCCAAGATGGCGTCCCTTTAATTCCGATTGGCTGAAATAATTCTATCAGCCAATCGGAAATAAAGGTGAAAAATTCCTATTGGCTGATGCAATCAGCCAATAGGATTGAGCTTCAATCCTATTGGCTGATCCAATCAGCCAATAGGATTGAGCTCGCATTCTATTGGCTGATTGGAACAATCTGCAAAGTATTCACTGCACTCTGGTGTTTTTTCCTCTCTTGTAACTCTCTTATGGTACGTGAATAGCGTCCCTGTCAATCTGCAAAGTATTCACTGCACTCTGGTGTTTTTTCCTCTCTTGTAACTCTCTTATGGTATGTGTATATTTATATAGAGCAAATGATTTTAGGTTGTCAATTTAGTCCTACATTTGTTGTACTGTTATCCAATGTTTTACTTCTAATGTTTTGTTAATTGCCATCAATCCTTATCAATACTTGCTATTATTCTTAAATTTATAGCTGTCTTATGCCATAGTTTTAACCTCCTCCAAATTTTATTGTCTGTTTACTTAACTCACCCTGACCAGACCAGAATCTTTCAAATTGGCCCTTCATTTGTCTCTAATTTATCAATCAAGTAATTTAGTGGACACAGCTGACTTCCCTGCCTATATATTTTAACATCCGGGCCTCCATTACATATGCAGCGTTGCCCGCAAAAGCCGGCAATGCCGGTTTTTGCGCTATTTTGGTATCACATATACGGCGTAGCATACAAGTAACGCCCGTATATTTCACCCGTCGCTCGCAATTTTTACTCCCATAGGCTAACATGGGACCACGTCGTAAATCGGTATCCAATATCCAGCGCAAGGCCTTACGTGGCGAAAATGGAGAAATCTTACTACAACACCTAACGCATGTGAGATGTCTATCTACCTGTCAACCGCAATCCCCCACCGCAATAACTAATAAACTCTATTAACCCCTAAACCGCCGTAGCCCACACCGTAATAAACCTATTCTAGTATTAACCCCTAAACCGCCATAGCCCACATAGCCTATTAAATGTATTAACCCCTAATCTGCCGCCGCCACTATAATAAAGTTATTAACCCCTAAACCTAAATCTAACCCTAAACTTAACACCCCCCTAACTTAAATATTATTTAAATAAATCTAAATAATATTACTATTATTAACTAACTTATTCCTATTTAAAACTAAATACTTACCTATAAAATAAACCCTAAGATAGTTACATTGTAGCTATTTTAGGATTTATTTTTATTTTACAGGCAACTTTGTATTTATTTTAACTAGGTACAATAGCTATTAAATAGTTAATAACTATTTAATAGCTGCCTAGTTAAAATAAATACAAATTTACCTGTAAAATAAATCCTAACCTAAGTTACAATTACACCTAACACTACACTATCATTAAATTAATTAAATGAATTAACTACAATTACCTAAAATTAAATACAATTAAATAAAATAAACTATAGTAGAAAAAAAACCCCACTAAATTACAGAAAATTAAAAAAAATTACAAGAAGTTTAAACTAATTACACCTAATCTAAGCCCCCTAATAAAAAAAGCCCCTCAAAATAATAAAATTCCCTACCCTATACTAAATTACAAAAACCCCTTAAAAGGGCTTTTTGCGGGGCATTGCCCCAAGGTAATCAGTTCTTTTACCTGTAAAAAAAGAAATACAACCCCCCCCAACATTAAAACCCACCACCCACACACCGAACCTTACTCTAAAACCCACCCAATCCCCCCTTAAAAAAACCTAACATTAACCCCTTGAAGATCACCCTACCTTGAGCCGTCTTCACCCAGCCGGGCAGAAGTCTTCATCCGATCCAGGCAGAAGAGGTCCTCCAGCCGGGCAGAAGTCTTCATCCAAGCGGCATCTTCTATCTTCTTCCATCCGACGAGGAGCAGCTCCATCTTGAAGACATCCGATGCAGAGCATCCATCCAGACCGACGACTACCCGACGAATGAAGGTTCTTTTAAATGACGTCATCCAAGATGGCGTCCCTTGAATTCCGATTGGCTGATAGGATTCTATCAGCCAATCGGAATTAAGGTAGGAAAAATCCTATTGGCTGATGCAATCAGCCAATAGGATTGAAGTTCAATCCGATTGGCAAATCCATTCAGCCAATAGGATTGACTTTGCATTCTATTGGCTGTTCCAATCAGCCAATAGAATGCAAGCTCAATCCTATTGGCTGATTGCATCAGCCAATGGGATTTTTCCTACCTTAATTCCGCGTCGTATGTCTTCAAGATGGAGCCACTCCTCGTCAGATGGAAGAAGATAGAAGATGCCGCTTGGATGAAGACTTCTGCCCTGCTGGAGGACCTCTTCTGCCCGGATCAGATGAAGACTTCTGCCCGGCTGGAGGACCACTTGTGCCCGGATCGGATGAAGACTTCTGCCCGGCTGGGTGAAGACGGCTCAAGGTATTGTGATCTTCAAGGGGTTAGTGTTAGGTTTTATTAAGGGGGATTGAGTGGGTTTTAGAGTAAGGTTGGGTGTGTGGGTGGTGGGTTTTAATGTTGGGGGGGTTGTATTTCTTTTTTTACAGGTAAAAGAGCTGATTACTTTGGGGCAATGCCCCGCAAAAAGCCCTTTAAAGGGCTATTTCTAATTTAGTATAGGGTAGGGAATTTTATTATTTTGGGGGGCTTTTTATTTTATTAGGGGGCTTAGATTAGGTGTAATTAGTTTAAACTTTGTATTTTTTTATTTTCTGTAATTTAGTGGGGGGGGGTTGTACTATAGTTTATTTTATTTAATTGTATTTAATTTTAGGTGATTGTAGTTAATTAATTAAATTAATGTAATGATAGTGTAGTGTTAGGTGTAATTGTAACTTAGGTTAGGATTTATTTTACAGGTAAATTTGTATTTATTTTAACTAGGTAACTATTAAATAGTTATTAACTATTTAATAGCTATTGTACCTAGTTAAAATAAATACAAAGTTGCCTGTAAAATAAAAATAAATCCTAGAGCTGAGCTGTCCATATAGCTCCCCTCAGGCTCCGCCCCCCCCAGTCATTTGACCGACGGTTAGGAGAAAAAAGGAGAACCATAGGGTGCAGTGGTGACTGTAGTTTACAAAAATAAATTTAAACCTGATTAAAAAGCCAGGGTGGGCCGTGGACCGGATACACCGTAGGAGAAAGAAATTTATCAGGTAAACATAAATTCTGTTTTCTCCTACATTGGTGTATCCGGTCCACGGCTTCATCCTTACTTGTGGGAACCAATACCAAAGCTTTAGGACACGGATGAAGGGAGGGAACAAGTCAGGTAACCTAAACGGAAGGCACCACTGCTTGTAAAACCTTTCTCCTAAAAATAGCCTCCGAAGAAGCAAAAGTATCGAATTTGTAAAATTTGGCAAATGTATGCAGTGAAGACCAAGTCGCTGCCTTACAGATCTGTTCAACAGAAGCCTCATTCTTGAAAGCCCATGTGGAAGCCACAGCTCTAGTAGAGTGAGCTGTAATTCGTTCAGGGGGCTGCCTTCCAGCAGTCTCATAAGCCAACCGGATGATGCTTTTCAGCCAGAAGGACAGAGAGGTCGCAGTCGCCTTTTGACCTCTCCTCTTGCCAGAATAGACGACAAACAAGGACGATGTTTGTCTGAAGTCTTTAGTTGCTTTTAGATAGAACTTTAAAGCACGAACCACATCAAGATTGTGCAACAGACGTTCCTTGTTAGAAACTGGATTAGGACACAGAGAAGGAACAACTATTTCCTGGTTAATATTCTTATCGGAAACCACTTTTGGAAGAAAACCAGGTTTGGTACGTAAAACGACCTTATCTGTATGGAACACCAGGTAAGGTGAATTACACTGCAAAGCAGACAATTCAGAAACTCTTCTAGCAGAAGAAATAGCTACCAAAAACAAAACTTTCCAAGATAGTAACTTGATATCTATGGTATGTAGAGGTTCAAACGGAACCCCTTGAAGAACTGAAAGAACTAAATTTAGACTCCATGGAGGAGCCACAGGTCTATAGACAGGCTTGATTCTGACTAACGTCTGTACAAACGCCTGAACATCTGGCATTGCTGCCAGACGCTTGTGTAACAAAACAGACAGAGCAGATATCTGTCCTTTTAAGGAACTAGCTGACAAACCTTTCTCCAATCCGTCTTGGAGAAAAGATAGAATCCTTGGAATCCTAATCTTACTCCATGAGTAACCCTTGGATTCGCACCAACAAAGATATTTCCGCCATATCTTATGGTAAATTTTCCTGGTGAAAGGCTTTCTAGCCTGGATCAGGGTATCTATAACTGATTCCGAAAACCCACGCTTAGCTAGAATCAAGCGTTTAATCTCCAAGCAGTCAGTTGCAGAGAAACTAGGTTTGGATGTTCGAATGGACCTTGAATTAGAAGGTCCTGCCTCAAAGGTAGCTTCCATGGTGGAACCGCTACATACTGTTTACCACCCCCGTGGAGATGCTACTAGTTAGAGCGGCAAAGAGAATGACTGGGGGGCGGAGCCTGAGGGGAGCTATATGGACAGCTCTGCTGTGTGCTCTCTTTGCCACTTCCTGTAGGGATTGAGAATATCCCACAAGTAAGGATGAAGCCGTGGACCGGATACACCAATGTAGGAGAAATAGGGGTTTATGTGTCGGGCTTATTTTTGGGAGGCGTGTTAGACTTTTACGGGAGATTTGATATTTCCTTTACTTTTCTTAGGCGCTGGCAGTTTCTAAAGTGCCGTAAGTCACTAGCGACTCCAGAAAACATAATTTATGTAAGAACTTACCTGATAAATTCATTTCTTTCATATTAGCAAGAGTCCATGAGCTAGTGACGTATGGGATATACATTCCTACCAGGAGGGGCAAAGTTTCCCAAACCTCAAAATGCCTACAAATACACCCCTCACCACACCCACAAATCAGTTTAACGAATAGCCAAGAAGTGGGGTGATAAGAAAAAAGTGTGAAAGCATATAAAATAAGGAATTGGAATAATTGTGCTTTATACAAAAAAATCATAACCACCACAAAAAAGGGCGGGCCTCATGGACTCTTGCTAATATGAAAGAAATGAATTTATCAGGTAAGTTCTTACATAAATTATGTTTTCTTTCATGTAATTAGCAAGAGTCCATGAGCTAGTGACGTATGGGATAATGACTACCCAAGATGTGGATCTTTCCACGCAAGAGTCACTAGAGAGGGAGGGATAAAATAAAGACAGCCAATTCCTGCTGAAAATAATCCACACCCAAAATAAAGTTTAATGAAAAACATAAACAGAAGATTCAAACTGAAACCGCTGCCTGAAGTACTTTTCTACCAAAAACTGCTTCAGAAGAAGAAAATACATAAAAATGGTAGAATTTAGTAAAAGTATGCAAAGAGGACCAAGTTGCTGCTTTGCAAATCTGATCAACCGAAGCTTCATTCCTAAACGCCCAGGAAGTAGAAACTGACCTAGTAGAATGAGCTGTAATCCTTTGAGGCGGAGTTTTACCCGACTCGACATAGGCATGATGAATTAAAGATTTCAACCAAGATGCCAAAGAAATGGCAGAAGCTTTCTGGCCTTTTCTAGAACCGGAAAAGATAACAAATAGACTAGAAGTCTTTCGGAAAGACTTAGTAGCTTCAACATAATATTTCAAAGCTCTAACAACATCCAAAGAATGCAACGATTTCTCCTTAGAATTCTTAGGATTAGGACATAATGAGGGAACCACAATTTCTCTACTAATGTTGTTGGAATTCACAACCTTAGGTAAAAATTCAAAAGAAGTTCGCAACACCGCCTTATCCTGATGAAAAATCAGAAAAGGAGACTCACAAGAAAGAGCAGATAATTCAGAGACTCTTCTGGCAGAAGAGATCGCCAAAAGGAACAAAACTTTCCAAGAAAGTAATTTAATGTCCAATGAATGCATGGGTTCAAAAGGAGGAGCTTGAAGAGCCCCCAGAACCAAATTCAAACTCCAAGGAGGAGAAATTGACTTAATGACAGGTTTTATACGAACCAAAGCTTGTACAAAACAATGAATATCAGGAAGATTAGCAATCTTTCTGTGAAAAAGAACAGAAAGAGCAGAGATTTGTCCTTTCAAAGAACTTGCGGATAAACCTTTATCTAAACCATCCTGAAGAAACTGTAAAATTCTCGGAATTCTAAAAGAATGCCAAGAAAAATGATGAGAAAGACACCAAGAAATATAAGTCTTCCAGACTCTATAATATATCTCTCTAGATACAGATTTACGAGCCTGTAACATAGTATTAATCACAGAGTCAGAGAAACCTCTTTGACCAAGAATCAAGCGTTCAATCTCCATACCTTTAAATTTAAGGATTTGAGATCCTGATAGAAAAAAGGACCTTGCGACAGAAGGTCTGGTCTTAGCGGAAGAGTCCACGGATGGCAAGAGGCCATCCGGACAAGATCCGCATACCAAAACCTGTGAGGCCATGCCGGAGCTACCAGCAGAACAAACGAGCATTCCTTCAGAATCTTGGAGATTACTCTTGGAAGAAGAACTAGAGGCGGAAAGATATAGGCAGGATGATACTTCCAAGGAAGTGATAATGCATCCACTGCCTCCGCCTGAGGATCCCGGGATCTGGACAGATACCTGGGAAGTTTCTTGTTTAGATGAGACGCCATCAGATCTATTTCTGGAAGTTCCCACATTTGAACAACCTGAAGAAATACCTCTGGGTGAAGAGACCATTCGCCCGGATGCAACGTTTGGCGACTGAGATAATCCGCTTCCCAATTGTCTATACCTGGGATATGAACCGCAGAGATTAGACAGGAGCTGGATTCCGCCCAAACCAGAATTCGAGATACTTCTTTCATAGCCAGAGGACTGTGAGTCCCTCCTTGATGATTGATGTATGCCACAGTTGTGACATTGTCTGTCTGAAAACAAATGAACGATTCTCTCTTCAGAAGAGGCCAATACTGAAGAGCTCTGAAAATTGCACGGAGTTCCAAAATATTGATCGGTAATCTCACCTCCTGAGATTCCCAAACTCCTTGTGCCGTCAGAGATCCCCACACAGCTCCCCAACCTGTAAGACTTGCATCTGTTGAAATTACAGTCCAGGTCGGAAGAACAAAAGAAGCCCCCTGAATTAAACGATGGTGATCTGTCCACCACGTTAGAGAGTGTCGTACAATCGGTTTTAAAGATATTAATTGAGATATCTTTGTGTAATCCCTGCACCATTGATTCAGCATACAGAGCTGAAGAGGTCGCATGTGAAAACGAGCAAAGGGGATCGCGTCCGATGCAGCAGTCATAAGACCTAGAATTTCCATGCATAAGGCTACCGAAGGGAATGATTGTGACTGAAGGTTTCGACAAGCTAAAATCAATTTTAGACGTCTCTTGTCTGTCAAAGACGGAGTCATGGACACTGAATCTATCTGGAAACCCAGAAAGGTTACCCTTGACTGAGGAATCAATGAACTTTTTAGTGAATTGATCCTCCAACCATGATCTTGAAGAAACAACACAAGTCGATTCGTATGAGATTCTGCTAAATGTGAAGACTGAGCAAGTACCAAGATATCGTCCAAATAAGGAAATACCACAATACCCTGTTCTCTGATTACAGACAGAAGGGCACCGAGAACCTTTGTAAAAATTCTTGGAGCTGTAGCTAGGCCAAACGGCAGAGCCACAAACTGGTAATGCTTGTCCAGGAAAGAGAATCTCAGGAACTGATAATAATCTGGATGAATCGGAATATGCAGATATGCATCCTGTAAATCTATTGTGGACATATAATGCCCTTGCTGAACAAAAGGCAAGATAGTCCTTACAGTTACCATTTTGAACGTTGGTATCCTTACATAACAATTCAATATTTTTAGATCCAGAACTGGTCTGAAGGAATTCTCCTTCTTTGGTACAATGAAGAGATTCGAATAAAACCCCAGCCCCTGTTCCAGAACTGGAACTGGCATAATTACTCCAGCCAACTCTAGATCTGAAACACATTTCAGAAATGCTTGAGCTTTCACTGGATTTACTGGGACACGGGAAAGAAAAAATCTCTTTGCAGGAGGTCTTATCTTGAAACCAATTCTGTACCCTTCTGAAACAATGTTCTGAATCCAAAGATTGTGAACAGAATTGATCCAAATATCTTTGAAAAAACGTAACCTGCCCCCTACCAGCTGAGCTGGAATGAGGGCCGCACCTTCATGTGGACTTAGAAGCTGGCTTTGCTTTTCTAGAAGGCTTGGATTTATTCCAGACTGGAGATGGTTTCCAAACTGAAACTGCTCCTCAGGATGAAGGATCAGGCTTTTGTTCTTTGTTAAAACGAAAGGAACGAAAACGATTATTAGCCCTGTTTTTACCCTTAGATTTTTTATCCTGTGGTAAAAAAGTTCCTTTCCCACCAGTAACAGTTGAGATAATAGAATCCAACTGAGAACCAAATAATTTGTTACCCTGGAAAGAAATGGAAAGTAGAGTCGATTTAGAAGACATATCAGCATTCCAAGTTTTAAGCCATAAAGCTCTTCTAGCTAAAATAGCTAGAGACATAAACCTGACATCAACTCTGATAATATCAAAAATGGCATCACAGATAAAATTATTAGCATGTTGAAGAAGAAGAATAATATTATGAGAATCATGATCTGTTACTTGTTGCGCTAAAGTTTCCAACCAAAAAGTTGAAGCTGCAGCAACATCAGCCAATGATATAGCAGGTCTAAGAAGATTACCTGAACACAGATAAGCTTTTCTTAGAAAGGATTCAATTTTCCTATCTAAAGGATCCTTAAACGAAGTACCATCTGACGTAGGAATAGTAGTACGTTTAGCAAGGGTAGAAATAGCCCCATCAACTTTAGGGATTTTGTCCCAAAATTCTAATCTGTCCGACGGCACAGGATATAATTGCTTAAAACGTTTAGAAGGGGTAAATGAATTACCCAAATTATTCCATTCTCTGGAAATTACTTCAGAAATAGCACCAGGAACAGGAAAAACTTCTGGAATAACCACAGGAGATTTAAAGACCTTATCTAAACGTTTAGATTTAGTATCAAGAGGACCAGAATCCTCAATTTCTAAAGCAATTAGTACTTCTTTAAGTAAAGAACGAATAAATTCCATTTTAAATAAATATGAAGATTTATCAGCATCAACCTCTGAGACAGAATCCTCTGAACCAGAAGAGTCATTAGAATCAGAATGGTGATGTTCATTTAAAAATTCATCTGTATAAAGAGAAGTTTTAAAAGATTTTTTATGTTTACTAGAAGGAGGAATAACAGACATAGCCTTCTTGATGGATTCAGAAACAAAATCTCTTATGCTATCAGGAACACTCTGAACATTAGATGTTGATGGAACTGCAACAGGTAATGGTACATTACTAAAGGAAATATTATCTGCATTAACAAGTTTGTCATGACAATTAATACAAACAGCTGGAGGAACAGCTACCAAAAGTTTACAGCAGATACACTTAGCTTTGGTAGTTCCAGCACCAGACAGCGATTTTCCTGAAGTATCTTCTGACTCAGATGCAACGTGAGACATCTTGCAATATGTAAGAGAAAAAACAACATATAAAGCAAAATTGATCAAATTCCTTAAATGACAGTTTCAGGAATGGGAAAAAATGCCAAGGAACAAGCTTCTAGCAACCAGAAGCAAAGAAAAATGAGACTTAAATAATGTGGAGACAAAAGCGGCGCCCATATTTTTTTTTTAGCGCCAAATAAGACGCCCACATTATTTGGCGCCTAAATGCTTTTGGCGCCAAAAATGACGCCACGTCTGGAACGCCGACATTTTTGGTGCAAAAGAACGTCAAAAATGATGCAACTTCCGGCGACACGTATGACGCCGGAAACAGAAAAGATTTTTTGCGCCAAAAAAGTCTGCGCCAAGAATGACGCAATAAAATGAAGCATTTTCAGCCCCCGCGAGCCTAACACAGGGAAAAAAGTCAAATTTTTAAGGTAAGAAAAATGATTGATTCAAATGCATTATCCCAAATATGAAACTGACTGTCTGAAAATAAGGAATGTTGAACATCCTGAGTCAAGGCAAATAAATGTTTGAATACATATATTTAGAACTTTATTAAAAAAGTGCCCAACCATAGCTTAGAGTGTCACAGAAAATAAGACTTACTTACCCCAGGACACTCATCTACATGTTTGTAGAAAGCCAAACCAGTACTGAAACGAAAATCAGCAGAGGTAATGGTATATAAATAAGAGTATATCGTCGATCTGAAAAGGGAGGTAAGAGATGAATCTCTACGACCGATAACAGAGAACCTATGAAATAGACCCCGTAGAAGGAGATCATTGAATTCAAACAGGCAATACTCTCCTCACATCCCTCTGACATTCACTGCACGCTGAGAGGAAAACCGGGCTCCAACCTGCTGCGGAGCGCATATCAACGTAGAATCTAGCACAAACTTACTTCACCACCTCCATAGGAGGCAAAGTTTGTAAAACTGATTTGTGGGTGTGGTGAGGGGTGTATTTGTAGGCATTTTGAGGTTTGGGAAACTTTGCCCCTCCTGGTAGGAATGTATATCCCATACGTCACTAGCTCATGGACTCTTGCTAATTACATGAAAGAAATTTGTATTTACGCTTATTTCTGGACATCGCTAGTTTATCAGACTTACGGCACTTTATGAACTGCCGGCGGGGTATATGTAATACCCCGAAGTGCAAGGTGAAATTATGGGCAGCGCAGGTTCCCACGCTGCGCCGAAACCTGCTCCGTATATGTGATCGCACCCCAGCTTGGGATGTGCATTGCTACAACAACATATGTTCACATTTGTGAAGTGAACATTTTATAAGTGAGGAATTAACAATAGAATTATACAAAAATTGAACAAGGATTGGGCAAGGGACAAGACACAAGGCAAGTACTTCTGCAATATTATGTCTTATGTACCTCATCGTTTCCTAATGCAACTGCTACTGTAATACTGTGTCTTATGTGATTAATTTATTCCCATTTTTGTAAAAATACTCAATATATTCAAATTCATTTTTGCTGCCTCTTGTCTCTATACCAAAATACATTATTCAATTACTCCTTCTCCCTCTCCACCTGCACTGTTCATTAGCCCATCTCTCTTAAACTCACCTTACTTCTGTACTCACAAACTTTACCTATTTCTAAACATTCTCTCTCCCCCCTGCACCTCGTCTCAAAAACAGTCTCATTACTGCAAATCTGTATCTTATCTCATGTCACTCGCCCTCTTGCTTTTACTAACTGCTGGTGACATCTCCCCTAATCCTGGTCCCCAACAACTGCCTAGCTGTGCAAATCCATGTGTACCGTCCCATAGTCTCAGAAAACAAAACTCTGCCAACCTTACTCACATTCCTCTTGCATCAAAAGCCACTACCCCTTTCACTTGTGCACTCTGGAACTCTCGCTCTGTTTGCAACAAGCTCACTTCTATACATGATCTCTTTATCTCTCGCTCTCTCAACCTTCTGGCCCTAAGAGAAACCTGGCTCTCTCCCCTAGACAGCATCCACTGCTGCTCTGTCACATGGGGGTCTACACTTCAGCCACACTCCTAGGTCTGGTAATAGACAAGGAGGTGGTGTTGGCATTTTAACTTTCCTTTTGTTGCACCTTTCAACAAATACAACCCATCTCTTCCCTCACATTTCCTCATTCGAAACCCACATGATTCGTTTATTCTCTCCTCTTTCTATACGTGTTTCAGTCATATACTGACCCCCTGGCTCCTCAACTCAATTTCTAGATCACTTGGCTGCCTGGCTACCTTATTTTCTTTCTTCAGACACCCCTGCCCTCATTTTTGGCGACTTCAACATCCCTCTTGATAATCCCACTGCCTCATCTGCAAAACAACTTCTGCAACTCACTTCCTCTTTCGGTTTGTCACAATGGACTGATTCTTCCACTCACACAGACGGTCACTCCCTTGACCTGATCTTTAGCTATCGATGCACTCTCTCAAACTTCACAAACTCCCCCTTTCCTCTTTCTGACCACCATCTCCTTACTTGCAAAATATTATTCCTCCCTACAACTCTCCCTCGTTCTACTCCTCACACCAAACTTCACAGAAGCATTATGTCATTAGATCAGCAACAGCTTGCTAATTCCCTCGAACCTCTCCTCTCATCCTTCTCCTCCTTTTCCTGCCCTGAACAATCTATCTGCCACTACGATTCCACCCTTACATCCGTCCTTGATAATCTGGCCCCTCTTACCATAGCTCGGAAATGACACACTCATCCTCAGCCCTGGCATACTCCTTAGACACGGTACCTACGCAGATGTTCCCATACTGCTGAGCGGCACTGGAGAAAATCTTGGAGTTCAGCTGATTTTCTTCATTACAAATTCATCTTGAACTCCTACTATTCTGTCCTTAATCTCCATAAGCAACACTACTTCTCTACTCTTATCTTTAATCTTTCTTCAAACCCAAAACGTCCGTTCTCCACTTTCAATACTCTTCTCCGCCCCCTCCCCCACCTCCTAATACAACTTCTCTGTCAGCTGAAGACTTTGCCAGCAACTTGATTTACAAAATCGACTCCATCAGAAACTAAATAAGCTCTCAACATAATTCCATTCTCTCACCCCC
Source organism: Bombina bombina (assembly GCF_027579735.1). Taxonomy (NCBI): domain Eukaryota; kingdom Metazoa; phylum Chordata; class Amphibia; order Anura; family Bombinatoridae; genus Bombina; species Bombina bombina. Next base: position 918,893,020 of record NC_069504.1, read on the forward strand.
TCAAATGCTCTCAATCAACCACAACCCACATAACCTTAAACTTAGCTCATTCTCCCCTGTTACTGAGAAAGAAGTTTCAGCACTTATACTGCGCTCTCACCTCACTACCTGTCCCTTTGACCCTATCCCCTCGCAGCTACTCCCCTCCCTCTCTGCTACCATTACCCCTATACTCACACACATTTTCAACCTCTCCCTCAGCACCAGTATATATCCCTCATCTCTGAAACATGTAATAGTCACTCCTATCCTCAAAAAAACCTTCCCTTGATCCTACCTCCCCATCCAACTACCACCCTATTTCCCTCCTCCCTCTTGCCTCAAAGCTTCTTGAAAAACTAGTATATGCACGCCTATCCCATTTCCTTACATTAAACTCCCTCCTTGACCCACTGCAATCTGGATTTCGTCCCTATCACTCCACAGAGACAGCAATTGTTAAGGTTACCAACGACCTACTTACAGCAAAATCAAAAGGCCACTTTTCACTGCTTATCCTCCTTGATCTGTACGCAGCCTTTGACACGGTTGACCATCCTCTTTTGCTCCAAACCCTCCAATCCTTCGGCATCTGTAACACAGACCTCTCGTGGCTCTCTTCCTACATGTCAAACCGTAACTTTAGTGTTGCCTTATCTGGGGCCTCCTCTGCCCCGTCACCACTTTCTGTCGGGAGTACCGCAAGGCTCTGTCCTTGGTCCCCTTCCCTTATCAATCTACACGTCATCACTAGGTTCCCTAATAAAGTCCCACGGTTTCCAATATCATTTGTAAGCCAACGACACCCAAATCTGCTTCTCTGCACCAGACCTATCTCCTTCCTTGCTAACCTGTGTCACTAACTGTCTTTCTCACATCTCTTCCTGGATGTCCTCTCACTACCTCAAGCTAAATCTCTCCAAAACATAGCTCCTTATTTTCCCCCCTTCTTCCAAAATCTCCACCCCCAATCTCTCTATAACTGTCGACAACTCCATCATTACCCCTCATGCCTGATGTCTCGGGGTCACATTTGACTCAGATCTTTCTTTCACTCCTCACATTCAGTCCTTGGCTAAAGCCTGCCGCTTCCACCTTAAAAACATCTCTAAACTTAGACACTTCCTTACTGTCAGGGTGCCAGGAATCAGACAGACGAGAAGTGCAAAAATAATCACACCTTTATTCATAGCAAAAAATAATAAAAAGTCCACAAGTCAAATAACAAGCCAGGAGTCAAAACCAGAGCTGGTAGTCAGACGAGCCGAGTCAGGAGCCAAAGCAAATTGTCAGACGAGACGGAATCAGGAACAAGGAAAACAGCAGAGTCAGGAACAAGCCAGGGATCAGGAACTAGAAAGGACGTCAGGCAGCCAGGTAATACACAGGAACTCTCACAAACAGGTCTGAGACAATGCAAAGGCAAAGCATACTGAACAGAGGCCCTTTAAATAATAAGTGATGACATCACAATTCTGAGACTGCATCCTGTCTCACATGGATGATGCACACCAGTCTGGCCATAAAAGGAAGTGTAGGAAATGAGCAGAATCCCCCACAATGCACCATAGTCAGGAAGAGAGGTGAGTAAAATGGCTGCCACTGACACTTACACAAGACACAACTAAGATTTTAATCCACTCTCTCATCCTTTCCCGCCTCGATTACTGCAACTCTGTCCTCTCTGGTCTCCCCACCTGCCGCCTAGCTACTTTACAATCCATAATGAATGCCTCTGCCAGGCTCATCTTCCTTACACGTCGCTCTTCATTTGCTGCACCTCTCTGCCAATCCCTTCACTGGCTTCCTATTGCCTCTAGGATCAAACACAAAATTCTCACTGACATACAAAGCCCTCAACTGCACTGCTCCCCCCTATATCTCAGACCTTGTCTCCAGATACTCTCTCTCCCTCCCTTCCCTCTGCTCATGACCTCCTACTCTCCTCCTCTCTTGTTACCTCATCACACTCCCGTTTACAGGACTTCTCCAGACTGGCTTCCATCTTGTGGAACTCTCTGCCTCGCTCCACAAGACTCTCCCCTAGTTTTGAAAGCTTCCAGTGCTCCCTAAAGACTCTACTGTTCAGGGATGCATACAACCTACGCTAACCTTTCTTTATACCAGTTCCTCTCCTCCATCTCTATCCCCTGAACCCCCTTAGCATGTATGCTTAAGAGTCCAGCTGTTTGTAGATCACCTTCTTAAGAGCTGACTACAACAGTGCAACTCTTGGCAGGGCCCTCTACCCATTTGATCCCCTATAATTGTTTTGTTGTACTCCGCCTTTGTTTATAGCGCTGCAGAATCTGTTAGCGCTCTACAAATAACCGATAATATTAATAAATAATAAAGGGATTTGAAACCTAAAATTTACTTTCATGATTTAGATAGAGCATAAACTTATAAAAAACTTTCAATTTATTTCTATTATCAATTTTCCTTCATTCGCTTGGTATCCTGTAATGAAGGCGCAGCAATGAACTACTGGGAGATAGCTGAAAACATTGGTAAGCTAATGACAAGGAGAAAATATGTGCAGCCACCAATCAGCAGCTAGCTCCCAGCTCCTGAGCCTACCTGGGTATATTTTTTCCCACAAAGGGTACCAAGGGAACAAAGCAAATTAGATAACAAAAGTAAATTGTGAAGTTGTTTAAAAATGTATAATCTATCTAAATCATGAAAGAAAAAAAAAATTGGGTTTATGTCCCTTTAACTCGTATAGTTAGATTTGCTTTAAAAAAACAGAGGATGAAACATTCAACAAGAAACTATTTTGAAGTATGTTACAACAATGTAGAGCTAAAATAGTGGGGGGGAAATTGTGAAATTTAGTGCAATGATATAAATAATGAAAAAAACAGTCATCACAAAAATTACTTACTAGTTGAGATAATAGTGGTGGTAGGGAATGATATAAATCAAAAAACAAGTTCAACGTAGCAGCATCTAGAAACACTACAAAAATATTTTAGGATTAGAATAGGTCTGAATAAAGCACACAATAAATAGACATGCTTTTAAATTGAAAAACCTGCAGTAGCTAATTAGGCAAATATAAAAAATGACCATTAAATGTGCAGTGACAGTGGTCCCCAGGCTGTATACTTTGAAAATTAGAAATTTTACTATACATCACTAAGGGGCATTCCCTGCAATTACATATGCAAAGGAGAGACAAGCCCAGTGCAATAAAGTACTGCATGACATGAGAGTTTTGTTACATTTGCACTTTGTGCTTTGTATTTTATTCCACTTTATACTTCAGATTGTTTTATTACATTTAAAGGGACAATCCAGCCAAAAGTGGAATGCACATGAATACATTTCAGTTTTGAATAGAAGCTTTTTTTTTATTTACATGCATTAGCAAAAATGCTTTTAGTTAAAGTTATAGCTGTTTCAAATGTGTATTTAAGTATGCACCGTGCACCAGCATTTTGAACACAGCACTTGTTCAGGGAGCCTAAGGTGCTTGTACCATCTGGTAAAGACTCTTTGTTAATTGCGGACATGATACAAGCCCCACTAATGCTCTGAGCAACTGCAGTATTTAAAATAATGGTGCAACGAGAATATCTTGTTGTTCTTCACATGCAGAGAAAAATGCTAACACTAAAACAGTGATTTACTAGAAGCATTTTTGCCAATACATGTTTATTGCAAGCATGTTTCTATTTAGCGATGTAATTCAACTATCTGCATTTATATTTATTTTGACTGGAATGTCCTTTTAAGCTTTGTACTTTCTTATTTCGTTTTTTTTTATTTATTTTTTTTACGCAGTTTGACTCTGTATGCAGCAGTGTATTTAGGATTGTAATTTTACAAATTCTTCTTATGCTTTGGAAGTTTCTGTGTAACTAACAAATTAGGGTCATGCTTTGTATATTTAAGCGTACATTTTACAAATTACTTTGGATTTGTTCTATTCACAATAAAACTAACAGTTTAAAAAAAAGTGGTAGGGAAGAGGAGATCCCTGGGACGAACAGGGGAGTTCTCAGTTTATATCTAAATGATTTTCTATAAGCAATTTTACACCAACGGTCTCAATGATTAAAGGGATACTAAACCCAATTTTTTTCTTTCCTTGTTCAGATAGAGAATGCAATTTTAAGCAACTTTCTAATTTACTGCTAGTATCAATTTTTCTTCGTTCTCTTGCTATCTTTTTTTTAAAAAGTAGGAAACTAAGCTAAGGAGCCGGCCCATTTTTGATTCAGAACCTGGGTTGCTCTTGCTGATTGGTGGCTAAATGTATCCACCAATCAGCAAGTGCTATCCAGGATGTATATAAAGTAATATATACTAAACTAGAGATAAATGCAAGTTAAATTATAGTAAAACAATTCAGTTTCATTTAGATTTGCTGCATAGTGAGACTTTATTTCAGTGCCAGTTGCTCCCCTATTAACTTTACTCTCCCCTGTTAAATTCTCTTTCCCAGAGAGCTTCATTACTTTCTATAGAAGGCAGCTGCCTCTGTGAAGTCTGCTCAATAATTTCCCTCGAAGCTGGAGAATCTTAGATTATCTGGCCCTTAGTCGAAAATGTGCCATTTTAATAAATTCAGAAATAAAGAAAAAATGTTTTATGATGTAACTTCAATTTCATAGCATATTTATTTAACCCTTCAGCCAAAAAAATGATATATACATACATGTTGCGCGGTATTTGGCTTATCGTACAGCAAGGCATATACAGTATATATATATATATATATATATATATATATATATATACACGTTGGAGCTGCAGAAAGCTCCAGCACTCTCTGCTTTTTAGTTACAGCCGAGAGCTGGAGTTCCTGAGGGCCAGGCATCTGGCAGCATATGGAATCGGAGCTCCGGTTCCATATGAAGGCAGATGCCAGATAGTTACAGACGGTGACACTGTGTGTGTCACCATCTGTAACGATCATGTGCTGGCGTGAGAGAAAACCGTGAGGTGGGTGGGCTACAGAAAAAAATAAAGGGACAGGGAGAAATGGGAAACTACACTACATAAAAAGGGTAGAGTGGGGGGGGGGGGGGGTGGAGCCGGCCAAAGTCTGTGATGGCCGCATGATTCTTAGCTCCGACTAAGGAAGCGCTTTCCGCTGCACTTTTAGGGGACAATCAGGCCACAACCAAGCTGGAAAAGGCAAGCGAATACCCGGAGCGGTGCAGGGGCACCAAATGAGACGCCTACCTTACCGATCTATGGGGACTGAAGACGGAACTGCAATCCTGAGGGCCGCAGGCCTAAGTGCGCACTAAGTGAAAGCAAGAAGCCAGCACACGCGCCATTACTGCGGGGGTAAGAGTGCAGCACTCGGTGCTCCAACGCTTTTATATATGTTTATCTGGTACCCCCTATGATAATGCCAGCAACACCTAATACCTAGGAAACTGCCCTGCAGTTTATTTATTCAGTCACAGAGCCTGTCTAGGCCTTTCCGGAAAGGCAGCTATTAACTGCTGGGGCTGAAGCTTTACATATATTGCAACTACAGCCCTATAGAAACCAATATGGATAGCGCTTAGGAGCAAAATGCTGCTTATGATATGATCTGACTTTTTTAATCATGTGAATAGCTCCTGTCACTAATCGCATCAAGCAGCTTAAAACGACACAGATCTGCAAAGGTACAAAAGCTTAAAAGTTCACTACCTATCTCTCTAATAGTAGTGCTCAAACAGGTCTGCACAGATTGGCAGCATATATTTTGAAAAGACACTGTTCTGCATCAGCTTAAAGGGGACATTTATTTTCTTTTTTCTATCCTGGCCTGCAATAATCAGTGTCATCATAACACTATCAGATATTCAAGCTGGATTACAGTTTAGAGACTGAAACCCCTCTGCCACACTGCTACTGCAAAGCCAGAAATGGCATCAAGACGTACACCTCGACCAGACAAAAACATTAAGGGCCTGGCACCCTCCAACGCAAAAATGGATAATTTTTGTAAAGTCCTTGAATCCTCCATGTCATCTGCAGCTGAACTGCCAGATGCTGAACAAGCCACTTCTGATGTAGACTCTCCAGCTCTCCTCACTAAAGCTGATATACAGAATCTGCCGATTAAAGCAGACTTTGCCTCCTTTTTCACCCAGGTAGGGAAAATCATTAAAGAAGGACTATCTAAGGTCAGGAAAGAGCTCTCAGACCTGGGGGATAGAGTTATGCAGGTGGAGGAAGACTTGGAGCAATTTACTAATACTACAGAACTTCAGAACCGTACTCTGCAAGTCCACGACAACATGATACAGCAGCTTCAAAACCAAGTCGAAGATCTAGATAACAGAGGAAGACGGCAGAATCTTAGAATAAGAGGCATCTCTGAGAAAGTCACAACATCCCAAATCCAGCAACACCTGCAGCAGCTGTTCCAGCACGTCTTGCAAGAGGACGCAACAGTCATCCCCCTAGATAGAGCCCACCGGGCTCTACGCCCGAAACCTCCAGAAGATAAGCCGCCGAGAGACATAATCCTGCGATTTCAAAACTTCAGAGACAAGGAGAAAATTATGACAGCCTCGCGGAAAACACGCCAAATCCTGTTTGAGGGAGATACAATACAAATATATGCTGACCTAAGTAACATCACACTTTCCAAGCGCGATACCTCACCACACATTTGCAGGACATAAAAATCCCCTACAGATGGGGCTTCCCTTTCTGTATCAAAGTTCTACACAACTCCCAAATTGTCACATTTAGCCACCCAGATGACCTCGAGCAATTCTGTAGCAGTCTAAAGATTCCAACTCCATCTATACGCTCGACACAACCTACCACTATATTGGGAGATAAACCTCCAGCACCGGAACCGAAACAACAGAGGCTTGCATGGACAAGAGTCTCCAGGAATGCCAACAAAGGAAACCAGAAATCAGCCCATCAAGGAGAAGAGCTAACCTGAAGTAGATGAGCCAAGAGACTGGTTAACCTCACAATTGCCTACTATCCGGTATACTAATTTGCCCGGATCCTAGAACTGTCTGGTAAAATGTGTAGAAAATGTTCTATATATGTATGTAACTGTACTACTACTTTAAGGTAGAATAATGCTACTATGCCAACCCCTATCATCCCCCACTTAGGCCTCCCCACAAAATATTCAAACTCCAAATGGAAATGCTCCGTCATAGTAACCTCCCTTTTTTTTTTACTATGACCCCCCCTTCTTGTTCGAAATACTGTTTTAAGTATTGTTGTATATTGGATTTAATTGTTACTAGTTATGCTGTTTTATTGTTAATGTATTATGTGTTTAACACATGTTCTCTACTCCTTCCAGCAGATTCTTGTACTGGAAGGGATTGCTGCTCCCTATACTACCCCTTTTTTCCCTCCCTCCCTTTTCCTGGCAGAGACGAAGCTGAAAGACATCAACCACAGGCTTTCAGTCTCAGGTACTGTGGCATTCAGCCAGTAAGCACTATCACTGTGTTAATAGGCACCCGCTCCACTATGTATATGGTAATCTACAGACAGCCCAAACAACACTACACACACACGCTTATTCACACCACACATGGTAGTCCCTGAGCTTTTATTGATTTCCCAAAATGTTAAAGGACTAAATTCGCCCACCGAAAGATCCACCAAAAGATCCATTGCCCTCAATTGGTTTCATAGACATAAAGGGGAGGTTATCTTCCTGCAGGAGACACATTTTTGTAAACACAGGACACCAAAATGCTCCTCTAAACAATTTCCAGTAGGATACTTTAATTCGGCCCCTGCCAAGCGGAACGGAGTAGGCATACTATTTAGACATAATCTCCCCTTCCAACTCACCCAAAAGTACATAGACAATGAGGGACGATTTTTGATCCTAGTGGGCACACTCTACAACCGCCCAACCACACTTGCAACATATTATGCGCCAAATACTGGCCAGGCTCGTTTTTTCAAAAAACTGACCAGAACGTTATTGGAAGTAACGCAGGGCACGTTGATTCTTGCAGGAGACAGTAATGTGGCTATTGAACCACCACTAGATTGTTCCAACTATAAAAGCTCAGTACCTAAAAGCTCCCGGGGTGCCATTTCAAGGACCCTGCGCAATGCAACACTATTAGACACTTGGAGAATTCAACACCCTGCGCAAAGAACATACACTTTTTATTCAAACCCCCAAAGTCATATTCCAGAATAGACCACATATTTATAGACCAGAGGAGCCTACCCCTAGTGAAACACTCAGAAATGTTGCCAACCCCATGGTCTGACCACTCGATGGTAACGTTGTCCTTGGCTCTACCAGACAAGCCCCTTTCTGATCCCCATTGGCGCCTAGATGAAACACTTCGACTGCAACCATTAATTAAAGATAAAATTACGCGCTCGCTCCAAGACTATTTCCTGCACAATACAACCCCAGACTCATCCCCCACCCTAATCTGGGAAGCGCACAAAGCAGTCATTAGAGGGGAATTTCTAAAACTGAAATCTATAATGAGGAAAAATTATAACGAAAGATACACTAGGCTACTACAACAGCTCCGAAATATAGAGAAACTACATATGCAAACCGCAAATAATGAACAACACATCACTCAATTAACTAAGACTAGGCGCAAGTTAAACAATTTACTCAGTAAAGAGGCACAGAGGAAAGCAATATATCTAAACAAACTATATTTTGTAGAAGGTAATAAGGCAGGTCCATTACTGGCCAGAGCCCTTAAAAATCGCACTAATAACCAATTTATCCGCAAGTTGTCCCAGCCAGCCACACCAGGGGAATATACCCACGACAGTAGAACAATCGCAAATGTTTTTAGAGATTATTATAGCACCCTTTATAATATCCCTGTAACCTCACACTCCTCAGATCACGAGGCAATAGATTCCTGCATACAAAGTGCCGATATTCCAACTCTACCTGACCATATCTCGAAACAAATGGAAGACCCCATATCCTTGCAAGAGGTTATTGCAGCCATTAATAGTGCACCACTGTGTAAAAGCCCTGGCCCTGATGGCTTCTCAGCCTCATACTACAAACAGTTCCAATCTATTTTGGCCCCTCACCTCACTAATCTTTTCAACTCCCTCGATAAGGATGGACTATTCTCCCCTAACCTCTTAGAAGCACACATTTCGGTAATCCCTAAATCTGGTAAATCCCCCACAGAACCAAGTAACTATCGCCCAATATCCCTACTAAATGGGGATATAAAAATTCATGCACACAATTAACCCCCAATACAGCTAATATTGATACACAGGTTTTTTGGGAGGAAGAGGCCAGAGGTCAGGGTGGAGGGGTAGAGGGAAGAAGAGGACGAGGAAAAGAACCCACTATCAAACGAGATCAGTACCCTCTCAGGAGAGGGAAACAAAACAAATACAGAGTATGAGGGTCATCAATCTTTCGAAAACTAATTTGAGTACAGAAGAGTTAAGAGTTTTGGAATTGGGACTGAATTTTGTGCCTTCAGTTGACTTTGACGTTTTTGAAACTCTAATGGATGTGAATAGATTTGTACGAGATCTTACCATTAAGAAATTCTATTTCGATGAAGATACTGTAGAGAGTTTCCAAACTACAAAGTCAACGAAGAGGGAACCAAGTAATGATATCTTTCTAATCAGTGATGCAGTCGACTTTTTAACCCTTAGTGAATTGGAAAGGGAGAGTGAGACTGACATGATGAACAAAACAATGCACACAGGATTTAGCAAACCATCTACATTTTACCCCACACATTTTAGGGGAGAGATATTGGAGAGTTTCCATAGGAGAGTAGAAGAAGACTTAGTCACATTAAAAACCAAAAATGACAGACACAGGCAGAACCTCACATATAAGGAAAGACAGGGCCTAAAGAGACTAAAGGAACGGAAAGGTCTAGTCATAAAGAATGCGGACAAGGGGGGCACAATAGTTGTCATGGACGAGTCTGCCTATATACAAGAGGCAAACAGACAACTAGAAGACAGGGAAGTGTACCAGAGTCTAAAATCTGACCCCACAATAACATTCCAAAACAGACTTAAAGATCTGCTGGATGATGGACTGGAGGCAGGGTAATGGATTTGGGCACCTTTGAGTACCTCTTTGTGAAGGAACCAGTGGTACCCATATTTCATCATCTGCCAAAGGTGCATAAGTCCATCATCAATGTCAAAGGGAGACCGATAGTCTCAGGAATAGGTTCTGTTTTTGAAAATTTATCAAACTGGATAGAAACACTGCTCCAACCTTTGGTGTGGAAATTACCATCGTTTCTCAGAGACACCAAGCACTTACTAAAAACTATGGAAGAGGTTACCTGGCTGCCAGGATTACCTGGCTGCCAGGATATAACTGGTTAACAGTGGATGTGGTAGGACTATACTCTGCCATTCCGCATCGTGAAGGTTTGGTGGCAGTGAGATATATGCTGGATTTGCTAAGTGACTATACCACAGTGCTCAAAGACTACATTGTACAATCTATAGAGTTCTTATTAAGTCACAATTACTTTGAATTTGGGGGTAAGTACTATCTGCAGAGAAATGGGACGGCCATGGGAGCCAAGTTTGCACCAGCCTATGCAAATCTTTTCATGGGCTGGTGGGAGCTGTCCCATGTCTTTGCAGATACGAACCCATATAGAAGACAGATAATAGGATACAAACGTTACATAGACGATTTGTTATTCATATGGTCAGGCACTGTGACAGAAAGTGACAAATTTGTTGCATACCTTAACAATAACAAGGTTGGCTTGGAGTTTACATCTGTGTTTAACTCCTTCAAAATTGACTATCTGGATGTTACACTAATGGGTGACCGTGAGAAAAAGAAGGCCACAAAAAAGCTGTACACTAAGCCAATATCAGCAAATTCGTTGATACATGCAAGGAGTTGTCACCCACGCCATATGCATTATGGCGTGGCAAAAGGACAATTTATTAGGGCCAAACGCAATTGCTCTAGCGAATCAGATTATCAGGTGGAAAGTGTAGCATTGTTGAAGAAACTGAGAGAAAGGGGTTATCCAGAGGGACCCATAAACAAAGCTTATAAAGAAGTAGGGCACATACCAAGAGAAACATTGTTACAACCAAAGAGACCCAATACTGATAGTAAGGGAGAAGTCACATTTGTGACAACCTACACTAGTCAATACAAAGAAATCTGTAACATAATAAAGAAGAATCTCCCAATCTTACGAGGAGATGATGTATTGAATAAAGTAATAGATAAGGGTTGTAGATTCACGTCTAGAAGAAATATCACTATTGGGAATATTATTTCACCTAGTGCCCTTAGAAGACCAGCCAAGCAAAGTAGTTGGTTAGACTGTAAAGGCCACTACAAGTGTGGCACAAGAAGCTGCACAGCATGCAGCTTCACTATGTGCAGAAAGGTGTTTCAGTCAGCACAAACGGCAAAGGTCTATGATTGTAAACAATGCACAAACTGTAGAACAGAATTTGTCATATACATGGTAGAGTGTTCAATTTGTAGGGTCCAAAGGTTACTGCACGCCACCCAGCCCAGGGTATCTAGCCGAAGGTTCCGGTTCCTGTGGGAGGAGTGAGCAGCACTCGTGGATGGTGAACGCCGGTGCTGGAGTAGCTCGCAGAAAAAAACTTCCCCAGCCGAATTGCCCGTTGCTGAAGGTCTCCTACCTTCCTAGGGCGACTGCATCTGCTGTTAGGTGCACACGGCTGGGAACCTTGGAACAGGTTTGGTGGCTCGGATACTTGAGCCAGACGAGTAAAGCAAGGAGGAGCATAGTTCCTGATCGTCGACTGAGAGCCGCCCGCAGGAAGCCTGTAGTGGCTGGAACAAAGGATATCAGAAGTTAATCGGGTATTAAGAGCTGAGACGCCGAGACCCTGAGTACTGCCGGATTGCACGAGAAAGATAAAACAGCTACCCACTACCGCCAGAAGGGCTGTTATGGCCTTATCTTTTCTGGGGTACGCGGGGCAATTTGAATATCGCTGTCACTGGAATTGAAGTACCTGTATGCAGTTACTTTAAGAAAACATCTGGAGGAGGTCTCTATTACGCCCGCTGGTTTGTTACCTCTGTTTCTTTTTTCTTCATCTTACGGTTGGTCTTGCCATCCCGCCCTATACACTTCATACAATACAGAGTAAGCTGGGAGAAAGTGTATGTGACGGCAAAGAAGCAAGAAGTCTGCCACTGTTATTGCAAGTATACCTATTTGTTATTATGACATATCGTTCTGGCTGTGAGGGGATTTGACTGTGTGTAAAATTGTAGTATCCTACGGTACTGTGAATTTCAGTCCCTCTCTTCCCTATATGGTACTCTAACACGGATCTGACAAGTTACAGTCAGAAGGCCTCTATATCTAATGACAGATGCCCAAGAACTTTGTGTATCAGGCCGAGGAAAAATGGATTTTAGAAATCAACAGCTTTTGCTATAACTATGATCAGGTTATGATTAATGTTGTATGGCCTCTTTCTCTGATATCATTTACCTCTATGATCTGAGAGTGTTGATGTTTAATACTGAGTAGCAGTGTTAGGATTTTTGATATCTAGTATAATTAACTGTGAAGCATAAGATCTGCTGAATTTATATGAGTACAAAGACCTACAAAGGAGTTGTCACCTATTAATAAATGCTATGTAAAGGTAAAAAGTTATAAGATGGGTGAAACAAAATAAAAGTGTGCAGAAGTATAAGTAACCGAATTGAAAATACTCTAAGCACATTATAAGCTTCTGTTTTTTATTATACCTTTTTTAAGCAGGGTATTATTCTCTACACGCTGTTGCAGAAAGTTACTGCGCTAGGGGTGTGCACCTAGCACAGGTGTCCTGGATTTTCTCAAATTAAAATAGTTTAGAGTGGCATGCCACGGTGGACCAAGCTGCACTAAGTTTTCTATTTTTGATACACGTTATTAGAGCCGTTGGCTCTTTATTTGCCTTGGATAAATAAACTAGACAACATAGATAGATTCCTAGTTGTCTTATATCTCACAATATACACTATAAAGCTGCACTAAGTTTTTTTTTTCTTTTTTTTTTTACACTCTATTAGAGCCGTTTTCTCTGTTTTTTCTTTTTTTTTCTTTTTCTTTTATTTTTGATAAATAGATTAGACAACGTAGATAGATTCTTAGTTGTCTCATATCTCACAATACTCACTATAAGGGTTTTGTAAAATTCTGTATAGATTCACTTAGAAAAAAAAGAGGTGGGGGTAATATCCTATGCCACATGGATAGATATATCACTAATACTAAAGCTAGTTCCCCGGCCATGCCACCCAAACAGAAGGATAGAAAGACACGTATATCTGAAACTCAATTAGAAAATCCCAGTGAAACATTAATGCATAAAATAGATACACAACCACTTATAGCTCAGATTTCTGAAATTTTTCTTCCGCAATTTGAATTACTTAAGTCACAAATGTCTAACATAATGACAGAGTTTAAACAATTTTCTAGTAGGCTGACGGAACTTGAAAATAGAGTGTCAACTAATGAGGATTTAATATACAAACAAGAGCAAAACATAGAGGATAATAATAAAACATTAAAAAGATTGCAAGACAAAATCTATGAACTGGAAGACCGTTCACGCCGAAATAACTTGAAAATTATTGGCCTCCCGGATAACGGTGAGTTCACGGATTTGATAATCTTTGCTAGTGTTACACTTCCCACAGCGTTAGGTATACTACCAAACAATTCCCCAATCTTAGTGGAAAGGGCACATAGGCTGGGCAGAAGTAGCGACGACAAAAAAGACCAAAATTATAATAGACCAGTGATGGTTAAATACCTAAATTACCAAGATAAGATAAATATATTAAGATCTTACAGGAAAATGGGAAGCATCTATATAGGCCAAGCCAAAATATTAATCTTTCAAGATTACTCTAGCGAAACCACTTACAGAAGGAAAGAGCTGGCCCCGTTTTGTACCAGATTAATTAAAGGGACAGTCAACACTTACTTTAACATGTTTTTATATTGAAAATAACAAAACGGAGGTCCGCCTACACTATACCCCTCCTGCCTTGCCGCCTTGCTTCTGTCCTAATCAGCGGCGCTAACTACTCTAATACCCGGTAAATATGGATGCCGGACTCCCCCCACCATTACGTAGCTGCCTTCTTCCTCAACTGATAAGCAAATCAGAATCCAGGCATCGGACAGAAATTGCAAGCGCGTGCAATTTCAGTCCGAGGACTGGATTCTGATTTGCTTATCAGTTGAAGAAGAAGGCAGCTACGTAATGGTGGGGGGAGTCCGGCATCCATATTTACCGGGTATTAGAGTAGTTAGCGCCGCTGATTAGGACAGAAGCAAGGCGGCAAGGCAGGAGGGGTATAGTGTAGGCGGACCTCCGTTTTGTTATTTTCAATATAAAAACATGTTAAAGTAAGTGTTGACTGTCCCTTTAATGCAGGTTTCAAAGCTAAACTATTATATCCAGCAAAAATTGTTGTTGAGGAAGCAGAGGGCAATGTAAATATAACCAATGAGGCAGAGGCAAGAGAATATTGCAAAAAAATAAGGGCACTCTAGTCTGCTATCGGGAGAACACATCTTTGATTCTATAAGTATTAAGGCTTTATTGATCTGAATGTTTTATGTTTGTTTCTTTTTCGTTTGTTTTCGCCTTTTCCTTCTTGTTTTTCTTTTTTCATTCATGAAGTGTTGGATCATGTTAAAATAGAATTTTATGTAAAGGTCAAAATGTACATTTATTATATTTGCTATTGGTGGGAGTTAAGACGAGAAGTGTGCCTTTTTTTTTTTTTTTTCTTTTTTTCTTCCCTCCCCCTCTCCTTCTCTCCCTCACCCTCCACTTTAATGGTCGGTAGTTGACTATACATAGATTATGAAGAAAATTAAGATTATCTCTTGGAACATAGGGGGAATAACATCACCAAAAAAAAGAAAACAGATTATTAAACACTTAGCGAAGTTGCGTCCAGACATTGTATTATTACAAGAGACACATCTGAAAAAAACAGAAGCAGACAAGCTTAAGTGTAATTGGGTTGGCCAAGTTATAGCCTCAGACTGTTCTAAAAGGAAAAGAGGTGTTGCGTTTTTATTCAATAAAAATTTTGAGTACAATATATTGGAATCTCGCATAGATGTAAATGATAGAGGGATAATTCTCTCAATTGAAGTGGCGAAAGTTAATTATACAATGTGTAATGTATATGGCCCTAACAGGATAGACCACGTCTTTTGGGAAAATATCACTGCTAAATTGTGTCTTTGTACACAACAAAATACAATATTAGCTGGCGATCTTAATCTTACACCAAATTCCATATTAGATAGACTTTCACCTAAACAGAGCTGTCCGGCCCCCCAGAAATCTAAGATTTTTTCTCAAATATGTAAAAATGTAAAACTACATGATATATGGCGTATCCAACTGCCGGATAGCAAGTTATATACATGCAAGTCCAGGGTATATAGATCCTTTTCAAGGATTGACTTTTTCCTAGTTTCGGATTCCCTCCTAAGAGATGATACCAAGTCAGATATACATGACATAGTACTTTCAGATCATTCCCCCATATCGTTAGTAATAGGTGCCCAGATAGGTCAAAAAGTTATGAATAACTTTTCTTTCCCAAAACATATGATAAATAATGTCTCGTTCCATAATTGGCTCAAAAATAAATGGAGAGAATATAGTATTAACAATAAAGACTATGTAGATAGATTGGAGGTCTTCTGGGAGGCTGCAAAAGCATTCTTGAGGGGGGAGATAAAAGCTTACATGATACTGACCAAAAAGAAATTTAAGGCACGAGAACTACAGCTGGCTAATACAGTGACTAGGGCATATCAAAAATACATAAACACCCCACTCAGAAAATATTGGAACAAATACAAGGTAGCAAGACAAAATAGAGATTTGTTCCTCTCTACTAAAATAAATAAAGAGGAGATCAGAATGAATGCACGCTATGCTGGACATTATGGGAGGTCAGCCAAACATCTCGCAAGGCTAGACAGGGCAAGGAAAAAGAATAATATAATTGAAAAAATCAGTACGGGAGATCAATGTTATACACAACCTAGTGATATTCAAAAAAAAATTCTAGATTATTTTAAAAATATATATGCTGCCAAAGCAATAGACCCTCATAGTAATACACTTTTTTGGGAGAACATTTCTTGTCCTAGGGTTACACTAGAACAGGTCGCCTTAATTAATGAGCCTATTTCCATGGATGAAGTCTTAAAAGCTATAGAGGAAGCTAAATTAGGGAAAGCCCCCGGCCCAGACCAATTACCTGCGGAATTTTATCGAATACTCAAATTAGAAATTGGACCTATGTTAACATGTTTGTTTAATGAATATTATATGGACGGAAGAACAATGTCACGGTTCTTCTCGGCGTCAATCATCACTCTTATCCTCAAAAAAGATAAGAATCCATCAGATCCAGGGTCATATAGACCAATTTCTTTGTTAAATATAGATTATAAATTGCTTACTTCTATAATTGCTAATCGTTTAAAAACATCTTTACAAGAAATTATACATCCAGATCAAGCAGGTTTTATGATAAACAGATCTTCCACAAAGAATATTAGGAAAACTTATATGATCCTGGAATATTTTTGGAATAGGCGCTTGCGGGACAAAATTATACCTAAATTTGATCTTGCTATTATGATGGTTGACGCCGAGAAGGCCTTTGACTCTATAATATGGGAACATTTATTTAATGCTTTGACTAGCTTCGGCTTCCGTGGCAAGTTGATGAATTTTATCCGACTTCTATATAACTATCCGATATCAGCAATTATGATTAACAATAGCCAAACCACCTTTTTTAAGTTAGAGAGAGGGACGCGTCAGGGATGCCCCCTTTCCCCTCTCCTTTTCAATATAGCCGTGGAGCCCTTATCTGAGACAAGAACTGAAAGGAATAGAATTTGGGAATCAAAAATGTGTGTTATCATTATATGCTGATGACTTATTACTATATTTTGAAAATACTAGTGTAAATATACCTATAGCTTTGAAGTCAATGCATTTATTCGGGGCTATCTCAGGGTATAAGATCAATACCTCAAAAACTGAGATTTTATGGATCTATAAAAATAAAGATAGTTTGAAGCAGCATAAATTGAAGGAGGTAGAGAGTTTTAGATATTTAGGAATCATTTTACATAGAGACCCGAATATGTGGTACAATTTGAACTATACACCTTGTTTTTCTAAGATAATTGCGAAGTTGCGTCAATGGTCTTTCTTTCCGATTTCCCTTACTGCTAAAGTAATGATGATTAAAACTATTGCTTTCCCTCAAATAACTTATATAATGAATAATCTTCCATTATATATTAAAGATCAGGATGTTAGATCTTTTTATCAGGCATGTGCCAAATTTTTTTGGAATACTTCCAGACACATGCTTTCAATAACTAAACTATCAGTTCTGAAAGATTCTGGGGGCTTAGCATTTCCCGATATAAAGGCTTATAATCTTGCTATCCTTGCCAGATATGGAGTTGATTGGTTGCTATCAGCTAACTATCTGACAAATTTAACAATAGAAGAGAACCTTATACAACCTCTCTCCCTTAAAGCATTATTACATTATCCATACTTACAATTAGCGGATAATATTAAGAAAACATATAGTATTTCTAATGTGGTCAAGGCTTGGCAACAACTATGTGTGCATTTACAGATTAACTTTCGAATTTCCTCTTTTCTGCCCATCAGAGGAAATCCTGATTTTATACCTGGCCGACAGTATGTGATCTATAAACGCTGGGCAGAAAAAGGTCTAACTAATTTAATACAACTACTTGACGAAAGATCTCATATAAGAACATTTGATGAGATAGTCACTAGATATAACATATCTAATAAAGACTTCTATGCATACTTGCAAGTCCGGCACTTTATTAATAAAAAATTAAAGTTTGGTAGTTGGTCAGAGAATTTTGATAAAATT
The DNA here is from genome assembly GCF_027579735.1 of Bombina bombina. NCBI lineage: Eukaryota > Metazoa > Chordata > Amphibia > Anura > Bombinatoridae > Bombina > Bombina bombina. Next base: position 918,910,937 of record NC_069504.1, read on the forward strand.
GGGGACTTTATAAACATATATAGGCAGGGGAATCGGTCAATCTCCCTATTATATAAGATACTCTTGGCCAAGCAGGGCCAATTAAATATAGAACAACTATCAGCATATTGGTCAAAATATTTTGAAGAGAGTAACTATGATAATATCAAGAAAGGTTTCTTGTGGATAACCACGGCCTCTATACGTTCCACATGGAAAGAATCACATTTAAAGCTCCTTAACAATACCTATATTTCACCAAAGAGACTGGCTAAATGGAATATAGGCCACTTAGGTTGTTGCTACAAATGCTCTGGTCCGGGGGCTGACCTACTGCATTGCTTTTGGTTCTGCCCTAAAATATGTCAATTTTGGCAGAAAATTTATTATTGGTTAAATAAGTATGTATTGAATTTCCCTTCTTTTACACCAGGTAGAATCTTCTTGCTCCATACAGAGGATCGAAATCGGGGTACCATTAATACTATAAATTTTATTGGTACGTAACTTGATTCTGAGAAATTGGAAGAGTAAAAAGGCCCCTTCATTTCGAGCATTTATTGAAGCACCTAAATCACAAATTATTTTTGAACAACATAATATAATTAATGCACAGAATAGACAAATCCAAAACTTTTTTAATAACTGGCTGGGGATTATTCAATCATTCCCCATTTCTACACAATACATACTGACTAAAAAGTTCCATAAATCGGATTATTTTGAGGGTCTTATATTAAGAGGTCTTTTCCCAAGCTCTTGGTATTAAGGATGGTACTGGAGATTTTGAGCATAGACCAGTGTTGAGGGGTTGTGGGAGAGAGGAGAGAGAGAGGGTAGGGGTCGGTTTGCCTTTTTTTTTTTTTCTCGTCTTAATCTCCTGGTATTCGAATATGTACATTTAAGTGTGTTATGATCCTATGTTTATTTTCCAAATTAGGTTATGTAAAGTTTGTTGTAAGAAAAGGAAGGGAAGAGGGAAAGGGGGATAGGATTTAAAAAGGAAAAAATTAGAGAAAAATCCCAGTAGTATATACATAGAATCAAGAGAACCACTTCGGGGTAAAATTTAATGTTGTATAAAGTCTAGAATGTTATAATTATATCCGCTGATTCTATGTTGTTGTTTTTTTTTTGTTTGTTTTTTTATCATTTTATGTCATACTGCATGTGGCCCTGCGTGGCGCATTAACTACAATGTGATTTTTTTTTTTTTGTTGACATGTACTGCTGGTTATAAATAAATTTAAAAAAAAAATTTGTAGGGTCCAGTACGTTGGTTGTACCTCACGGGAGGCCAGGACCAGAATTCGGGAGCACCTAAATGACATTGATAAGGAAAAGACCACCACCGGTGTGGCTAAACATTTTTTATTTGAGCATCAAGGCAAAGTTGAATCATTCAGATGGATGATTATAGATGTCATAAATAAAAAACCAAGAGGAGGTGACAGAGTCAAAGAACTGTTCCATAGAGAGGCCTATTGGATTTTTACTCTTAACACACGCAGACCAATAGGAATGAATATAGAGAATGATATCATTAATTTTTGGGAGAGAAATAAACATTAAGATGACCTGGTCATACAAACACAATAACCAGATCCCACTATACATTTAACATCTAGATAGACAATACATTGATATTGGAAAATGATCTAATCATGAGCTGAGGATGTTTATGTATATCACTTAGGATAGTATGATATAGCTATAGATTGAGTGTTGTTATTACATGACAGAAGTTAATATTGGTATTGCAATAATTATAACCATCAAGGGGCAAATATTAACCTTGCCAACTAAATAGTATGGTTACATTTTTTGATTAGAATTATTGCTATAATTGCAAGTATCCAAATTCATATAATTTTTTTGTTATGATGATGACAACTATTAGTAAATATAATACTTCCAAATAGTTTACATATAAGTGTCATAAATGCATTGCAGAAAATGACAATTGCACGTAAATTGAATAAATTTTAATATTCCTATGAATAAATGACACTTGTTGGTAAACTATTATGCAGATTGGAAGTGGATTTAAAGATATAGCAATAGTCCAAGTAGACTTGTATGTAAGAGGTTAACTACATGTATTTGAGAAAAACAGTATCTTTCATTGTAAGTAGTATAACCTATTTTTGTCCGATATAGAAAGGGTTAATAAGCACACTTATTAGCAACCAATGAGGTTGCAAGGAAGCGTATAAAGCTCCATAGGCGGGGAGGCGGAGCGTGCGGGCGTGCTGAATGGCCGCACCTAACTAGAGCTCCTGAAGTGGCGTCGGCGGGGCTCTCTCTTACCCCAATAAAGACAGCTAAAAATGCCTGAATCAGACCTCTGAATGCTTGAGAAGGGTCCGGTGGCCCTCTAATCACAATTTCGGAGACATCATATTAAAGGAAGAGGCTGAAATTGTTACCGCGGTTTAGGCCGCATTTGAAGCCGGGACCTAAAGTTGGAGGCGCAGTGACGCATCACACCCGATCTCAACAGACAGCCGGAAAGGGTAATTATCTGCAGCAAAACAGAGACCCTGAGAACATCACACGTAATGCTCAAATAAGAAACTATATTTACATGAAGTTTGGGGCATGCCTTAAACAGCCACAATAGCACGTATCTGACACTTTATGCCATAAGCAGGTACTTAGTGCCACAGACCCCATGCACTTTCACTAGCAAGAATCTTATTGAAATAAGGGGGCTACAGAAACATATGTGTGACATTCTGCAGACCGTTGTTCAGCTCCTTTCACACTGAGCTTGTCACCAACTATACATCCCCCAATACTCATCACGCTTGCTGCTAAACGGTCAATCTACTTTGCCAAAGCAACATTACTTACTCAGACACCCCTGCATGTTTACTGACATGGCGCAACGCAGAATCAACAAAACTGACAAGAACTTAAAATCTAATATGGGGTCAGGCTCTGTCAATACCTTTTTTAAAAGCACCGAAAAGAAAAAGAAAAAGGCAGACCAACCTCAGATAGATAGCGAAGATGATGAAATATCAGATAATCCTGACACTATGCATACCCCTGTGTCTCCCTCTGGCTCACACACACCACCAGAAGACGGCCCAGTCACATTAAAGGCAATGGAAGCCCTTATCAACCAGGTTAAGACCTGCATCAAAACTGAGTGTGCTGAGCTGAAAAAAGATATTAACGAATTGGGCCAGAGAGTGGAAACACTAGAAGGAGACAGAGAAGAGATTATCAAAGAAATATCGGTCATGTCACACGCCATGGAAGATCAGCAGACACAGATATCGGATTTAGAAAACAAGATAGACGACATTGAGAACAGGACACAGAGAAATAATCTCCGCATACGCGGAGTACCAGAGTCGGTAAAGAGTGAAGACATAATGGAACACTTACAAAATTTATTCCAATCACTGGCTATTTCAGATCAAAGAGTAATTGACTTAATACCAATTGAGAGGGCCCACAGATCTCTACGGCCCAAACCCAGTGACAATCAACCTCCGAGAGATATCATTGTGTGTTTCTCAAGTTACAGAGACAGAGAAAAAATATTTCAGATGGCACGCACTCAGCCCACTTTCTCATTTATGGGCGCGAAAATTCAAATTTACCAAGATCTCTCCACCAGAACTTTACTACTCAGGAAGGAATTTGCTCACTTCACTACCCATCTGCGATCTCTCAAAATTCCTTACAGATGGGGTTTTCCTGTATCGATACAAATCATAAAGAATGGAAGGCGTTATGAATGCTCCTCAACAGGGGATATTGCTGACTTTTGCCAACTCCTCGACATTCCGGCCCCTGAGGCACCACAGCCTTCATCATCCAAACTTCCTACACTCCCACCAAAGCCCCAGAGAAGATTATGGTCTGAAGTCATCAACAAACAGCGCATCAAAAAGCCCTGTATTGACAATACCAACAAAGGAACTTTTGCAGAAATTATAACCAGCTGAACCTGATCCTTGGAGGTCGTGAGTATGCGGATTCATACATCTCCTAATGGGTGATATTTATCCCCCACACACACTGACTCTGTGTGCAACAGACTACTCTCAGTCATAATAGAAAGACACTTTCTTAAAATGATATTATATAATATATACTGTTTAAAGTATCTTTAGGTCCTAGTATAAACTCCCCTGATAACTTAAGGGAGCCCCGTCGGGCCACACTTTTCCTCCTTTGTCTTTCTCTCTAATTCTTATTTTTCTTAGCCTCTCTCTCTCTCTAGTTCTTACTTTTCTTAGCCTCTCTCTCTCTCTACACATCCCTCCTGTAAGGACTCTCTCTCCCCTACCCATCCTCCCCCTCTCATCTCTCCCCCTGCTCTTACCTACACGTTAGGCAACTAGCAATTATTGTGGTTATTCGATCAAAAATACTGTTTAAAAGTATTTCATTTTTGTTTGTTGAAATTTATTTGTTGAATTGTTATTGTTATTTATTTAATTCTATTTTTCCAGCTCTCAGGATATAACACATTGTATTAGACTATCAAAATAACTTGCTGTTAGCATCTCCAAAGTCATAGTAGTATGTCAGAACATCATCAGACTAGTCAGTTCACAATTTCCACACAAAATGTTAAGGGTTTTCTCTCCCCACAGAAGCGCTCAATAGCCTTTCATGATTTTTATAAAAAAAACATTGATATTATAATGATACAGGAGACACATTTTAAAAAAACCAATGAACCCTCTCTCTCAAGATTCTACTACGACCAACACTTTTTATGTTCAGGCCCAACGAGACATAATGGAGTCAGTATATCTTTTAGGAAAGGCTCCTCCTTTGAATTATTGAACAAACATTTAGACAGGGAGGGTCGCTTTTTAATAATAGTGGGGCTGTACTTTGGCAGGCCTATTACTCTAGTTAATGTATATGCTCCCAACTGCCCTAAGCCATCCTTCTTTCGCTCAGTGATTAACCACACTATGGACATATCAAAAGGCCCAATATTCCTCAGTGGAGACCTAAATTTTCCCGTTAACCCCATGTTAGATACATCTCAGGGCAAGTCTTATATTAGGAACTCCCAAATCAGATCCAACTGGAGAGCAATAAGCACTCTCCCTCTATTTGACACATGGAGAACCACTCATCCAAACACCAAAGACTTCACTTTTTTCTCAAACCCCCAGCGCTCCTACACCCGTCTAGATTACATTTTTTGCGAACAACAGATGCTTACCTCACTTATAGATTCGAGGCTTCACCATACCTCCTGGTCAGACCATAGCATGGTCTCCTCCACGTTTTTATGGTCCACTAAACCACGACACCAACACAGTTGGAAACTAAATGACCAAATTCTATTAGACCCCTTGATAACTACTGATCTGGCCGAAAAAACTTCAGAATTCTTCTCATTCAATAATTCCACTGCTACCTCAGCTATTAATAACTGGGAAGCATATAAATGTTATATAAGAGGGGTGATTATGGGACACACACACAGACAGCGCAAGCAACGTTCAGCAATGTTTAATTCCTTATCATCTGAGTTTAAGGCCTGCGAAGATGCACTAAAGGGTAACCCCAAATCAACATTATTGCTGCAAAAATCACAACAAGCTAGAGAAGATCTAAATCACTATTTAATTAAGAATGCACATATGAGGGCGCTTGCATCTAAATCCAAATTTTTTGTTGAAAACAATAAAGCGGGACGCCTACTGGCGAGATCCTTAAAGAAGAAGAGATACAAAACCCACATTTCTAAAATTACAGACTCCAAAGGTGTCACCCACTCTGACAACACAGCAATAGTTGATCAATTTGCAGAATACTACACCTCACTATATAACCTCCCGAGCACACACCTTGAAGAAAAACACAATAGTATACATACATACTTGGAAAAGGCCCTGCTTCCAACATTGACCGATTCTGATAGAGAAGCTTTAGACGCACCATTTTCACTGCAGGAGGTACTGCTAGCCATAAGAGATCTCCCACAGGGCAAAGCCCCCGGCCCAGACGGCTTTACTCCCAAATATTACCATCTATTTAAATCCCTCCTGGGTCCTCACTTGCTAGAAATGTACAATTCCTTTGACCAGTTTACGCACCTCCCACCCACACTCCTAGAAGCTACAATCTCCATAATCCCTAAACCAGGTAAGCCCCCAGATAAAGTTACTAACTACCGTCCTATATCCCTAATAAATGTGGATATCAAATTATACGCTAAACTACTCGCAGTGAGAATCAGTAATTACTTACCGTCCCTAGTACACGTAGATCAGGTAGGCTTTATCCCGGGTAGGGAGGCTAAGGAGAACACCATCCGAGTTTTGCATACCCTATTCTCGGCCACAAACTCTAACTCGCCCCTAGTCCTTCTCTCCACCGACGCCGAGAAAGCCTTTGACAGGGTGGACTGGGAATTTCTCTGGTCTGCTCTGTCAAAGTTTGGATTCTCCCAAGTAATGATCTCACGTATTAAAGCCCTATATAGCAACCCCTCGGCATATATTAATGCAAACAACAACCTTTCGCAAAAGATAATGATAAATAATGGCACGCGGCAGGGATGCCCCCTTTTGCCCTTGTTATTTGCCCTAGCAGTAGAGGCGCTCGCCACCAGGATACGGAGTAACCCTCGTATACAGGGGGTCACTTTTGGAGAGCTCCATCAGAAATGTCTGCTATACGCAGACGATATTATATTCACATTGAGCTCCCCCTCTACGTCCCTACCAGCCCTCCTTGAGGAGCTGGAGGAGTATAGAAGCGTCTCCAACTTTTCAATCAATATGGAAAAATCGATGATACTCCCAATACACTTAAATGCAGAAGACATGCACTACATTAAAACCCACACCTCTTTTCAGCTGACCTCGAAAATCAAATACTTAGGAATTGATATATCCCCTACTCATACAGAATTATTCAATCTCAATTATGTTCCTCTTCAAATAGAAACTGAAAAGTCCTTAGATTCCTGGCATAAACAAGGCCATCTTTCATGGATGGGGCGCATAAATGCATTAAAGATGAACATCCTTCCCAAATTCCTTTATCTATTTCAAGTCCTCCCCCTAGATCTCCCCATACAATTCCTGCAGAAACAACAGAGAAAATTTGACCGATTTATTTGGTCACATAAAAGACCCAGAGTAAACAGAAATACGTTGTTCCTTAACAGAGCAGATGGGGGGCTCGGATCCCCTAACCTGGTTAATTACTACAAAGCATCTCATTTGGCACGAATAGTTGCATGGAAACGCTCGCTGACGAGCAAACCCTGGGTGCAGATAGAATCCTTTTTAGCGGGGGGGTTAGACTTGGGAGAACAGTGCTGGATCCCACATAAATCGAGGTCCCCAGACATAGGGAGTAACTACTATACAGCCTCCACGCTGCGAATATGGGACAAATCCCTAGTAGAAGATAGATCGTTATCAACGCCAATGTCCCCACTTACTCCACTACTCAATAACCCCCTACTGCTACAAAACCACACCATCCCGACCCCGCGTATGGCTGGAGCCCCCTCCAACGTACCAGTACACATGCTGATACACAATGGCTTGATGCGCCCACAGGCTGAGGTAAGCCAATTAATAGGTTCCCCGTTCCATTTATGGTTTCCATATTTGCAGGCTAGACATGCCATTTTTTCTAGTCCGCACAAAGCAAATTTAACCAGAACACTGACTCCATTCGAAACCTTATGTACATCCCCCTCCATGACTAAAGCTCATATCTCTATAATTTACAAGCTACTAAGTGGATCCTTCCCCATTAAGAGACCTGCATACATCACCAAGTGGGAGAGGGAGCTAGATATAACATTGACAGATGAGCAATGGGGCCATATTTTTATTGAAACCAAAAAGTCATCCCTATCACTAACTTTAGTAGAAACAAATTTTAAGTTGCTTTCCAGGTGGTACCTTACCCCACACAGAATACGCAGTATTTTTCCTAACTCTTCCCCCCTGTGTTGGAGACATTGTGGAGAAATTGGTACACTCTCTCATATATGGTGTAAGTGCCCTCATATTCAGCCATATTGGCGTAGTATAAACACACAAATTAACAAGATAATAGGTAGGTCCCTGGATCTTTCCCCTAGCCTGATCCTATTAAACAATCTCCCAGATGTAACATGTAAGTATCGGAAGAAATTGCTACATGTCATGCTTAATTGTGCTAGACGCCTTATACCAAGATATTGGAAAAAAGCAGACACACCACCATATGGAATATGGGTTAAAGAGGTGAAACATGTACTTGAACTTGAAAAAATATACTACACACATATAGGTAAACAAGATTTTATTGCTGATGTGATATTCCTCTGGGAGCAGGGCGAATGAACCCAGCACAAATGCTTTGATTCAAATTATATGGTCCTCTGTCTTTTATCTTACTGTTTTTGTAACATTTTCTGTGGATCCAGTCTGGAAGTTTGATATAGCCAGTAACAAGCTGTAAGGTTGGCAAGTATCATGATTCTATGTGTTATCCCTGATTTAATTGTATTTGCTGTTCACATCTGCCTATAGGCGTATTTATACATTGTATACTGTTTCTTTTCTTTAAACCTGTTTGAAAATAATAAAAAGATATATTGGAAAAAAAAAAAAAGCTCCATAGGCGACCAACAGATAGTGAGTCTATGAATAAGGCGGAACAGCCGAAACATGTCAGACTGGCCTTTAAGTAGTGTTTTTGGCTTTTAAATATTACTGCACGTGAGCAACTTTGTTTTAATTTGTCCTAATAAAGAGAACTTTTAACTTAAACAGTACCATTTGTTGGAATTTATAAAAATTTATGCCAAGATTCTAGCAAGCCGTATCAGCAAAACATTCCCAACCTTGGTGCATGTAGATCAGGCCGGCTTCGTTCCGCTCAGGGAGGCCAGGGACAATACGATTTGTGTTCTCCATTTAATGAAATATGCAAAAACAAAACAGATCCCTGCCGTCCTGGCCTCCACTGATACGAAAAAAGGCCTTTGATAGGCTGAACTGGCCTTTTCTGCATAGTACACTAAAACATTTTGGTTTTGGGGAACTAATGATCAAACAAATTTTTCACCTATACAACTGTCCCTCGGCAAGAGTCCGCACAAATGGGGTACTCTCACAAAGCTTTAATATCAATAACGGGACCAGACAGGGTTGCCCGCTATCCCCTATTCTCTTTGTCCTCACGATGGAGATCCTAGCTTGTCACATTAGGAAAAATCCAGACATACACGGTATTAACGGTATTAACACGGCCCAGACTCCCATAAACTAGCCATGTTTGCGGACGACGTGCTGGTCACCCTAACTCTACCTGACATATCGCTGCCCAACCTGACACAGGAATTTAACAATTTCAGTAAATTTTCGCATTTCCATATAAATTATTCCAAATCGGAACTCCTAAATATCTCCATGACTGCCACCAACTTCACAGATTTCATACCATCATGTCCATTCAAAATTCACATTTAAAGTATCTAGGCATAGTATTATCTTCTAACCCGGCGCGATGGTTTGCTCTAAATTACTGGCCCCTCCTGCACTCTATACAGCATTCTCTAACCTCCTGGAGGGAAAAACCTTTGTCATGGTGGGGTCATACAGTCAATCAAAATGACAATACTCCCCAAAATTTTATATATTTTGCAAGCAATGCCAGTCACACTCCCTAAGACATTTATACAACAAATTCAGAAGGCCGTTAATGCCTTTGTGTGGGGAAGATCCCGTCCAAGAATAGCTCGGGGAACAATGTATAGATCCCTCCAGAATGGAGGACTAGGCCTACCAGAGATAAGCTTATATTACCACGCGTCTGTACTGCAGAGAATCTTAGATTGGCATTGTAGAAAAGATTCTAAAGCGTGGGTAATGATCGACTCCCAGCTGCTTAGGTCCCCTAACCCAGGCCCTCTTTGCTGGCTCCCTAAAATCAGGCGCACCCCTGCCTGTCAATCATCCACACTTTATCGGCATTTATTTAACACTTGGGATCACTTAATTAAAGCTACACCGGGTCTATCCACCCCTTTCTCCCCGCTTACTCCCATTTTCCCTAACATAGAACTGATGGGAGGCTACGAAACCAGGAAAAAAGACACACCAATTACTGAACTTCTAGACCCCGTGACACTCCTGATTACACAAGGCAAACTCAAAACTAGGGAGGAACTTACACCAATTTTATTTGGCTCCTTTGCCCCATGGTTAAAATATGCGCAATTACGACACTTCATCCAGACAACCACCAATAAAGAAGACCTTCTTAGACAGCCAACACCATTTGAGCAAACCTGCTTAACAGGGAAAACTGCCAGAGGTACATCACTAGCTAAAGGTATGCTCCAAAATACACAATCTTCCCTAACCCCTCCATATGTAGCTAAGTGGCATGGAGAACTGGGTACAACACTAGATACTAAACAATGGTTACAGATCTATCAGAACACACGCACCTCCTCTACCTCACCTAAAGTGATTGAACTCAACTACAAAGTCCTTATGCGCTGGTATTTGACACCAGCTAGACTAAACAACATTTACCCCGCCTCTTCCCCATCATGTTGGAGAGGATGCAATGAACGAGGCACCACAATGCATATGTGGTGGTCATGCCCCAAACTAAACTCATACTGGAGGGGAATAGAGTCCATATTGGGGAAGCTAGTGGAAGTAGACTTCTCCCTAAACCCAAGATTGATCCTCCTAAATGAGACCCCCCCACTCCAATGCAAAATTAGAAAGACACTGGTACGTATAGGACTCAATTGCGCTAAAACACTGATTGCCCTGCACTGGAAGTCCCCCTCAATACCAACACAAGATAGCTGGTTACAAAACACTGACAAGATGCTCTCTTGTGAGGAATATGGCTACATTAGAAGAGGCAAATCTGCATTTTACGCAGATGTCAGATTCTACTGGGATTCTATCACGCAACAACAAAGGACCCCCACACAATAAGTACACTATTAGAGTAGGTGAGACATGAACACATTAATGAACCTATTCTGCCTTAACACGCTAAAGGTTGTAGACACTACCATAACTTTAGTGCGAATCTTAAAATCAGTGATGTCTCTGTCAGTTACCCTCCCCCTCCCTCCTCCCCTATGTTGTTTTTTATACTGTTCTTTGGTTTGACTAAGGAATGATTTCAGGCTTAGAGATGTGAGGTTGTAGTCCATTGTAATCGCAACACATCAACTATAATACATGGGCAGGACTAAGACCAATATCCACGTAAAGCAAATGTGGATAATAAAGGACTTTGTTAAGGACTGCAGCCACAGAGAAGTTACAACCCCCAGAAGCCCACAAGCCAGACATATGGAACTAACAGCCAGGGTAGTGGAATGTAACCTAGGCATGTAGAACTTTATGATATTGTACGCTCAGATTACAGCGCTGTGATTTCTTCTGTTACATTATTTATTTGTTGTCAAAACCAATAAAAATCTATTCTTTAAAAAAAAAAAAAAAAAAAAAAAAAGGGTAGAGTGTGGGGGGGGGGGGGTTTGGAGGTGTTCCCTAAATAATGATCTCCAGAGGGGGGAGGGGGGGACCACTACACTACAGAAATAAAAAAAAATATTTAAAGTAGTTTATAGATACTGGCAGACAGCAGCCAATACCTAAGATGGCGGACAAAGGTAGAGAGGGAGGGTTATAGAGCTGTTTGGGAGGGATCAGGTAGGTTGGAGGGTAAGGGGGGGTTCCTACACTGCAGAAAATATTAGAAAAAAAATTTTTTTTAATAAAAATGTCTTAACTCTTCATAATGGCAGACTGTCTGCCAGCACCTAAGATGGTAGTGACCAGTGGGGGTGAGGGAGAAAAGAGAGCTGTTTAGGAGATATCAGGGGGTGGGAAGTGTCAGGTAGGAGGGTAATCTTATAAAATCTTATCTTATCTTAAATATATAGTTTTGACAAGTAAATAAAAACAATAAAAAAAGCTCTTCTATTTAAATTGAGCGATAGCAATAATGCTAAAAATTCACTGGTATTTTGGGCAAGTTCTTCTCTGAAAGTTCCAGTAGTGAAGGGGTTAATTTGCATAAAAATGTAATGGAATTTACATCCAAGGTGTCTGGCAATCTAGTCTTTACTGTTCACACTGTAGAATTAGGGTAGAGTGAAAATGAACTTTTATGGGTGTCACATACATTTGAAAAATAAACAACCTTGACATATGAATTTAAAAAGTAGACCAAGATTGTCTATATTAAATTAAAATGTCCACTCTGGAGTTTATTTATCTCCTACACTATTTGTGAGCTCTCTGTCCCACCCTAACAAAAGATTCCAACTTGACACCGTCATTTAGCCACCAATCAGCAAGCGCTACCCAGGTGCGGAACCAAAAATGGTCCGGCAACTAAGCTTATATTCCTGGTTTTCAAATAAAGATACCAAGAGAACATAGAAACATTGATAATAGGAGTAAATTGGAAAGTTGCTTAAAATTCCATGCTCTATATAAATCATGAAAGTAAAGATTTGGGTTGTCTGAGCTGAGCTCCAAAAGTTTTTAGCCTTAGAAGCTATTTTATTTGAACCCTTATTACGCTAAAATAGTCTGGCATATCAGGAACACAGCCTAAAGCAGATTGAGAGTCGGGGAAATATTAGTCAGGGAATATTAGTGGCCGGCCTGATATCTCCTTCCCACGCACGAGGCTAAGGCTGAGACCGACCTGGTGGCCTGCAAGGTCAACCGTCACGAGTAGTGTTCCCCCTACACTATCTTGGGTCGGACAGTAAGACCCAGACACCACAAGTGCTCCTGGGGTAGGCAGAGGGAGCGGGAGAGCTGCCGCAGCTGAGGCAGACTTCAGAGGATGGCGGAGGCCTGTAGGTGCGTGCAGGACACAGACAATCACAGAGACAGAGGGATCCACCGCACGGAAGCAGAATCTTGGCGCCTCCTGAGTTAAAGCAGATCCTAGAGCCAAGAAGGAGGTGAGGAAACATCTAGACATGGGGAAGATCTGGTGAGCTGAGTTGCTTCTGAGGGGGAGCCGCCATCTTGCCTTCGATGTAAGTGCGTAGGCCCACAGATCCGCACACACACGCAGCGGAGCTAAACCCAAGCTCTCCATAAGTGATACCAATAACCCTCACGACATAGAGGCTGAAAAAGCCACAAGGATAATGATAGCCCACACGCCAGCACCCATTTAGGCCTCAGTAACGAAGGGGCTGAGCTGACTTAATCATATAAAAGTGAGAGGGGACCCATACTAGTAGCTTCAAGACCTACACACAGACCCGGGTCAGTAAAAGATAGATATAGGCTCCTGAAATTAAGCTACCCACAGAGACACACCCACAGCTTTATTGGGAAATAGACAGAGACTCTGCAGGCCTGCCAGGACCACCTATATTAAGCAGGCATAAAGTACTGGGCATAGACTGACTATCACAAAGGAGGGATATCCTGAAACTGGCCCCAAAGACCATAAGCATCTATAAGCAGAGTTGTTTGAGCTCCATAAGAAATACCCCTCTTCTAGACACTGCAGAAGAGTGAAATGCTAATACCACAGGTCCATATAAATTTCATGTAAATGACAATGCAGAGGTGAAGGGGGGTCCCGCCAGTTGAGATGAAAAAAAAGATAGATAAATATACTGCAACATGGTCATGAAGTAAAGGCCCACACCCCAAGGTGTATTGATATACAGAGGCAGACGCGGTATTGCAACACTGTAAAGTAATACTCTACAGCAAACACAGGCAATCAGCGGTTAATCCATAACCAAATACTTGATATGGGACATTGCGGAGACTGAGACCTGTATAAATGTGCAGGAGAGTCCAGAAAAACAGCAGATAATAGATGGCCACTAGGAGAGTGGTGAAGTGGGACAAGTCGACAACAAAGCCTGCAGCAATGACTTAATTCTTTAAATCTTCTCAAACGCACAAAACTAATAAAGATGTGGATTTGGAAGAAGAATCAGATCAAGATATTGCACAAAAGACAGAAGATGATACTCCTTTTACAAAGCTGACCTGCGGACATTGGTCTCCAAAAAGGACATAGCCGATAACTTTGAGAAGCTTTGGGAAAAAATAGACTCTATTCACACGTCTGTCACCAACAGCTTATTGGAAATCAAATCTGATATGACTTATATAGGGAACAGGATAGATATCCTAGAAGATCAGAAAGATGCAATGATAGAGAATGTGGATAAAAACATAATTTATGCTTACCTGATAAATTTATTTCTCTTGTAGTGTATCCAGTCCACGGATCATCCATTACTTGTGGGATATTCTCCTTCCCAACAGGAAGTTGCAAGAGGATCACCCACAGCAGAGCTGCTATATAGCTCCTCCCCTAACTGCCATATCCAGTCATTCGACCGAAACAAGCCGAGAAAGGAGAAACCATAGGGTGCAGTGGTGACTGTAGTTTAATTAAAATTTAGACCTGCCTGAAAAGGACAGGGCGGGCCGTGGACTGGATACACTACAAGAGAAATAAATTTATCAGGTAAGCATAAATTATGTTTTCTCTTGTTAAGTGTATCCAGTCCACGGATCATCCATTACTCGTGGGATACCAATACCAAAGCTAAAGTACACGGATGATGGGAGGGACAAGGCAGGAACATTAAACAGAAGGAACCACTGCCTGTAGAACCTTTCTCCCAAAAACAGCCTCCGAAGAAGCAAAAGTGTCAAATTTGTAAAATTTGGAAAAGGTGTGAAGCGAAGACCAAGTCGCAGCCTTGCAAATCTGTTCAACAGAGGCCTCATTTTTAAAGGCCCAGGTGGAAGCCACAGCTCTAGTAGAATGAGCTGTAATCCTTTCAGGAGGCTGCTGTCCAGCAGTCTCATAGGCTAAGCGTATTATGCTCCGAAGCCAAAAAGAAAGGGAGGTTGCCAAGGCCTTCTGACCTCTCCTCTGTCCAGAGTAAACAACAAACAGGTTAGATGTTTGGCGAAAATCTTTAGTAGCCTGTAAGTAAAACTTCAAGGCACGGACTACGTCTACATTATGCAAAAGACGTTCCTTCTTTGAAGAAGGATTAGGACATAATGATGGAACAACAATCTCTTGATTCTTATTCTTGTTAGAAACCACCTTAGGTAAAAACCCAGGTTTTGTACGCAGAACAACTTTATCTGAATGAAAGATCAGATAAGGAGAATCACAATGTAAGGCAGATAACTCCGAGACTGTTCGAGCCGAGGAAATAGCCATCAGAAAAAGAACTTTCCATGAAAGAAGTTTGATATCAATAGAATGAAGGGGTTCAAACGGAACCCCTTGAAGAACTTTAAGACCCAAGTTTAAGCTCCATGGAGGAGCAACAGGTTTAAACACAGGATTAATTCTAACTAAAGCCTGACAAAATGCCTGAACGTCTGGAACTTCTGCCAGACGCTTGTGTAAAAGAATAGACAGAGCAGAAATCTGTCCCTTTAAAGAACTAGCTGATAATCCTTTGTCCAAACCGTCTTGGAGGAAGGACAATATCCTAGGAATCCTAACCCTACTCCATGAGTAATTCTTGGATTCACACCAATGAAGATATTTACGCCATATCTTGTGGTAAATTTTCCTGGTGACAGGCTTTCGTGCCTGTATTAAGGTATCAATTACTGACTCGGAGAAGCCATGCTTTGATAGGATCAAGCGTTCAATCTCTATGCAGTCAGTCTCAGAGAAAGTAGATTTGGATGATTGAAAGGACCTTGTATTAAAAGGTCTTGTCTCAGAGGCAGAGTCCATGGTGGAAAGGATGACATGTCCACTAGGTATGCATACCAGGTCCTGCGTGGCCACGCAGGCGCTATCAATATCACCGATGCTCTTTCCTGTTTGATTTTGGCAATCAGACGAGGGAGCAGAGGAAACGGTGGAAACACATAAGCCAGGTTGAAGAACCAAGGCGCTGCTAGAGCATCTATCAGTGCCGCTTCTGGGTCCCTGGACCTGGATCCGTAACAAGGAAGCTTGGCGTTCTGGCGAGACGCCATGAGATCCAATTCTGGTTTGCCCCAACGGAGAACCAATTGAGCAAACACCTCAGGATGGAGTTCCCATTCCCCCGGATGAAAAGTCTGACGACTTGGAAAATCCGCCTCCCAGTTCTCTACACCTGGGATATGGATCGCTGACAGGTGGCAAGAGTGAGTCTCTGCCCAGCGAATTATCTTGGAGACTTCTGACATCGCTAGGGAACTCCTGGTTCCCCCTTGATGGTTGATGTAAGCCACAGTTGTGATGTTGTCCGACTGAAATCTGATGAACCTCAGTGTTGCTAGCTGAGGCCAAGCCAGAAGAGCATTGAATATTGCTCTTAACTCCAGAATATTTATTGGGAGGAGTTTCTCCTCCTGAGTCTATGAACCCTGAGCCTTCAGGGAGTTCCAGACTGCACCCCAACCTAGAAGGCTGGCATCTGTTGTTACAATTGTCCAATCTGGTCTGCGAAAGGTCATACCCTTGGACAGATGGGCCCGAGATAACCACCAGAGAAGAGAATCTCTGGTTTCCTGATCCAGATTTAGTAGAGGGGACAAATCTGTGTAATCCCCATTCCACTGACTGAGCATGCATAATTGCAGCAGTCTGAGATGTAGGCGCGCGAATGGCACTATGTGCATCGCCACTACCATTAAGCCGATTACTTCCATGCACTGAGCCACCGTGGGGCGTGGAATGGAGTGAAGAACACGGCAAACATTTAGAAGTTTTGATAACCTGGACTCCGTCAGGTAAATTTTCATTTCTACAGAATCTTTTAGAGTCCCTAGGAAGGAAACCCTCGTGAGAGGAGATAGAGAACTCTTTTCTTCGTTCAATTTCCACCCATGCGACTTCAGGAATGCCAGAACTATCTCTGTATGAGATTTGGCAATTTGAAAGCTTGACGCCTGTATCAGGATATCATCCAGGTAAGGAGCCACCGCTATGCCTCGCGGTCTTAGGACCGCCAGAAGTGAGCCCAGAACCTTTGTAAAAATTCTTGGGGCTGTAGCCAACCCGAATGGAAGAGCTACAAATTGGTAATGCCTGTCTAGAAAGGCAAACCTCAGGAACTGATGATGATTCTTGTGAATCGGAATGTGAAGGTAGGCATCCTTTAAGTCCACTGTGGTCATGTACTGACCCTCTTGGATCATGGGTAAAATGGTTCGAATAGTTTCCATCTTGAATGACGGAACTCTGAGGAATTTGTTTAGGATCTTTAAATCCAAAATTGGTCTGAAGGTTCCCTCTTTTTTGGGAACCACAAACAAATTTGAATAAAACCCCTGTCCTTGTTCCGTCTGCGGAACTGGATGGATCACTCCCATTACAAGGAGATCTTGTACGCAGCTTAGGAATGCCTCTTTCTTTATCTGGTTTGCAGATAATCTTGAAAGGTGAAATCTCCCTTGTGGAGGAGAAGCTTTGAAGTCCAGAAGATATCCCTGAGATATGATCTCCAACGCCCAGGGATCCTGAACATCTCTTGCCCATGCCTGGGCGAAGAGAGAGAGTCTACCCCCTACTAGATCTGTTGTCGGATAGGGGGCCGCTCCTTCATGCTGTCTTAGAGGCAGTAGCAGGCTTTCTGGCCTGCTTGCCCTTGTTCCAGGACTGGTTAGGTTTCCAGGCCTGCTCGGATTGAGCAAAAGTTCCCACTTGTTTTGAAGCAGAGGAAGTTGATGCTGTACCTGCCTTGAAATTTCGAAAGGCACGAAAATTAGACTGTTTGGCCTTTGATTTGGCCCTGTCCTGAGGAAGGGTATGACCCTTACCTCCAGTAATGTCAGCAATAATTTCTTTCAAACCAGGCCCGAATAAGGTCTGCCCCTTGAATGGAATGTTGAGTAATTTAGACTTTGAAGTCACATCAGCTGACCAGGATTTGAGCCATAGCGCCCTACACGCCTGGATGGCGAATCCGGAATTCTTAGCCGTTAGTTTAGTCAAATGGACAATGGCATCAGAAACAAATGAGTTAGCTAGCTTAAGAGTTCTAAGCTTGTCAACAATTTCAGTCAATGGAGCTGTCTGGATGGCCTCTTCCAGGGCCTCAAACCAGAATGCCGCCGCCGCAGCAGTGACAGGCGCAATGCATGCAAGGGGCTGTAAAATAAAACCTTGTTGAATAAACATTTTCTTAAGGTAACCCTCTAATTTTTTATCCATTGGATCTGAAAAAGCACAACTGTCCTCAACCGGGATAGTGGTACGCTTTGCTAAAGTAGAAACTGCTCCCTCCACCTTAGGGACAGTCTGCCATAAGTCCCGTGTAGTGGCATCTATTGGAAACATTTTTCTAAATATAGGAGGTGGGGAAAAGGGCACACCGGGCCTATCCCACTCCTTACTAATAATTTCTGTAAGCCTTTTAGGTATTGGAAAAACATCAGTACTCACCGGCACTGCATAGTATTTATCCAGCCTACACAATTTCTCTGGCACTGCAATTGTGTCACAGTCATTCAGAGCAGCTAATACCTCCCCAAGCAATACACAGAGGTTCTCAAGGTTAAGTTTAAAATTAGAAATCTCTGAATCAGGTCTCCCCGATTCAGAGACGTCACCCACAGACTGAAGCTCTCCGTCCTCAGGTTCTGCATATTGTGACGCAGTATCAGACATGGCTCTTACAGCATCTACGCGCTCTGTATCTCGTCTAACCCCAGAGCTATCGCGCTTGCCTCTCAATTCAGGCAATCTGGATAATACCTCTGACAGGGTATTATTCATGATTGCAGCCATGTCCTGCAAAGTAATCGCTATGGGCGTCCCTGATGTACTTGGCGCCATATTAGCGTGCGTCCCTTGAGCGGGAGGCGAAGGGTCCGACACGTGGGGAGAGTTAGTCGGCATAACTTCCCCCTCGACAGACCCCTCTGGTGACAATTCTTTTATAGATAAAGACTGATCTTTACTGTTTAAGGTGAAATCAATACATTTAGTACACATTCTCCTATGGGGCTCCACCATGGCTTTTAAACATAATGAACAAGTATCCTCTGTTTCAGACATGTTTGTACAGACTAGCAATGAGACTAGCAAGCTTGGAAAACACTTTAAAGCAAGTTAACAAGCAATATAAAAAAACGTTACTGTGCCTTTAAGAGAAACAAATTTTGACAAAATTTGAAATAACAGTGAAAAAAGGCAGTTACACTAACAAAGTTTTTACAGTGCATGTAACAAGTCAGCAAAGCATTGCACCCACTTGCAAATGGATGATTAACCCCTTAATAACAAAAACATAATAATGACAAAAACGTTTTTTAAACAGTCACAACAACTGCCACAGTCTTCTGTGATTGTTACCCTCCTCAAACACGACTTTGAAGCCTTTTGAGCCCTTCAGAGATGTCCTGTATCATGCAGAGGGAAGCTGAATGTCTCTGTCAGTATTTTTATCTGCACAGAAAAGCACTAAAATAGGCCCTTCCCACTCATATTGCAACAGTGGAAAGCCTTTTACTAGGCAAAAATCAAGCCAGCCATGTGGAAAAAAAACTAGGCCCCAATAAGTTTTGTTACCAAACATATATAAAAACGATTAACATGCCAGCAAACGTTTTATATTACACTTTTATAAGAGTATGTATCTCTGTTAATAAGCCTGATACCAGTCGCTATCACTGCATTTAAGGCTTAACTTACATTAATCCGGTATCAGCAGCATTTTTCTAGCAAATTCCATCCCTAGAAATATATTAACTGCACATACCTTATTGCAGGAAAACCTGCACGCCATTCCCCCTCTGAAGTTACCTCACTCCTCAGAATATGTGAGAATGGCAGTGGATCTTAGTTACTTCTGCTAAGATCATAGAAATCACAGGCAGATTCTTCTTCTAATGCTGCCTGAGATGAAACAGTACACTCCGGTACCATTTAAAAATAACAAACTTTTGATTGAAGTTAAAAAACTAACTATAATACACCACTCTCCTCTTACTACGTCCATCTTTGTTGAGAGTTGCAAGAGAATGACTGGATATGGCAGTTAGGGGAGGAGCTATATAGTAGCTCTGCTGTGGGTGATCCTCTTGCAACTTCCTGTTGGGAAGGAGAATACCCCACAAGTAATGGATGATCCGTGGACTGGATACACTTAACAAGAGAAATATTGCAGGCTGTCTCCTCACAATAACAACTTCTACTGAAGCTCCAAGACAAGCTAGATGATTTTGAGAATAGGAGCAGGAGGAATAATCTCAGATCAAAAACAGTTCCAGAGGAGGTGACCCACAAGGAGCTCTTGGCATACATCTCTCAACTATTCAGCCAAATCACAGGATTCTCTCCAGATTATGTGTTCCATGTCGAAAGGGCCCACAGGGCCTTAAAAGCAAAACCAAAGAACGGTCTCCCTCCGCGAGATGTGGTAATCAAGCTCACCTTCTTTCCAGATAAAGAAAAGATTCTCCAAGCTGCTAGGAAGAACCCCACCTTCAAGTTCCAAGGTAATGTGATACAGTTTTATCAGGACTTAGGTCTCCTACCCTGCAATGCAGAAGCGCTTTGAGGCCCCTCACTGCACTCTTGAGGAAGCAACAAATCCAATATAGATGGGGCTTCCCCTTTGCCTTATTTATAATTAAGGATACCAAGATCATAACCATCAAAGAACCAGAGGATATACCGGAAGTCTGTAAGGTGCTAGGCCTCAAAACTCCACAATTTCCTCTACAGGACTTATCTCCGACACACAGACCGCCATCTGACCAATTATCAGCCCAAACCAAATGGCACAAGATTACCCACAAAAGGCAAAAGACAAAAGAATCCAGAGAAAAAAAAGACGCTTAACCAACTCCTCTAGGCCATATGTAGCAGGAGAGAGAGACATTATTGCCTTATGACCACCTCCGGTGGCAGATCTGGTGGTGGTCTGGGGACGTGGTCTTTCTCTGGGGTTGTGCTTGTGACTGTTGGGTTACGCAAACCTTGAAGTCTTTATGACCAGTGACTTTATTGCTTACCACAATACAGAAATATTGTTTACAGTATTTAATTGTTGTTTTCATATTGATGCTGATACCCCCGCACCCCCCTCTAACAAGAGGGAAAGTAGCGAGTATTCAATACTCAAAATGTTCTTCTCTACAAAATAGTTGTCCTTTTCAGTGACACCTCCACGATGCCTCTCAGCGAGATCCAGGTTTATCTATTAAACTTTAAGTCTAGTGATAAAAATGTCTACTTAAAAGGTAATGAATTACACTCTCAGCATACACATAACACTAATACAGGAGTTTAGTGGTTATAATGTCCTCTAATATAAAAGGTAGTATCTCACAACGTCACAGGGCTGAATACAGATACCAAACGCAGAGTAGCGATGACACAGTACACATCACTAAACGCTAACCTTTTATTCTTACAGGAAACACATTTCCTCAAATCAACTATTCCCAAATATTGGGCAAAACACTTCTCCACCCATTACCTGGCCACAGCGACTACTAAGAAAAGAGGAGTATAGAGACTGATACATGGCGCCATGGGCTTCACCCATGAATGCACTATAGCAGACCCAGAGGGGCGATATATGATAGTCAGGGGACAGATGTTAGATACAGACATAACCCTTTGTAACTTATACGTCCTTAACGAGAATCAACACACCTTTTTTAAAGCATATTGCCCAGCTCCTGACTCAATGGTCACAGACTAAAATTATACTAGCAGGGGACTTTAATATTACTATGACTCAACTACGATCTGTCAACAATAACCCCTTAACTAACAAAAACCTCTGACATAATCGCCTTTTCAAAGCAATCCGAGATTCATTAGCCCCGCACTCCCTAGTTGATACTTGTTACACATTATACGGTGAAACTAATGATACCACATTCTATTCTGCAGCCCATAGATCGTATATAACATTAGACTATATATATATATATATATCAGTCAGATATAACAGTCAATGCTGCAGAGCTCAAATATCCATGCCTGCGTATGGTCAGACCATTCTATTGTCTCTTTGTCTATTGGGGGGTTGCGGGACACCCAGCGTAGCGGAACTTGGATATTCCACCCATTACTCCTGAAAGACCCCCAGATACATGACAACATCCTTCGCGCACTGGTAGAATATTGGGGAATTAATATCGACACTACAGTGAATCCGATTCATACTTGGGCAGCAAACAAGGTGGTAGTAAGGGGGCTACTTATACAAGAGAAAGTTAAGCTAAACAAGAGACACAAAAACCAAATTAGGCAGCTACACGAAGAGGTGGAGGCCCTAGAGAGACAACATAAACTGACACGGAGCCCGACGCTACTACATAACCTCCAGACTAAGAAGACATTAGCTTCAATACTTAATTCCCAAGCCGCCAGGGCAATACATAAACTCAAAGCACAATACTTTGTCTATGCTAACAAGCCTGACAGATATATGGCCCATAAGATTAGGGAAAGATGCAGAGCTTCAGCTATTCCACTAATAGAAACTGTAAGTGGATCTATGACTTCCCATCCACAGGCCATAGTGGACACCTTTGCGACTTTTTATAGTAAATTATATGATGGGGAGAAGGTTAGTCACAACTCAACGCCCTAAACGCCCCGATTTCCAATATGGAAGTACTAAGGGCCGTCAAGGACCATAAACCAGGCAAAGTGGCTGGCCCAGATGGGTTCACAGGGGAATACTACAAACTGTTCCGTAGTGCATTGCTCCCCCATCTGACCAAATTTTGTAATTATATTTTAGAAGGAAACCCCATTCCAAGGGAATTATTGCTTGCAAAATTAGTGGTAATTCCAAAACCAGACAAAGACCACAAAAAGTGCCAACACTACAGACCAATATCATTGATTAACCAGGACCTGAACATTTTTACCAAGATTCTGGCTAACCGCCTGAAAGTGCTCTTACCTGGCTTGATACAGGTGGGGTTTATAAAGGACAGGGAGGCCCCAGATAATATACAAAGGACCATTGACCTTGTCCACTACTTAGGTGAATCCCGAACGTCTTCTTTGCTGTTGGTGCTGGATGCGGAGAAGGCGTTCGACAGAATAGACTGGGGACACATGGTCATGGTCTTACAAAAGATGGGTTTTGACATCTCCTTCATGACAGCAATACAGGCAATTTACTCTGAACCTCAGGCACAGGTGTCTGCGGGAGAATACAAATCGGGTATTTTTCCCATTCTCAATTGTACCAGACAGGGGTGTCCCCTGTCGCCATTGTTATTCGCCCTCTGTATCGAGCGACTAGCAGCAACTATTAGGATGCACCCAGACATTGCGGGAGTCAGACTGGCAGATAAGGAATACAAATAAGCCCTTTTTGCGGATGACGTGTTATTAACGATCACTAAGCCTCTCATATCTCCCCCTAGCCTGTATGGGGTCCTGGACGTGTTCTCTAGAGTCTCAGGGTACAAGATAAATGCGAAGCCCTCCCCATAGCCATCCTGAACCAAACTCAGAAATTACTAGAAATAAACTATTTCAAATGGGTGAAACATACCCTTAGATACTTGGGAATTAGCTTACCTTCTCAGCCTCAGCTCTTGTACAAGTACAATTATACTCTGTTATTTCTCCAGGTCAAAAAAGACCTGATGAAATTAACTATAAAACTATAACTTTTCTTGGTTGGGTAGGCTGGCTGCAATAAAAATGAATGTCCTACCACGTATATTGTACCTGTTCAGAGCTCTACCTATTAGAATAGTTAAAACAGATTTAGAAAAGATGCAATCGGAACTGTTGTCCTTTATTAGAGGACCTAAGACGGCTAGGATCACTAAAACAATAGACAAAAACACTGGGGGGGTGCCCCAAATCTGATTAATTACTATAGAGCAGCCAGAGCGGCAAAAGACTCTATGCTACTAAAGAGGTCAGGGGAAGCAGTGTGGACTTCCCTTGAGGCAGCAATAGGGGCCTGGAAATACCCAGACTCGGCTGTTTGGAACCCACGTGTTGCACCCACAACGGATACCCCATCTAAAACCTATACACTGGAACTGACTATAGACTTATGGGCGAAATTGAGGAGGAGAGGGGACCTTTTCCCTGACCATTCCTTGCTGACACCACTTAGATACTTATTACAGGGAGATGCGCGGGCGCAGTTGGGGAAATGGGAAAACAAGGGATTATATAGGGTAGCAGACATTCTAGAAAACAAGACAATTCTATCTTTTTCCCAATTGCAGGCAATAATTGACCCTCTCAAGCTCCACTGGTATCTATACCTTCAACTACGTTCTTCCCTTCAACCATTTAAAAAAAAAAAAAAACACCAAACAAGGTGTCCAGTATCTTGGAGACGTGTAGCACCGGACCCCATAGAGCCAAGCACTCCATTTCCCGACTGTATGTCGCCTTCCAATTCCCTCAGAACAAAGCTAAGACACAGATAATGCTAGCGTGGGTGGGAGATTTAGAAATAGTCAAGGAGGTGCTGGACTGGGAGTCACTATTTCAGACAGCAGATACATTTCTCGAGTGCTGACTTGAGGGAGAATACCATGAAAACCATATTCCGTTGGTACCTGACTCCAGTGAGAACCGCACACATGAGCCCTCAAGGTAGTAATTGGTGTTACAGGGGATGCGGGTGGTGGGAGTGTGGAGAAATTCCAGAGATCTGGAGACGGCTATCATCTTTTATTGGCCACCTAATCGGCGAAGAGTTTACACTCACTATACAACAGGCCCTGCTGAATGAACCTATAGACGATTTTCATAGACACTTAAAAACCTTTGTTAGAATAGTGTGTACAGCTACTAGAACCCACTATACAACAGGCCCTGCTGCATGAACCTATAGACGATTTTCATAGACACTTAAAAACCTTTGTTAGAATAGTGTGTACAGCTACTAGAAACTGCATAGCAAAATGTTGGAAAACTGGTGCCCCATCCTGGCTAGAAGAATAAAAATAGAAACAACACATATATAGTATGTACGAAACAGCAGCTGTTATTTTGAACAATAGGGACTTAGTCAATAATGTTTGGTACTACTGGTTGAACAAGGAGAGGCGGAGGTTGTGATCAAGACTAAACTTTTAAGCAGAAAGAGGTATTGTGATATATGTTTTCACAGCAATATATTTGATTTCAAACTTGGTGTCACTGACTCCTACCCTATCCCCTCCTTCCCCTCCTTCCCCCATTAAGGTTTGATGTTATTGTTTTATATTTATTGATGTAAAATATCTATATGTAAGATAGAACACATTGTAGATTTGAGTAGAAAAGATGGAATAATGGGATCAGCGGGTTAAAGACCTCTCACAGAAGGACTCACTAGACAGAGATATTTATGTTTAGAAGAATCAGAAGAGTTTAAGAATGGGAGTCCAATGCTATGCTTATAATTGACAAGACGTTTAAGTTTCTCTTTATTTTGCATGTGGTCTTTGATCTAGGGTGCCCTATGTTTTAATCTGCATTGTGTATGATGTTTATGCTTTATGTAAACCTCAATAAAAATATTTAAACATAAAATAGCAAACTCTAAAAGTAAATTCAAAATTAAACTTTTTTATGATTGAGACAGAGCATGTCATTTAAAGACATTTTTAAATGTTTCTATTATCAAATTTACTTTGTCCTCTTGGAATCCTTTCTTAAAAATATTATGTAAATATTCTCAAAAGCAGCAGTGCTAGTGCTGGTGATTGGTGTTTTCACACATTTGTCTTATCATTGGCTCTGGGGCTGTCTTTAACTGTGTGTTTTTAATTGCAGGGGGTTAAACACATACTTATATACAAGCAAAAGTGCAACATTAAAATCCTCTAACATATTAGAGTATTTTCTTTTTGCACTTTTATATCCCTATAAGAATTGGTATGCTGAGAAACAAAAATGTGTACATATTATACTAGAAGTAAATACAGTTAGGGCATTTAAAAAGGGACACATGTCTGGCCTGTATTCCAACAAAATGGATCTGAAATTAAACAGTCAATGGGTTAAAAAAATATTGTACAAACCATTAAGAATTACAGCAGTTTTCAAACAAACTCCCCCATTTTCAGAGGCTTAAAACTTTTGGACAAAGTAACATATCTATAAATAAAAGGAACATTCTTAAAAGAAACATTATAGCGATTTTAAAAATAAAATCTATTAAAAAGTTTAAGTTTTCTGATATATCAGTTAGGTATAATTTGTTTTATATTTTATGGTGTTAATGTTATATCCCTTAGAAATAGTTTAAGATTTAATTTCCCACGGGAATGTATTTCCAGTTTCCAATAATTTGTGGCATACACATGACTGCTATACACCACAGAACATGCGCAGTTTCAAGTTATCTTCATCACACATATATACTGTATATATACACTTTTTGGACTTAAAGTGGGCCCACTCATAATATACTTTAATAAGGTGGATGATCACCATAAGCATAGTTTTTAAACTCTTTGGCACCAACTGATAGCTACACATTTTTATTTATTTTTATATATATTTTTAGATAATAAAAGCACAGGTAGTCCTCAGTTTACGCTAGGGTTAGGTTCCAGGAGGAATGGTTGTAAATCGAAACCGTTGTAAATTGAAACCCAGTTTATAATGTAAGTCAATGGGAAGTGAGGGAGCTAGGTTCATGCCCCTCTCAAAATTGTCATAAGTAACACCCAATACATTAATTTTAAAGGTTTTAAATGAAGACTTTAAAGGCTAAACAGCATTATAAAACTAATAATATAGAGTGTATCATCAGCAAACTAAGTTTAATGAACAAAAACATTTGCTAAACATCACCTAATAAAATAATTACACAACAGATTGCATCATCATCATCAAACTAAGTTTAATGAACAAAAACGTTTTTTTACTTGCATTTTTCTGCAATCAGTTCTCTGCATTGTTAGCATGTTAGATAATATTGGGTCTGCACCTATTCTATGCATTTCAATCTGCAGTGATTAATAAGCAGTTAGGCACCCTCATTTCAAGCAGCTGGACAGGAATATAATAGAGAAGTGGCTGCAAGATTTTGCTCGATGGGTCTTGTCTGATCTGTATACACAGATCAATTTCAGGCTGTTAAACTAGCTTAACTTTGCTGAAACACAAACTGACAGCTCCACCTACTGGCTATTTTAATTAGTGCACTGATTTTTAATGCATTTCAATAGCAGTCCCATGACTCTGAAAAAAAAAGGAAATTTATGCTTACCTGATAAATTGATTTCTTCTATGATATGACGAGTCCACGGATTCATCCTTTACTTGTGGGATATTATCCTCCTGCTAACAGGAAGTGGCAAAGAGCACCACAGCAGAGCTGTCTATATAGCTCCTCCCTTGACTCCACCCCCCAGTCATTCGACCGAAGGTATAGGAAGAAAAAGGAGAAACTAAAAGGTGCAGAGGTGACTGAAGTTTTAAACCAAAAAATATAATTTGTCTTAAATTGACAGGGCGGGCCGTGGACTTGTCGTATCATAGAAGAAATCAATTTATCAGGTAAGCATAAATGTCCTTTTCTTCTATAAGATATGAGTCCACGGATTCATCCTTTACTTGTGGGATACAATACCAAAGCTATAGGACACGGATGAACGGGAGGGACAAGACAGATACCTAAACAGAAGGCACCACTGCTTGTAGAACTTTTCTACCAAAAATAGCCTCCGAAGAAGCAAAAGTATCAAATTTGTAAAATTTGGAAAATGTATGAAGGGAAGACCAAGTCGCAGCCTTACAAATCTGTTCAACAGAAGCATCGTTTTTAAAAGCCCATGTGGAAGCCACCGCTCTAGTACAATGAGCTGTAATTTTTTCAGGAGGCTGCTGTTCAGCAGTCTCGTATGCCAAACGGATGATGCTTTTCAGCCAAAAAGAAAGAGAGGTAGCCGTAGCTTTTTGACCTCTAAGTTTTCCAGAACAGACAACAAACAGAGAAGATGTTTGACGGAAATCCTTGGTCGCTTGCAAGTAAAACTTCAAGGCACGAACCACGTCCAAGTTATGCAACAGACGCTCCTTCTTAGAAGACAGGTTAGGACACAGAGAAGGAACAACAATTTCCTGATTAATATTCTTATTAGAAACAACCTTAGGAAGGAATCCAGGTTTAGTACGCAAAACCACATTATCAGAATGGAATATAAGATAAGGAGAGTCGCATTGTAACGCAGATAGCTCAGAAACTCTTCGAGCAGAAGAGATAGCTACTAAAAACAGAACTTTCCAAGATAGAAGTTTAATATCTATGGAATGCATGGGTTCAAACAGAACCCCTTGAAGAACTTTTAGAACTAAATTCAAACTCCATGGCGGAGCAACAGGTTTAAAAACAGGCTTAATTCTAACCAAAGCCTGGCAAAACGACTGAACGTCTGGGACATCAGCCAGACGCTTGTGTGATAAGATTGACAAAGCAGAAATCTGTCCCTTTAAGGAACTAGCTAATAACCCCTTCTCCAATCCTTCTTGGAGAAAGGACAAAATCCTAGGAATCCTGATCTTACTCCATGAGTAGCCTTTGGATTTGCACCAATAAAGATATTTACGCCATATCTTATGATAAATTTTCCTAGTGACAGGCTTTCAAGCCTGAATTAAGGTATCAATGACCGACTCAGAGAATCCCCGCTTAGATAAAATCAAGCGTTCAATCTCCAGGCAGTCAGCCGCAGAGAAACTAGATTTGGATGTTGGAACGGACCCTGAATGAGAAGGTCCTGTCTCAGTGGCAGTTTCCACGGTGGCAGAGATGACATTTCCACCAGGTCTGCATACCAAGTCCTGCGTGGCCACGCAGGCGCTATCAAGATTACCGAAGCCTTTTCCTGTTTGATTCTGGCAATCAGACGAGGTAGGAGAGGAAAAGGAGGAAACACATAAGCCAGGTTGAACGGCCACGGTACTGCTAGAGCATCTATCAGTACTGCTTGAGGATCCCTTGATCTGGACCCGTAACAAGGAAGTTTGGCATTCTGATGAGATGCCATCAGATCCAATTCCGGTGTGCTCCATTGATGAATCAATTGTGCAAACACCTCCGGATGGAGCTCCCACTCCCCCGGATGAAAAATCTGACGACTTAGAAAATCCGCTTCCCAGTTCTCCACTCCTGGGATATATATTGCTGATAGATGGCAAGAGTGAGTCTCTGCCCATCAAATTATTTTGGAAACCTCTATCATCGCTAGTGAACTCTTTGTTCCCCCTTGATGATTGATATATGCTACAGTCGTGATATTGTCCGTCTGGAATCTTATGAAATTGGCCGAAGCCAGCTGAGGCCATGCCTGAAGTGCGTTGAATATCACTCTCAGTTCTAGAATATTTATTGGTAGTAGGGACTCTTCCTGAGTCCACACACCCTGAGCCTTCAGGGAATTCCAGACTGCACCCCAGCCCAAGAGGCTGGCGTCCATCGTCACTATGACCCATGCTGGCCTGCGGTAGCACATTCCCTGGGACAGATGATCCTGTGACAGATGATCCTGTGACAACCACCAAAGAAGAGAGTCTCTGGTCTCTAGATCCAGAGTTATCCGCTGAGATAAATCCGCATAATCCCCATTCCACTGTCTGAGCATGCACAGTTGCAGTGGTCTGAGATGTAAGCGAGCAAACGAACTATGTCCATTGACGCTACCATTAGTCCAATTACCTCCATACACTGTGCCACTGATAGCCGAAGAATGGAATGAAGTGCTCGGCAAGTGGTTAGGATCTTTGATTTTCTGACCTCCGTCAGAAAAATTTTCATGTCTACCGAGTCTATCAGAGTTCCTAGGAATGGAACTCTTGTTAGAGGAACAAGTAAACTATTTTTTATGTTCACCTTCCACCCGTGAGTTCTTAGAAAAGCCAACACGATGTCTGTGTGAGATTTGGCTAGATGGTAAGTTGGCGCCTGAATCAAAATATCGTCCAAATAGGGCGCCACTGCTATGCCCCGCGGCCTTAGAACCGCCAGAAGGGACCCTAGCACCTTTGTGAAAAATCTGGGAGCTGTGGCCAACCCGAAAGGAAGGGCCACAAACTGGTAATGTTTGTCCAGGAAGGTGAACCTGAGGAACTGGTGATGATCTTTGTGGATAGGAATGTGAAGATACGCATCCTTCAAATCCATGGTAGTCATATATTGAACATCCTGGATCATTGGTAAAATTGTCCGAATGGTCTCAATCTTGAAGGATGGGACTCTGAGAAATTTGTTTAGAGTTTTGAGATCTAAAATCGATCTGAAGGTTCCCTCTTTTTTGGGAACCACGAACAGATTGGAGTAAAACCCCTGCCCTTGTTCTACGTTTGGAACTGGGCAGATTACACCCATGGTATATAGGTCTTCTACACAGCGTTAGAACGCCTCTCTTTTTGTCTGGTTTACAGACAAACGTGAAAGATGAAATCTCCCCCTTGGGAGAGAATCTTTGAATTCTAGACGATACCCCTGGGTCACAATTTCTAATGCCCAGGAATCCTGAACGTCTCTTGCCCAAGCCTGAGCGAAGAGAGAAAGTCTGCCCCCAACTAGATCCGGTCCCGGATCGGGGGCTGCCCCTTCATGCTGTCTTGGGAGCAGCAGGAGGCTTCTTGGCCTGTTTACCTTTATTCCAGGTCTGGTTAAGTCTCCAGACTGACTTGGATTGTGCAAAATTCCCCTCCTGCTTTGTGGCGGAGGAGGAAGTAGAGGGGCCACCTTTAAAGTTTCGAAAGGAACGAAAATTATTTTGCTTGGCCCTCATCTTAACCGTCTTGTCCTGAGGAAGGGCATGGCCCTTACCTATAGTAATGTCGGAAATGAGCTCCTTCAGTTCAGGCCCGAATAGGGTCTTACCCTTGAAAGGAATAGCTAACAGCTTAGATTTTGATTACACATCAGCAGACCAAGACTTAAGCCAAAACGCTCTACGCGCTAAATTGGCAAAGACTGCATTCTTTGCCGCTAATTTAGCCATATGAAAAACGGCATCTGTAATAAAAGAATTAGCTAGCTTGAGAGCCTTAATTCTATCTAAAATATCATCTAATGGGGTCTCAACCATAGGAGACTCCTCTAGAGCCTCAAACCAAAAAGCTGCTGCAGTAGTTACAGGAACAATGCACGCTATAGGTTGTAGAAGAAAACCCTGATGAATAAACAATTTCTTTAACAGACCCTCTAATTTTTTTATCCATAGGATCTTTGAAAGCACAACTGTCCTCAATAGGTATAGTTGTACGCTAAGCCAGGGTAGAAATAGCTCCCTCCACCTTAGGGACCGTCTTCCAGGAATCCCGAATGGTGTCAGATATGGGAAACATTTTCTTAAAAGTAGGAGGGGGAGAGAACGGAATGCCTGGTCTATCCCATTCCTTGGTAACAATGTTCGAAATTCTTCTAGGGACTGGAAAAACATTAGTGTAAGTAGGGACCTCAAGATATTTATCCATTT
The DNA here is from genome assembly GCF_027579735.1 of Bombina bombina. Taxonomy (NCBI): domain Eukaryota; kingdom Metazoa; phylum Chordata; class Amphibia; order Anura; family Bombinatoridae; genus Bombina; species Bombina bombina. The sequence goes on from NC_069504.1 coordinate 918,942,304, forward strand.
TAGACAATTTCTCTGGGGGAATGACAATAGGGTCACAATCATCCAGAGTCGCTAAAACCTCCCAGAGCAACAAGCGGAGGTGTTCAAGCTTAAATTTAAAGGCCGTCACATCTGAGTCTGTTTGAGGGAACAGCTTTCCTGAATCAGAAAGCTCTCCCTCAGACAGCAATTCCCCCACCCCCAAATCAGAACACCGTGAGGGTACATCGGAGATGGCCAATAAAGCATCAGAGGGCTCAGCATTTACTCTAATACCTGACCTCCTGCGCTTACCCTGTAAACCTGGCAGTTTAGATAATACCTCTGTAAAAGTAGTAGACATAACTGCAGCCATATCTTGCAGGGTGAAAGAATTAGACGCACTAGAAGTACTTGGCGTCGCTTGGGCGGGCGTTAAAGGTTGTGACACTTGAGGAGAAGTAGATGGCATAACCTGATTCTCTTCTGACTGAGAATCATCCTGAGACATACTTTTATCAGCTAAAATATGTTCTTTGCAATGTAAGGCCCTCTCAGTACGAGGGACACATTTGAAGTGGGGGTTCCACAATGGCTTCTAAACACATGGAACATTGGCATTCCTCAATGTCAGACATGTGAAAACAGGCTAGTAATGACCACAAACAGACTTGAAAACACTTTATTTTGTGAAAAAAATAATCTGAAAAAACGGTACTGCGCCTTGAAGAGAAAAAAAGCATACAATTTTTCCAAAACTGCTTTAAAACGATAAAATTATCACAATTTTATGATAAATGCATCCCAACTTGTCAGCTAAGTTTGCCCCACAAAGAAAGGAATACTTAACCCTTAAGACCAAAAAATGTTATGCTAAAAAACGTTAAATTCAATAAAAACACCCCCTGCACCTTGCCACAGCCCTGTTGTGGCGCCTACCTGCCCTCAGGGGACTGCAAAATTGGAGTAACCCTTCAATTAGGCCCAAACTGCCCTGAAAGGCCCACCAGAGTTGGAGCTTGCTGCTTGTCTGGGAAAAACAACTGCGCAACTGAAGCGCGAAAATAGGCCCCGCCCATCTCACTCGATGTCTCACAGCCTAAAATAACCGCACCAGAGCGGTCTAAAACCTAGCCATGTGGGTTCATATACCCATTTAGTGAAGCCATGTGTACCCTCCATTCTTAAAATAAAGTCAAAACGTTTGTCATAAAAAAACGTTATATTTAACTCCCAACATAGAAACGTTTGCCCACAAACATCATATCATCAGTGTCAACCATTTTTTTATAGCCCAATATACAGGTCCAGTAATACCCCTCTCTATGCATTAGGATTACTGCTTACCCTTTCCCTCATGGGGATATTGTCAGTAACACAGTCTCTCCAGAAAAAAATGACTGAACATACCTCAATGCTTGTAGCATGAAAAACGTTACTCACACTGAAGTTTCTTAAGTACTCCTCAGCCATTCTGTGGGAACTACTCTGGATCTTAGTAACAACTGCTAAGATCATCAGTCTCCAGGCAGGAGTCTTCATCCATCTGCTGCCTGCGACAAAATAGCACTCACCGGTACCATTTAAAATAAAAAAGTCTTGCTTGAAGAAAATAAAAACTAACATTTTATCACCTCTTTCACTTTACCCTTCCTATTGCTTGACTTGAGAATGACTGGGGGGTGGAGTCAAGGGAGGAGCTATATAGACATCTCTGCTGTGGTGCTCTTTGCCACTTCCTGTTAGCAGGAGGATAATTTCCCACAAGGATGAATCCGTGGACTCGTCGTATCTTATAGAAGAAAGGTTGTTATTCTGAAACGGCGCAAATTGACCCGGCGTAAACCGAGGGCCACCTGTATTTTGATACTACCCGTTTTCTCTTGGGTAGTAATTAATTAATTTTGATTATGGTAAAGACTTGGTTGCAAGATATGGGAACTGCAGATAATATTTTAATAGCAGATATTGTGTATTATATATTTTTCCATGTCTCCCAATTAGACTTTTTTATGGATTTTTAATACTTGGTTGAAAATCATTTGCAATAAATTACTTCCTGAAGTCTGGAACCCATTGACATTGAAATTCTAGATTTCTTCCTTTGTGATGCTTTGCCAAGCATTTACTGTAGCTGTCTTGTTTGTGGGTCTTTCTGCCTTCAGTTTTGTCTTCAGCAAGTGAAATGCATCTTCAATTGGCTTAAGTTCCGGTTACTGGCTTGACCAGTACAGAATATTCCACACTTTGCCTCAAAAAGCTATTTGGTTGTTGTTTTGGGTTCCTGTCCATCTGTACTGTGAAGAGCTGTCCTACCAGTTTTTGCAGCATTTGGCTGAATCTAAGCAGATGGCATGGCCCTATACACTTCATAATTCACCCTGCTGCTTTTGTCAGCTGTCATATCATAAACACTAGGGACCTAGTTCTATTGGCAGCTGTATATGCCTATATACCATAATACTGCCTCAACTATTTTTTTTAAAGATGATGTGGTATGCTTTAGATCACGAGCTGTTGATTCCCTTCTCCATACTTTTCTTTTACCATCATTCTTGTTAATCTTTATTTAATGCGTCTAAAGACTATTATACTTTGTATATGTTTTCTATTCCTGAGGCTTAAAAGTAGTTTGCACCTTGTGGCAAACCATTTTTATTTATTTTCATGAAGACTTTGATACGCCTACCTCCTGGAAAGTGTTCTTGATTTGGCTAGATGTTGTGATGGTTTCTTTTTTCACCATAAAGAATTTTGCCATCATTCACCACAGCCGTTTTACAAGGTCATCCAGGCCATTTGGTGTTGCTGAGCTCACCAGTGTGTTCTGTTGTTTTAAAGTGACTGCAAACTTTAACGAATTAAAGCCCAGTATCAAATACTCCTCTTTAAAAACAGGGGTACTTTAATTCATTACATTTTACAATGATGCTTATTTTTTAAAATACTTACCTTTGCATAACGCCAATCCTCCGCCCGCAGCTCCTGCTTTCTTTAGCAGATCAATGACGAATCCAGCTTCTTCCAATTGTTGCGTTGCCCCACGAGATGGACGCCAAAGGGGGCACACAATGATAATACTTCTATTATCAAATTTGCTTAGTTCCTTTGATATTCTGTGTTGTACAGATACCTAGGTAGGCATCTGGAGCACTACATGGCAGGAAATAGTGCTGCCAACTAATGCTCTTACAAATGGATAACATTCTTGCAAAACTGAAGCCATTTAGTGCTCCAAGAATTGGCCGGCTCCTAAGCATATGTCCCTTTTTCAACAAAAGATACCAAGAGAACTAAGAAAATTCCTATTAGTAAATTAGAAAGTTGTTTAAAATGTCATGCTCTATCTGAATCACGAAAAAAAAGTTTGGGTTTCATGTGTCTTTAAAAATAAACAAAAAAAACACCCAATTCAATATCACTGTCAGAAAAAAGGGTACGGTTGGGGTCAGTTTGTAAACACTTAGGGTACAACTGCTGTGGTTGTACCCTACATGGGTCATATTTACACCTTAAGGAACTAATATGTAACATTTAGGGGTAAATAAGGTACAAATATGTTTCCAACTGTCAAAGGGTCTATGTCTGCACCATTTAACCACATAAAAAAAGAACAATCACTTGTGTGACCAAAAGGTTGAAGGGAATGGGTGGTTCAAGGCTACCAAAACCTTCAAGTTCATTTAATTTGTTCCTATACAGTGATAGAGTCTTAGGACCTGCTTTCTGGCTACACTTTCCAAACTTCAGTGTGGCTACTGTAAGTTTTTTGTTTGTGTTTTTTTTTTATGTTGTTTAAAGCTAGACAAATACTTGTATACTTGTCTTACTAAGCAAGAGCACAGTAGGTGAATGTGTATTTGAATGTTAGCATTTGATGGAACAGCATTTTAGCAATTTTAATATGCTGTGTTGAATACAAAGTTGCCATCATGATGTAAAAAGGGGTCGTCACTGGGGCAGTACCCTTAAAAGGCCACATTTGCACCATTTTAAAGGGAACACTATGGTACCATAGCACTGAGGTCCAATTTAGTCACCAAAGGTACATATTTGCATTTGAAATGTACAATCTGCAAGGGTACCAATATTCACCCATGTTAAAGAGTACAGCGGGTGTACCTTTGAGGGTACTGCCCTGTTGTACCTTTGAGGGTACTGCCCTGTTGTACCCTAAAGGTACAATTTTTGCACATGACAGTGTATAGGCTACAAGATGAATTGGTAGAAAAGAGAACCTTTGTGGTTGTGGAGATGAGCATTACTCTTAAAATATCTTGTTATTTTTGTGATTTAATCAGTTAACACACATTATAATTTTTCAAGATCAAATGCTTGTTACTTACTTGTTCGCCATGTTGTTGGAATTTGAACAGTGCAAAGATCATCTGCAGATTCATCAGCTGAACTGCCAATGAAATCAAAACTGAGACAATTGAGGACGAGTTTCAAGAGGTGCATTACAAGACCTTGCTGATTCTGATCCTGAAGACCTAAAGGCTTGGCCAGAACCTGAATAATAAATAAATATTAAAAATGTAACTGAAATAAAAGGCTTAAAAACATCCAATGAAAATAACTTTGCAATATATCATTATTTAGTATGCTTGCTTCTCCAGGATTCTAAATCTGAATGCTGTATTTGTTTCCATTGCCCTAGAGAGGCTGGAATGCATTTTGTGGAATTCAAAACCCATACTCCTGCATTCTGCACAGTGATTGCTTGATATGCAGCATAACTAATTTACATCTGTCTCTAACTGGTCCCAATCAAAGAAGGTAAGACAAACTACATAAAAAAGGCTTATCAAGAAGCATGTTGATGGACTGCAAAGCAATGCAGATGTTTGTAAGCAGATCTGTACAATGCACTGATTATCTTCCAGTGCACATATAAAAATGTCTTTAATAGCCCTTAAGCTCTCCATTGCTTTGGTTACATCAACTGTTGAAAATCCATTATATAGATTGTCTCCTGTATAATAAAACATTCTCGTTTACCCTGTCATTAAACCAGTAGGGTGGTATTGCACCAGCATTTCTCAAGAACTGCTGGTGCAATGATAAATGCCGACAGCGTATGCTGTCGGCATTTATCAATGTGCGGCGGACATGATACGCTACATTGTATCATGTCCGTCCGCACAATAATAAATTGACCCCATAGACTCCCTCTATGAGTACATATATCATTGTGACTTATTCTGAAATACTATATCAATTGCACTGTTCTATACTGTACTACTATCCTTTTGCGATTTTTGGCTAAGGTTTTACAACTTGGAGGTATGGAACGATGTAGCAAATCCTGAGGGAATTATGTTTTTTAATTCACTGGTTTAGCTCCATTTGTTCACATTTATATTATCAATTGACCTGTTAATTAGGGGTTAGTATATTATAATTAATAACTTCTCCCATGACCAAGGGATAGGTACTTAAAGGGTCTGCTAAGAATGGTTGCTTGGAGGGTTGTTGATCTGCTGAGGGCCTGTTAAGGTCCATTATTTTGCTAGAACTACTAGTGTTGAAACCTGCTTCGCTTTTTGAGACAGACTGACAACCTTTCACTTATCTACTTATAAGTAGAGGGAAAAACATGGTGATGTCTAAAACTGGCTCTCCAAAAATACTAATATTAATCTGATTCATGTTTTGCATTTACCTGAAGTGTTAATAGTTACTACTACTTTTTCTTAGTCAAAATGTTGTCATTTCTCTCATATGGACTTACTTTTCAACAATAATACTAGGTCAACCAAGAATCTGGTAATAACAATTTACTGTGATTATTAGCTAACCTAAGTTCTTACTGGCTGTGCTGAGAATTTAAAAATAACAAAGTGTTTCTGTTATCCATGCAACTATTTCCCAATAGGAATGATTCTGGAAATTTGTTAGGTTATAATTTTGATTAATTTCAGACTCCTCCAAGAAATATTTCTTGGTGGAGTCTGAATGCAGTTGTTCCTTGCAGTTTGAGGTCTTGTGACTCGTGTCCTATGCTTGATAATGATTTTTTCTTGATCAGACCATACTAAGGCCTAGATTTGGAGTTCGGCGGTAGCCGTCAAAACCAGCGTTAGAGGCTCCTAACGCTGGTTTTGGGCGCCCGCTGGTATTTGGAGTCAGTGATTAAAGGGTCTAACGCTCACTTTTCAGCCGCGACTTTTCCATACCGCAGATCCCCCTACGCCATTTGCGTAGCCTATCTTTTCAATGGGATCTTTCTAACGCCGGTATTTAGAGTCGTTTCCGAAGTGAGCGTTAGAGCTCTAACGACAAAATTCCAGCCGCCTGAAAATAGCAGGAGTTAAGAGCTTTCTGGCTAACGCCGGTTCATAAAGCTCTTAACTACTGTACCCTAAAGTACACTAACACCCATAAACTACCTATGTACCCCTAAACCGAGGTCCCCCCACACCGCCGCCACTCGATTAAAATTTTTAACCCCTAATCTGCCGACCGCCACCTACGTTATATTTATGTACCCCTAATCTGCTGCCCCTAACCCCGCCGACCCCTGTATTACATTTATTAACCCCTAACTTGCCCCCCACAACGTCGCCGCCAGCTACTTACAATAATTAACCCCTAATCTTCCGACCGCAAATCGCCGCCACCTACGTTATCCCTATGTACCCCTAATCTGCTGCCCCTAACATCGCCGACCCCTATATTATATTTATTAACCCCTAATCTGCCCCCCTCAACGTCGCCGACACCTGCCTACACTTATTAACCCCTAATCTGCCGAGCGGACCTGAGCGCTACTATAATAAATGTATTAACCCCTAATCCGCCTCACTAACCCTATCATAAATAGTATTAACCCCTAATCTGCCCTCCCTAACATCGCCGACACCTAACTTCAATTATTAACCCCTAATCTGCCGACCGGAGCTCACCGCTATTCTAATAAATGTATTAACCCCTAAAGCTAAGTCTAACCCTAACACTAACACCCCCCTAAGTTAAATATAATTTAAATCTAACGAAATAAATTAACTCTTATTAAATAAATTATTCCTATTTAAAGCTAAATACTTACCTGTAAAATAAATCCTAATATAGCTACAATATAAATTATAATTATATTATAGCTATTTTAGGATTAATATTTATTTTACAGGCAACTTTGTAATTATTTTAACCAGGTACAATAGCTATTAAATAGTTAAGAACTATTTAATAGTTACCTAGTTAAAATAATAACAAATTTACCTGTAAAATAAATCCTAACCTAAGTTATAATTAAACCTAACACTACCCTATCAATAAAATAATTAAATAAACTACCTACAATTACCTACAATTAACCTAACACTACACTATCAATAAATTAATTAAACACAATTCCTACAAATAAATACAATTAAATAAACTAGCTAAAGTACAAAAAATAAAAAAGAACTAAGTTACAGAAAATAAAAAAATATTTACAAACATAAGAAAAATATTACAACAATTTTAAACTAATTACACCTACTCTAAGCCCCCTAATAAAATAACAAAGCCCCCCAAAATAAAAAATTCCCTACCCTATTCTAAATTAAAAAAGTTACAAGCTCTTTTACCTTACCAGCCCTGAACAGGGCCCTTTGCGGGGCATGCCCCAAGAATTTCAGCTCTTTTGCCTGTAAAAAAAAACATACAATACCCCCCCCCAACATTACAACCCACCACCCACATACCCCTAATCTAACCCAAACCCCCTTAAAGAAACCTAACACTAAGCCCCTGAAGATCTTCCTACCTTGTCTTCACCATACCAGGTTCACCGATCCGTCCTGGCTCCAACATCTTCATCCAACCCAAGCGGGGGTTGGCGATCCATAATCCGGTCCAGAAGAGGCTCCAAAGTCTTCCTCCTATCCGGCAAGAAGAGGACATCCGGACCGGCAAACATCTTCTCCAAGCGGCATCTTCGATCTTCTTCCATCCGGAGCGAAGCGGCAGGATCCTGAAGACATCCAGCGCGGAACATCCATCCGGACCGACGACTGAACGACGAATGACTGTTCCTTTAAGGGACGTCATCCAAGATGGCGTCCCTCGAATTCCGATTGGCTGATAGGATTCTATCAGCCAATCGGAATTAAGTTAGGAATTTTCTGATTGGCTGATGGAATCAGCCAATCAGAATCAAGTTCAATCCGATTGGCTGATCCAATCAGCCAATCAGATTGAGCTCGCATTCTATTGGCTGTTCCGATCAGCCAATAGAATGCGAGCTCAATCTGATTGGCTCATTGGATCGGCCAATCGGATTGAACTAGATTCTGATTGGCTGATTCCATCAGCCAATCAGAAAATTCCTACCTTAATTCCGATTGGCTGATAGAATCCTATCAGCCAATCGGAATTCGAGGGACGCCATCTTGGATGACGTCCCTTAAAGGAACAGTCATTCGTCGTTCAGTCGTCGGTCCGGATGGATGTTCCGCGCTGGATGTCTTCAGGATCCTGCCGCTTCGCTCCGGATGGAAGAAGATCGAAGATGCCGCTTGGAGAAGATGTTTGCCGGTCCGGATGTCCTCTTCTTGCCGGATAGGACGAAGACTTTGGAGCCTCTTCTGGACCGGATTATGGATCGCCAATCCCCGCTTGGGTTGGATGAAGATGTTGGAGCCAGGACGGATCGGTGATACCTGGATGGTGAAGACAAGGTAGGAAGATCTTCAGGGGCTTAGTGTTAGGTTTATTTAAGGGGGGTTTGGGTTAGATTAGGGGTATGTGGGTGGTGGGTTGTAATGTTGGGGGGGGGGGGTATTGTATGTTTTTTTTTACAGGCAAAAGAGCTGAACTTCTTGGGGCATGCCCCGCAAAGGGCCCTGTTCAGGGCTGGTAAGGTAAAAGAGCTTGTAACTTTTTTAATTTAGAATAGGGTAGGGAATTTTTTATTTTGGGGAGCTTTGTTATTTTATTAGGGGGCTTAGAGTAGGTGTAATTAGTTTAAAATTGTTGTAATATTTTTCTTATGTTTGTAAATATTTTTTTATTTTCTGTAACTTAGTTCTTTTTTATTTTTTGTACTTTAGCTAGTTTATTTAATTGTATTTATTTGTAGGAATTGTGTTTAATTAATTTATTGATAGTGTAGTGTTAGGTTAATTGTAGGTAATTGTAGGTAGTTTATTTAATTATTTTATTGATAGGGTAGTGTTAGGTTTAATTATAACTTAGGTTAGGATTTATTTTACAGGTAAATTTGTTATTATTTTAACTAGGTAACTATTAAATAGTTCTTAACTATTTAATAGCTATTGTACCTGGTTAAAATAATTACAAAGTTGCCTGTAAAATAAATATTAATCCTAAAATAGCTATAATATAATTATAATTTATATTGTAGCTATATTAGGGTTTATTTTACAGGTAAGTATTTAGCTTTAAATAGAAATAAGTTATTTAATAAGAGTTAATTTATTTCGTTAGATAAATATTATATTTAACTTAGGGGGGTGTTAGTGTTAGGGTTAGACTTAGCTTTAGGGGTTAATACATTTATTAGAATAGCGGTGAGCTCCGATCGGAAGATTAGGGGTTAATAATTGAAGTTAGGTGTCGGCGATGTTAGGGAGGGCAGATTAGGGGTTAATACTATTTATGATAGGGTTAGTGAGGCGGATTAGGGGTTAATAACTTTATTATAGTAGCGCTCAGGTCCGCTCGGCAGATTAGGGGTTAATAAGTGTAGGCAGGTGTCGGCGACGTTGTGGGGGGCAGGTTAGGGGTTAATAAATATAATCTAGGGGTCGGCGGTGTTAGGGGTAGCAGATTAGGGGTACATAGGGATAACGTAGGTGGCGGCGGTTTACGGAGCGGCAGATTAGGGGTTAATAATAATATGCAGGTGTCAGCGATAGCGGGGGCGGCAGATTAGGGGTTAATAAGTGTAAGGTTAGGGGTGTTTAGACTCGGGGTACATGTTAGAGTGTTAGGTGCAGACGTAGGAAGTGTTTCCCCATAGGAAACAATGGGGCTGCGTTAGGAGCTGAACGCTGCTTTTTTGCAGGTGTTAGGTTTTTTTTCAGCTCAAACAGCCCCATTGTTTCCTATGGGGGAATCGTGCACGAGCACGTTTTTGAGGCCGGCCGCGTCCGTAAGCAACTCTGGTATCGAGAGTTGCATTTGCGGTAAAAATGCTCTACGCTCCTTTTTTGGAGCCTAACGCAGCATTTGTTTGAACTCTCGATACCAGAGTTAATTTTATGGTGCGGCCAGAAAAAAGCCCGCGGAGCGTTAACAGCCCTTTTACCGCCAAACTCCAAATCTAGGCCTAATTTTGCATAGTAACATAATTAAAAGTCTAAATTAAAGGGGATAAGTAAACATGCAACAATGTTTGATTTCAAAACATTTTGACCCATTAACATTGTGGAATTCTATGTCACTATTAACAAAATATGTATACAACAATCTTTATGCTTGCACTTAAATAATACATTTTTAGGTTGAAACGAATGGATACCTGCATTTTTATGTACCTATCTTAGCGTGACCAAAAAAATCCGAAGTAGTAGTACCAGGAAAATTCATCTTAAATTAGATTTACTTCACTCAAAAAAGCTAGAAGAGCGATTAACATAAACCACCTTGGAGAGGCAATGGCTGCCAACATCCCAGATATAGTAGAGCAGAGCAAAATCTGAAGAACTCCCCTGTGTTAAACAAACAGAGGAATGACAGATACCTTAGAAGCAAGAGCAGCATTGGACTGATCAGAATGCATAAGATGATCCGATATCAACCAGCTTGCAAAAAATACACATATTAGTAGTAGGAAAGTGTTCAGAGGATCTAGCATTAACAGAAGTGGGGACAAAAACAGTATGCTCCATAATACATTAATAGGCAAGTAATGAGTAAATCAAGATACAAATAATGATTTAAATACATAACATTAAAGGCAGGATAAATAAAGTAACCTTACACCTAAATAAATCAGCTCTTGGAAGCAATGAGATCTTACCCCTTCATCAAAGACTAAAGCAAGCTTCAGGAGTATTAAAAATCAATAGAGAATCAGATGAACGCTAACCCCATGACCGGCCAAACATATAGACGTGCACAAAATACTAAAACAAAGCAAGCTAAAAACCTGGCATGTAAACGTAATTAACATAAAAAAAAAAAATTTAAAAAAACTGATGCGCATAATCACACAGATGCATGAAAAAAAATTACACACGTAATCAAGAAAACGCGTACAAAAAATAATATGCGCACCAACAAGCCGATACATAAAAAAACATGTGCATACAATCCAACAAGTGGAAAAATTGCATGCGCAAACATGCCGACATTTAAAAAATATATATATTTTAATACACCTCAAGGCCTACATAAGGTGAAATAAGGTACTTATAAACCCAAGCCTAAAATTCCTTTACAGAATGGTCCCAAGTTTATGACATACCCATAAGTGAGTACCTACTAATAGTCTTCATACTAAGCAGGTGCCAACAACAACCCCCACACTTACCTGATAGGAACCCATACTACTGGACTTACCATAAGCAGAGATAACTGCTTCCAGTAGATAGCCAATCCAGTGCAGGGTAGCGGCATGCTGATTGGTGACTACATTTAGCCACCAATCAGTAAGCGCTACCCAGGTGCTGAACCAAAAATGGTCTGGTTATTAAGCTTACATTTCTGCTTTTCAAATAAAGATACCAAGAGAACGAAGAAAATTAATAGGAGTAAAATAGAAAGTTGCTTAAAAACAGAATTTATGCTTACCTGATAAATTACTTTCTCTTGCGGTGTATCCAGTCCACAGATTCATCCTTTACTTGTGGGATATTCTCATTCCCTACAGGAAGTAGCAAAGAGAGCACACAGCAAAGTTGTCCATATAGCTCCCCCTCTAGCTCCACCCCCCAGTCATTCGACCAAAGGTTAGGAAGAAAAAGGAGAAACCATAGGGTGCAGTGGTGACTGTAGTTTAAACTAAAAAATTTTACCTGACTTAAATGCCAGGGCGGGCCATGGACTGGATACACCGCAAGAGAAAGTAATTTATCAGGTAAGCATAAATTCTGTTTTCTCTTGCAAGGTGTATCCAGTCCACGGATTCATCCTTTACTTGTGGGATACCAATACCAAAGCTTTAGGACACGGATGAAGGGAGGGAACAAGACAGGTACCTTAAACGGAAGGCACCACTGCTTGCAAAACCTTTCTCCCAAAAATAGCCTCCGAAGAAGCAAAAGTATTGAATTTGTAAAATTTGGCAAAAGTATGCAGTGAAGACCAAGTCGCTGCCTTACAAATCTGTTCAACAGAAGCCTCATTTTTGAAAGCCCATGTGGAAGCCACTGCTCTGGTAGAATGAGCAGTAATTCTTTCAGGAGGCTGCTGGCCAGTAGTCTCATAGGGCAAACGGATTATGCTTTTCAGCCAAAAGGAAAGAGAGGTAGCAGTCACTTTCTGACCTCTCCTCTTACCAGAATAGATAACAAACAAGGAAGATGTTTGTCTGAAATCCTTAGTTGCTTGTAAATAGAACTTTAAAGCACGAACTACATCAAGATTGTGTAATAGACGTTCCTTCTTCGAAGATGGATTAGGACACAGAGAAGGAACAACTATTTCCTGGTTAATATTCTTGTTAGAAATAACTTTAGGAAGAAAAACAGGCTTGGTACGCAAAACTACCTTATCTGCGTGGAACACCAGGTAAGGTGAATCACACTGTAAGGCAGATAATTCTGAAACTCTTTGAGCAGAAGAGATAGCTATCAAAAACAAAACTTTCCAAGATAACAACTTAATGTCTATGGAATGTAAAGGTTCAAATGGAACCCCTTGAAGAACTGAAAGAACTAGATTCAAACTCCATGGCGGAGCCACAGGTTTATAGACAGGCTTGATTCTGACTAAAGCCTGAGCAAACGCTTGAACGTCTGGTACCTCTGCCAGACGCTTGTGTAACAGGATAGACAAAGCAGATATTTGTCCTTTTAAGGAACTAGCTGACAATCCTTTCTCCAGTCCTTCTTGGAGAAAGGACAATATCCTGGGAATCCTAATCTTACTCCATGAGTAACCCTTGGATTCACACCAGCAAAGATATTTCTGCCATATCTTATGGTAGATTTTCCTGGTGACAGGCTTTCTAGCCTGAATCAGAGTATCTATAACTGACTCAGAGAACCCACGCTTTGATAGAATTAAGCGTTCAATCTCCAAGCAGTCAGACGTAGAGAAACTAAATTTGGATGCTTGAACGGACCCAGTATTAGAAGATCCTGCCTCATTGGCAGTGTCCATGGTGGGACAGATGACATATCCACTAGGTCTGCATACCAAGTCCTGCGTGGCCACGCAGGCGCTATCAGAATCACAGAAGCCTTCTCCTGCTTGATTCTGGCAACCAGACGCGGGAGGAGAGGAAACGGTGGAAAAACATAAGCCAGATTGAAGGACCAAGGCGCTGCTAGAGCATCTATCAATACCGCCTTGGGATCCCGGGACCTGGACCCGTAGAGAGGAAGTTTGGTGTTCTGACGGGACGCCATCAGATTCAACTCTGGGGTGCCCCATAGCCGAGTCAGCTGGGCAAATACCTCCGGGTGGAGTTCCCACTCCCCCGGGTGAAAAGTCTGACGACTTAGAAAATCCGCCTCCCAGTTGTCTACTCCTGGGATGTGAATTGCTGAGAGATGGCAGGAGTGATCCTCCGCCCACCTGATTATTTTGGTTACTTCCGTCATCGCTAGGGAACTCTTTGTTCCCCCCTGATGATTGACGTAAGCTACAGTCGTGATGTTGTCCGACTGAAATCTGATGAATTTGGCCGCCGCTAGTTGAGGCCATGCCTGAAGAGCGTTGAATATCGCCCTCAGTTCCAGAATGTTTATCGGGAGAAGAGTTTCTTCCCGAGACCATAAGCCCTGAGCTTTCAGGGAGTCCCAGACCGCACCCCAGCCTAACAGACTGGCGTTGGTCGTTACGATGATCCACTCTGGCCTGCAGAAACATATTACTTGAGACAGGTGATCTTGAGACAACCACCAGAGAAGAGAATCTCTGGTCTCCTGGTCCAACTGAATTTAAGGAGACAAATCTGCATAATCCCCATTCGACTGTTTGAGCATGCATAGTTGCAGTGGTCTGAGGTGTATCCGAGCAAAAGGGACTATGTCCATTGCCGCAACCATTAGTCCGATTGTCTCCATGCACTGAGCCACAGATGGCCGAGGAATGGAATAAAGAGCTCGGCAAGTAGTTAAGAGTTAGCTTTCTGACCTCCATCAGAAATATTTTCATTTCTACCGAGTCTATCAGGGTTCCTAGGAATGGAACTCTTGTGAGGGGGGAGAGAGAACTCTTTTTGATGTTCACCTTCCACCCGTGAGACCTCAGAAAGGCCAATACAATCTCCGTGTGAGACTTGGTTCTTTGGAAAGTTGACGCCTGAATTAAGATGTCGTCTAGGTAAGGCGCCACTGCTATGCCCCGCGGTCTTAGAACCGCCAGGAGGGACCCTAGCACCTTTGTGAAAATTCTGGGAGCAGTGGCCAACCCGAAAATGCTTGTCCAGAAAGGCGAACCTGAGAAACTGGTGATGATCTTTGTGGATAGGAATGTGCAGATACGCATCCTTTAGAACCACGGTAGTCATATATTGACCCTCCTGGATCATAGGTAAGATTGTCCGAATGGTCTCCATCTTGAATGATGGGACTCTGAGGAATTTGTTTAGAATTTTGAGATCCAGGATTGGTCTGAAAGTTCCCCCTTTTTTTGGGAACCACAAACAGTTTTGAGTAAAACCCCAGTCCTTGTTCTGCAATTGGAACTGGGTGGATCACTCCCATTGTATGTAGATCTTCTACACAGCGTAAAAACGCCTCTTTCTTTGTCTGATCTGTAGACAGACGAGAAATGTGGAACCTTCCCCTTGGAGGAGAGTCCTTGAATTCTAGAAGGTATCCCTGGGCTACAATCTCTAATGCCCAAGGATCGTGTACATCTCTTGTCCAGGCCTGAGCGAAGAGAGAGAGTCTGCCCCCTACTAGATCCGGTCCCGGATCGGGGGCTACCCCTTCATGCTGTCTTGGTGGCAGCTGCAGGCTTTTTGGCCTGTTTACCCTTATTCCAGCCCTGGTAAGGTTTCCAGTTTGCCTTGGGATGTGAAGCGTTACCCTCATGGCCTTTTCCCCCGGTGATATCTGAAATAATCTCTTTCAATTCAGGCCCGAATAGGGTCTTCCTTTGAAAGGAATGTTCAAAAACTTGGATTTAGATGACACATCGGCCGACCAGGACAATTGGTATGGTTGTGCGTTTAGCTAGTGTAGAAACAGCCCCCTCCACCTTAGGGACCATCTGCCACGAGTCCCGCATGGGGTCAGATATGGGGAACATTTTCTTAAAAACAGGAGGGGGGACAAAAGGGACACCTGGCCTATCTCACTCCCTAGTAACGATATCCGCAATCCTCTTAGGGACCGGAAACGCATCCATGTAAACAGGGACCTCTAGGTACTTGTCCATTTTACACAATTTCTCTGGGATCACCAAAGGGTCACAGTCATCCAGAGTAGCTAATACCTCCCTAAGTAAAACACGGAGGTGTTCTAGTTTAAATTTAAAAGCCAATGTATCTGAATCTGTCTGGGGAGGAATCCTTCCTGAATCAGAGACTTCTCCCTCAGACATCAAATCCCTCGCTCCCACTTCAGAGCGTTGTGAGGGTATATCGGATACGGCTACCAAAGCGTCAGAATGCTCATAATCTGTTCTTAAAACGGAGCTATCACGCTTTGCAGGTAACACGGGCCGTTTAGATAAGAAGGCTATAAGAGAATTATCCATGACTGCCGCTAAGTCTTGTAATGTAAAAGGGTTAGACGCACTAGAGGTACTAGGCGTCGCTTGCACGGGCGTAACTGGTTGTGACACTTGGGGAGAGGCAGACGGGCTACCCTCGTTACCTTCAGTCTGAGAATCATCTTGGGCCACATTCTTAAGTGCAACAATATGATCTTTAAAGTGTATAGACATATCAGTACAAGTGGGACACATTCTGAGAGGGGGTTCCACCATGGCTTCTAAACACATTGAACAAGGATTTTCCTTAGTGTCAGACATGTTTAACAGACTAGTAGAGTACACAAACAGGCTTGAAATCACTTTAATCAAATAAAAAACACAATTTGAAAAAAAACATTACTGTGCCTTTAAGAGATAAAAAAGAGCACACAATTTTACAAAACGGTGAAAAATGCAGCAATCTTTCTGAAATTTTCACAGTATGTAGCTAAAGCCTTAATAAGATTGCACCCTAAGTTTCAAAACGATTAACCCCTTAATTCCCAAACCGGAGCAGCCTAAAGCCAACACCTGGTTAAATCACTACAGCACCTTGCCACAGCCTTGCTGTGGCCCTACCTTCCCTTAGGGATCAGATTTGGGGGAATATAGCTTCTTTTAGGCCCTCAAACATCAGCAGGACCCTCCATGTGAAACAGCATGAACTTCTCTGCAATTCTAACTGTGCATCTGAGGCAATTAGGCCCCTCCCACTCTACTCCGGAGCTGTGAGGCCTAGTAAATCACTCCTAAGTGACTAAAAACAGCCATGTGGGTAATAACCCCAGCAAAAACCCAAAAGGGCTTTCAAAGTGTCTTGCAAAACGATTTTTCCTTAGCCAAACAATCGATTGCCCTGAATAAGTGTCAACCAGTATATTAGCCCTATTATGTAAGCATTCAATTCCTTACTAAGTCTGTGAACATAGCTTACCCTCCCCTCATGGGGATATTGTCAGTCCTTCTAGCATTATCTCAGTCTTCTCTAGAAATAAATGACTGAACATACCTTATTGCAGATCACCCTGCAAACTGTTCCTCCCAACTGAAGTTTTCTGGTACTCCTCAGTCCTGTGTGGGAACAGCAGTGGATTTTAGTTACAACATGCTAAAATAATTTTCCTCTCAGCAGAAATCTTCATCACTTTTCTGCTAGAGAGTAAATAGTACAAACCGGTACCATTTAAAATAACAAACTTTTGATTGAAGATAATAAAACTACAATTCTAACACCACATTCACTTTACACTCCCGAGAGAGACCCTAGTGCTTAGAGCCAGCACAGAGAATGACTGGGAGGTGGAGCTAGAGGGGGAGCTATAGGAACAGCTTTGCTGTGTGCTCTCTTTGCTACTTCCTGTAGGGAATGAGAATATCCCACAAGTAAAGGATGAATCCGTGGACTGGATACACCTTGCAAGAGAAATTGCTCTATCTGAATCATAGAAGAAAAAATTTGGGTTTCATATCCCTTTAATATAAACATGTTAAGGCTCTTACTACATTCAAATTATGAAGGGGTCTTTCCTTTAGATTTTAAAGAAATAGGCAAAGTGAAGGAACTACAATTTCCTGATTGATAGAAATTAGAACAAACAACCTTAGGTAAGAAATCAAATTTTGTTCGTAAAGCAGCCTTATCTTTGTGATATGAAAGATTAGATAACTCAAATATCCTTCTGGCTGATGAAATGGTTAGAATGAACAACACTCTCAAAGAAAGAAGGTATCTGCTGAATCCTAAGAACTAAATTTTAATTCCAAGGAGGAGAAAAGTACAAGTTAACAGGAAGAATCCTAACCAAGGCCTGCACAACGTTCTGAATGTTCGGGAGTTGCTCAACCTTTTAGAGAAAAAGAACTGATAAAGCTGAAATTTGACCCTTTAAAGAACTGGCAGATGTACCCTTATCTACACCTTTCTGCAAAGAATAGCAGAATTCTAGGAATTTGAAACAAATGTCAATTAAAATAATTATTTTCATACCAAGACAGTTAAACATTCCAAACCTTGTGATAATATTTTTCTAGTGACAGGTTTTCTGGATTGAATTAAGGTTTCCACAACCTTATCTGAAAAACACCTCTGTTTTAGAATCAGGCATTCAATCTGCAAGTCTAAGTTGAGAGAATTGACATTTTGATGATAAAGAGGACCTTGAAAAAGAAGGTTGTGCTTAAAGGAAGAAACCATGGGGGACAACTAGACATCAGAATTAGATCAGCAAACCAAGTTCTGCGCAGCCAGGTTGGAGCAATCAAAATAACTGACTATTGCTCCTGTTTGATCCAAGAGATCACTCTTGGAAGATGAACTGTTGGAGGAAATATGTAAGCAAGTTGAAATGACCAGGGAGCTGTTAGAGCATCTCCTTACTCTGATCATGGGTCGCTGGATCTTTTAATGTACCTGGGAAGTTTGTGGTTTAAACAAGAAGCTATCAGATCTACCTCTGGGAGACCCTATAGTTCAATTATCTGATCAAACACTTCTTGATGCAGGGCCCATTCCCCTTGATAAAGAGATTGACAAATCAGATAGTTTGCTCCCTAAGTCCTGACCCCTGGAATATGAATAGCTGAAAAGGTGCAATTATGTTTCTCTGCTCAAGGATGAATACAAGATACTTTAAAGTAAATTTTAAGTACATACCCCTATAAAGTGTGCAAAAAAGTATGCAAATTCAAGAGCCAATGCAAAATATCTGTCAGACATTGGTTCCCAAGTCCCCCCTAATGAATAAGCACCCATATATAGACATTAACCCTCAGTGACTGGCCATATCCTGTAATCTTCAAATCCCCTGGATGTGATGTTACATTACACAATGTACCTGCTGATACTCTGTGGACTATAAGAGTGCCAAAAAGTTCCATACTTACCTGTCCAGACCACTGCTTACCATCTTTGTGGAGTACCTTTAGTTCCAGCTGCATAAAGTACTGTGTTCAGTGGTTAGCTCATCCAATTCTGAGCATATTACAGCAGAGGATATAATGCAGGAGTATACAGACGACCCACAGAAGGAGGTTAAGGGACCAGTCACTGCAACAACTGTGGTAGGCTGTGATAAACTCATACAACGGAATTTATTATTGCACTGTCCCCTACTTCAGTCTCCCCTTTGATAATCTGCAGCAGTTCCCGGACGGGGAATATTGGGCCTCACATCCGCCTGAGAACCGTTAGCAGGAAGAAAAAAAATCAAAAGCACCTCATGTATTCACCCCCCCTCCTAGAAGGCAAAGATTTAGACTGGGATACCAGTGAGGTGGGAAGGATGGGGTGGTTTTGAAAGTTAGGGAATTTTTGCCTCCTAGTTTTAGGGATTGTCATCCGAGGCATAATGGTTTGTGAACCCTCACTACCTTATTAAAGAAAATTATTTTATCTATAACGATTCTTCATGCTCTACTTTGCAAATAGTATAATTCAAAGAGCTATTTAGTTGTACACATTACCATGCTACAAAGTTGGTAACCACTGTTTTGATGTAGTTGCATCTACACAGGTCCATTAATTATTGTTGTGTCCTAATGCACAATATCGTTTGTGGGTACACAACTGAAATAGGAAAATGCCAGACAGAAAGAAAATTTTAATGGGATACACCCCCTATCAGGCCCAGAGGAAACGTTGAGGGCAGCTTTGCTAATAAACATTTTATCTTGTAGTGGCATTGAAATATGTTTCTCCAAGGTTAACATCCAATAATGGCAAAATGTGAATGCTGAATAAAATAGTGATACACTTGTATAGCATACTTATGGAACTCTGAATAAGATGGACATATAGACAAATGCACAACAGTAATTGTCCATGGCAAAGCTTAGATTTACCTGTGAGGTATACTGTCACCATAAATGGTTTGATACTCATACCAATCAACACAATTCATAAAAATACAATGCCTAAAAAAGGCATTAAAAATGGGACATGAAACAGACATTTTTCTCTTTTAAATCTTTTATTGAGGTTATTAGTGAACATAACATCAAGATCTTATATTACAAGAGTTGCATATAACACATCAGACATTAAATTATAACGCCACTAAAGGCATATAGATATGTTCATTCTACCTCAGAGTCTAATAACAGAGAAACTTTTTACTTTAAACATTACTCTTTTACAAAAACGGGTCACTTTTGGGTGGAGTAACCCCCATGTGCGGGTTCCTGAGAGGAATAGGAGAAATTATCTCAAAACAAGGGCTCCAGCACCCAGTGCAGGGCGGTCCAGTCAGCTCACATGGCGAATTGTGATAATTAGGTATGTCTCTACTATTTACGGAGCAAACACTTGCAGAGATGGGCAGGATTTGCAAATCTCTTTGTTTTGGCGCGTGTTGAATAATTTGTGGCAGTTTCTTAGCATGTTCAAAAACTTCAAGAAGGGTCTGTTTAAGATCCTTAAAGTGATCTTCTATGCTTTTTAAGTCTGCGTTTTCCCATCTGTTCAGGGATTCCATGGCGCTGCAAGGTGAAGTCAAGAATCTTGAGACCAGCTTTCAGAGTGTAGTATGAGGTCTGGCTTATGTTGCCCAATTACCAGGGTAAGATGGAAGAGGAGGATTCTGCGGTCCTCGTCTCTAGGTCGGTAAATTATAATAAAAGTTATCAAGCCCTTTATAGTGCATCCATAAGAGACAGTTAAATTTAAGCTGTAGTTAATGAGAGGATGTTCCGGCGTACAGTTCCACTCTACTAGGAATGAGCAGTAAGTCAGTGCGAACACCACGGTGCTTTCCCAGATCAGGGCTGCATCATGTAGAAATGTTGCGTCGCAGCTTCCACTCCGCAAAAATGCCTAATTTAGTTGTCCCTGAGATCACAAACGTTTGTAGATGTAGAGTTATAAAGGTAATGTGTATTACTTTAGTCAGATTCTCAGAGAAAATAAAAATATTTTTGAATGCGAGTGGGAGCTTCAGGAGAAGACATCTGCTCTCTTCCAAGGTTAGCTCTGCCCCTGAAACAGACATTTTCTTTCATGATGCAGACAGAGTATACAATTTTAAACAACTCCCCAATTTACTTCTATTATATAATTTGCTTCATTCTCTTGGTATCTTTTGTTGAAAATACCTAGGAAGGTTCAGGAACTGGGAGCAAGCTGCTGATGTGTCTGCACATATATATCTCTTATCATTGACTTACTAATGACCTCAGCTAGCTCCCATTAGTGCATTGCTGCTCCTTCAATACAGGTTACCAATGGAAGAAAGAAAAATTGTTAATAGATGTTATTTGGAAAGTTGTTTAAAATTGTCTGCTCTACACCAAAATCATAAAAGAGAAATTGAGGTTTCATGTCCCTTTAAGTTTATTTTTAAATCCACAAATGACTATAAGGTCAAGGACAGTGATACTAATTTTATTTTAAGTTGGGATAACAATGATCTCCATCCACTGGCCGGATGATGATAATACATGGGTAAAATGCTGTTTTGAAGCACAAGGAGAATGCAAAATGGGATTAAAAAATGAAGTACTTCCAAAAAAACTGCATTGTACATTGCTATATTAACACCATCTAGGATTAAAGATAGAACACTGGAATAATACAACAACACAGCTTAAATATCTCAAAATAAAAATATTAAAAAAATAAACTAAGCAAAAATCATAGAAACAGTTTTACATAAAAAAACACCCATCCATGTATTATTTAAAAATGACATCATATTTTGAGATAATCACTTATTTTTCAAGTTCAGGGACTCTGAAACAAAGGTGCCCTATTTATAATAATCCACCTTTATATCCTTTAGCTTTATAGCAAGTAAAGGGACTGTATGCCTAATATTTTTATCTAACAACTCACCTCTTTTAAAAGAGAACATGCAAACAATAAGACCTCTTTAAGGGAAGAGTCACGGAATGAGGTAGCTATTTTACGATGCTTAGCAGAGGGTCTAGAATAATCCACCTATGAAAGATGAAACCACATTTAAATATATATAAAAAAATATAAACGTACACACTGTCAGAAACTCAGTATCAAGAATCTAAGCTCATGATTAAATGTTTAAAATTACTGAAAAATATAAAACAAAATACACCTAGCTGTGTATAGAGTTACTATAAAAAACATTTCCCCCTTATTTCCCCCCCTAAAAAAAATGTTAAAGGGACAATAAAGTCAAAATTAGTCTTTCATGATTTAGAAAGAACCCACAATATCCAATTTACTTCCATTTTCAAATTTAGCTTTGTTCTCAGGAGCTTGCATGTGTCTTTAGCATTCTATGACAACAGTGTTTGCAACTTTGTACAACATTACTACAAACACCACTCATAAAATGCTAAAGACACGTGCATGCTCCTGAGGTCCAAAGAGCCCACCTAGGCTTACTGTAAAACAAAAGATACCAAGAGAGCAAATCAAAATGTGATATTAGACATAAACAAGAAATATGCTTTAAATTGCATGCTCTAGCTAAATCATGAAAGTTTCAATTTGGCTTTACTGTCCCTTTAAACAGATACTGAAATGATCAGAAAGTGCATGCTTT
Organism: Bombina bombina; assembly: GCF_027579735.1. Taxonomy (NCBI): domain Eukaryota; kingdom Metazoa; phylum Chordata; class Amphibia; order Anura; family Bombinatoridae; genus Bombina; species Bombina bombina. The sequence goes on from NC_069504.1 coordinate 918,964,608, forward strand.
CCCAAAGGATAGATTGCTCACTGGCTTATGAGCTCCCAAATATTTTAAATATGTTCATAAAAAACATAATTTATGCTTACCTGATAAATTATTTCTCTTGTAGTGTATTCAGTCCACGGATCATCCATTACTTATGGGATATATTCCCTTCCCAACAGGAAGTTGCAAGAGGATCACCCAAAGCAGAGCTGCTATATAGCTCCTCCCCTCACATGTCATATCCAGTCATTCGACCGAAACAAGACAAGAAAGGAGAAACCATAGGGTGCAGTGGTGACTGGAGTTTTAATTAAAATTTAGATCTGCCTTAAAAAAGACAGGGCGGGCTGTGGACTGAATACACTACAAGAGAAATAAATTTATCAGGTAAGCATAAATTATGTTTTCTCTTGTTAAGTGTATTCAGTCCACGGGTCATGCATTACTTATGGGATACCAATACCAAAGCTAAAGTACACAGATGATGGGAGGGACAAGGCAGGAACTTAAACGGAAGGAACCACTGCCTGTAGAACCTTTCTCCCAAAAACAGCCTCCGAAGAAGCAAAAGTGTCAAATTTGTAAAATTTTGAAAAGGTGTGAAGCGAAGACCAAGTCGCAGCCTTGCAAATCTGTTCAACAGAGGCCTCATTCTTAAAGGCCCAGGTGGAAGCCACAGCTCTAGTGGAATGAGCTGTAATTCTTTCAGGGGGCTGCTGTCCAGCAGTCTCATAGGCTAAACGTATTATGCTACGAAGCCAAAAGGAGAGAGAGGTTGCCGAAGCTTTTTGACCTCTCCTCTGTCCAGAGTAAACGACAAACAGGGAAGAAGTTTGACGAAAATCTTTAGTTGCCAGTAAATAGAACTTCAGGGCACGGACTACGTCCAGATTATGCAAACGTCGTTCCTTCTTTGAAGAAGGATTAGGACATAATGATGGAACAACAATCTCCTGATTGATATTCCTGTTAGAAACTACCTTGGGTAAAAACCCAGGTTTAGTACGCAGAACTACCTTGTCTGAATGGAAAATCAGATAAGGAGAATCACAATGTAAGGCAGATAACTCAGAGACTCTTCGAGCCGAGGAAATAGCTATCAAAACAGAACTTTCCAAGATAAAAGCTTAATATCAATGGAATGAAGGGGTTCAAACGGAACACCTTGAAGAACTTTAAGAACCAAGTTTAAGCTCCACGGCGGAGCAACAGTCTTAAACACAGGCTTAATCCTAGCCAAAGCCTGACAAAAAGCCTGGACGTCTGGAACTTCTGCCAGACGTTTGTGTAAAAGAATAGACAGAGCAGAAATCTGTCCCTTTAACGAACTAGTAGATAAGCCCTTTTCTAAACCCTCTTGTAGAAAGGACAATATCCTAGGAATCCTAACCTTACTCCATGAGTAACTCTTGGATTCGCACCAATATAAATATTTACGCGTAATCTTATGGTAAATTTTTCTGGTAACAGGCTTCCGTGCCTGTATTAAGGTATCAATAACTGACTCAGAGAAGCCAAGCTTTGATAGGATCAAGCGTTCAATCTCCATGCAGTCAGCCTCAGAGAAATTAGATTTGGATGGTTGAAGGAACCTTGTATTAGAAGGTCCTGCCTCAGAGGCAAAGACCATGGTGGACAGGACGACATGTCCACTAGGTCTGCATACCAGGTCCTGCATGGCCACGCAGGCGCTATCAGAATCACTGATGCTCTCTCCTGTTTGATCTTGGCAATCAGTCGAGGCAGCAGCGGAAACGGTGGAAACACATAAGCCATGTTGAAAACCCAAGGGGCTGCTAGAGCATCTATCAGCGCCGCTCCCGGGTCCCTGGACCTGGATCCGTAACGAGGAAGCTTGGCGTTCTGGCGAGACGCCATGAGATCCAGTTCTGGTTTGCCCCAACGATGAACCAGCTGAACGAACACCTCCGGATGAAGTTCCCACTCCCCCCGGATGAAAAGTCTGGCGACTTAGAAAGTCCGCCTCCCAGTTCTCCACGCCTGGGATGTAAATCGCTGACAGGTGGCAAGAGTGAGACTCTGCCCAGCGAATTATCCTTGAGACTTCTAACATCGCTAGGGAACTCCTGGTTCCCCCTTGATGGTTGATGTAAGCCACAGTCGTGATGTTGTCCGATTGAAATCTGCTGAACCTCAGTGTTGCTAATTGAGGCCAAGCTAGAAGAGCATTGAATATTGCTCTTAACTCCAGAATATTTATTGGGAGGAGTTTCTCCTCCTGAGTCCACGATCCCTGAGCCTTCAGGGAGTTCCAGACTGCGCCCCAACCTAGAAGGCTGGCATCTGTTGTTACAATCGTCCAATCTGGCCTGCGAAAGGTCATACCCTTCGACAGATGGACCCGAGAAAGCCACTAGAGAAGAGAATCTCTGGTCTCTTGATCCAGATTTAGTAGAGGGGACAAATCTGAGTAATCCCCATTCAACTGACTTAGCATGCATAATTACAGCGGTCTGAGATGCAGGCACGCAAATGGCACTATGTCAATTGCCGCTACCATTAAGCCGATTACTTCCATGCACTGAGCCACTGATGGGCGTGGAATGGAATGAAGGACACGGCAAGCATTTAGAAGTTTTGATAACCTGGACTCCGTCAGGTAAATTTTCATCTCTACAGAATCTATAAGAGTCCCTAGGAAGGAGACTCTTGTGAGTGGTAATAGAGAACTCTTTTCCACGTTCACCTTCCACCTATGCAACCTCAGAAATGTCAGAACTATCTCTGTATGAGACTTGGCAATTTGAAAACTTGACGCTTGTATCAGAATGTCGTCTAGATACGGAGCCACCGCTATGCCTCGCGGTCTTAGAACCGCCAGAAGTGAGCCCAGAACCTTTGTAAAAATTCTCGGGGCCGTAGCTAACCCGAAGGGAAGAGCTACAAACTGGTAATGCCTGTCTAGAAAGGCAAATCTTAGGTACCGATAATGATCTTTGTGAATCGGTATGTGAAGGTAGGCATCCTTTAAGTCCACTGTGGTCATGTACTGACCCTCTTGGATCATGGGTAGGATGGTTCGAATAGTTTCCATTTTGAATGATGGAACTCTTAGGAATTTGTTTAAGATCTTTAAGTCCAAGATTGGTCTGAAGGTTCCCTCTTTCTTGGGAACTACAAACAGATTTGAGTAAAATCCTTGCCCTTGTTCCGTCCGCGGAACTGGGTGGATCACCCCCATTACTAGGAGGTCTTGTACACAGCGTAGAAATGCCTCTTTCTTTATTTGGTTTGCTGATAACCTTGAAAGATGAAATCTCCCTTGTGGAGGAGAAGCTTTGAAGTCCAGAAGATATCCCTGAGATATGATCTCCAACGCCCAGGGATCCTGGACATCTCTTGCCCACGCCTGGGCGAAGAGAGAAAGTCTGCCCCCCACTAGATCCGTTTCCGGATAGGGGGCCATCCCTTCATGCTGTCTTAGGGGCAGTAGTAGGTTTTCTGGCCTACTTGCCCTTGTTCCAGGACTGGTTAGTTTTCCAGGCCTGTCTGTAACGAGCAACAGTTCCTTCCTGTTTTGGAGCGGAGGAAGTTGATGCTGCTCCTGCCTTGAAGTTTCGAAAGGCACAAAAATTAGACTGTTTGGCCTTTGATTTGGCCCTGTCCTGAGGAAGAGTATGACCCTTACCTCCAGTAATGTCAGCGATAATTTCTTTCAAGCCGGGCCCGAATAAGGTTTGCCCCTTGAAAGGAATATTAAGCAATTTATAAGCCACGTCAGCTGACCAGGATTTAAGCCATAGCGCTCTGCGCGCATGGATGGCGAATCCGGAGTTCTTAGCCGTTAGTTTAGTTAAATGTACAATGGCATCAGAAACAAATGCATTAGCTAGCTTAAGTGCTTTAAGCTTGTCCATAATTTCATCCAATGGAGCTGTGTGAATGGCTTCTTCTAGAGACTCAAACCAGAATGCTGCAGCAGCAGTGACAGGCGCAATGCATGCAAGGGGCTGTAAGATAAAACCTTGTTGAACAAACATTTTCTTAAGGTAACCTTCTAATTTTTTATCCATTGGATCCAAAAAAGCACAACTATCCTCCACCGGGATAGTGGTACGCTTAGCTAAAGTAGAAACTGCTCCCTCCACCTTAGGGACCGTCTGCCATAAGTCCCGAGTAGTGGCGTCTATTGGAAACATTTTTCTAAATATAGGAGGTGGGGAAAAGGGCACACCGGGTCTATCCCACTCCTTGCTAATAATTTCTGTAAGCCTTTTAGGTATAGGAAAAACGTCAGTACACACCGGTACCGCATAGTATCTATCCAGCCTACACAATTTCTCTGGAATTGCAACTGTGTTACAGTCATTCAGAGCCGCTAAAACCTCCCCTAGCAATACACGGAGGTTCTCAAGCTTAAATTTAAAATTAGAGATCTCTGAATCCGGTTTCCCTGGATCAGATCCGTCACCCACAGAATGAAGCTCTCCGTCCTCATGTTCTGCAAACTGTGACGCAGTATCGGACATGGCTCTCACAGCACCAGCGCGCTCTGTCCTTATCCCAGAGCAATCGCGCTTGCCTCTTAATTCTGGCAATTAAGATAATACTTCTGTCAGGGTATTATTCATAATAGTAGCCATGTCTTGTAAAGTGATTTGTATGGGCGTCTCTGATGTACTTGGCGCCACAATATCACGCGCCTCATGAGCGGGAGGCGAAGGTACTGACACGTGAGGAGAGTTAGTAGGCATAACTTCCCCCTCGTTGTCTGGTGATAATTCCTTTACAGATAAAGACTGACCTTTATTATTTAAAGTGAAATCAATACATTTAGTACACATATTTCTATGGGGCTCCACACTGGCCTTCAAACATAGTGAACAAACAGATTCATCTGTGTCAGACATGTTTAAACAGACTAGCAATGAGACTAGCAAGCTTGGAAAACACTTTAAAATAAATTTACAAGCAATATAGAAAACGCTACTGCGCCTTTAAGAAGCACAAAAAACTGTCACAGTTTAAATAACAATGAACCAAATCAGTTATAGCAACCAAATTTTCACAGTAAATGTATTAAGTTAGCAGAGCATTGCACCCAATTGCAAAAGGATGATTAACCCCTTAATACCCAAAACGGATAATCAATAGAGAAAAAAACGTTTTTTAACACAGTCAACACACTGTCACAGGTCTGCTGTGACTGATTACCTCCCTCAAAAATGACTTTTGAAGTCCCTTGAGCTCTCTAGAGACGTCCTGGGTCATGCAGGAAGAAGCAGGAAGACAGACTGAATTTTTACTGCGCAAAAAAGCGCTAAAATAGGCCCCTCCCACTCATTATTACAACAGTGGGAGCCTCAGTTAACTGTTTCTATGCAGAAATATAAGTCAGCCATGTGGAAAAATTCATGCCCCAATAAGTTTTATCACCAATGTACCTCACAAAAACGATTAAACATGCCAGCAAACGTTTTAAACATCCTTTTTTAAAGAGTATGTATCTCTATTGATAAGCCTGATACCAGTCCTTCTACTGCATTTTAAGGCTTATTACATTACTTCAGTATTAGCAGCATTTTCTTAGTCAAATTCCATTCCTTAGAAAATTACTTTACTGCATATACATTAATCAGCCTGATACCAGTCGCTTTCACTGCATTTAAGGCTTTACTTACATTACATCGGTATCAGCAGTATTTTCTTAGTCAATTTCATTCCTTAGAAAAAAAAATTACTGCACATACCTTATTTGCAGGAGACCCCGCATGCTATTCCCTTTCTGAAGTTACCCCACTCCTCAGAATGTGCGAGAACAGCCAGTGGATCTTAGTTACTTCTGCTAAGATCATAGAAAACGCAGGCAGATTCTTCTTCCAAATACTGCCTGAGAAAAAAAACAGCACACTCCGGTGCCATTTAAAAATAACAAACTTTTGATTGAAGAAATAATTAAGTATAAAACACCACACTCCTCTCACGACCTCCATCTATGTTGAGGGTTGCAAGAGAATGACTGGATATGACATGTGAGGGGAGGAGCTATATAGCAGCTCTGCTTTGGGTGATCCTCTTGCAACTTCCTGTTGGGAAGGGAATATATCCCATAAGTAATGGATGACCCGTGGACTGAATACACTTAACAAGAGAAAGTATCCTCTCTCATCACTGTTCCTTATTTGTTACAGATTTTACATCAAGTCTTCCTTCTATCCTTGCATAATAAAATGTGAATAAGTAATCACAACAAACACTAGTATAGTTTTTAAATATACAGATCTGTTTTACCCTACCAGCAGCCACCTTCTTTATAGGCACTGTGATTGGGTAGAAATTAAAATGTTTTTACTATGTGCAGCCAATAACAAAAATGTAAGTAGTAGGTACATTGCTTCGCTGCTCAGCCAATGAAAACTCTGTTTGTCTGCAAGGAAAACATTTTTTTTATATACCTGTGTAAGAAGAGAGGATTAGGAGGCTTGTCGAAGGTAGGCTTGCATGTTTGCAGTAATAAACAGGCTAAACAGTATTTTCTTTTTGCAATGGAAATTATATATTAAAGTTAATCCATATATAGTGTATGTTCCTCTAACCTTTAATATTACATGTGATATGTCTATAAAATTGTCATTATTATCAGTTACTGCTATAAAAAAAAATCAATTTATTTTTTAATTAGATAACACCTCTAAAATATAATTAAGTTTTATGCCAATGTCTGTGATTAATAACACAATTATCCTGAATAACCTGCACTTATACAGTTACTAAAAAGAAACTATAAAAATTAAAAGTATATGCAGCGATACATACCAAGTTCATTTCTTGAGTCAATTCTGAAAGGATCATCACACCTATTACACAGTGGTCTACAGTTCCCTACATAAAAAAATAAACACATAAATAAATATAAAGATATAGAAATTCACATATTTGAGCAACAAACATACCACAACTTGCAACCACAAAACATAATATAACAAGAACATAAAGATCCATATTTTGTATAAGTAAATGTTTTTATACTTTAAGTGACCATACATCAGTACTGTCATATATATTTTCCTCATCTGGAGCGTTCCTGCTTTTGTTCAAGTATACTGTAGCTAAGGCTCATTTGGAAATTAAAAGAAAATAAAGGAAACAGACTAGACATGGCACACAAATAATATTGGAGCAAGAGTTGCCCTTTATAAGGCTGTTTTAACTTTCTATTTTGAAGAAAAATTATTCAATAGTTTCTTGGCCAACGTCAAATCATTGAGCTGATCACAAATAGGCAAATACATGAAACTGATAAAGATGTAATGGAAGTGTAAAATAAGTGGCTTTGTCGCATGACTATGAAGCTGAAAATTAATTAATTATGAAAACATGGTTTTGAAAAGCACAGGCCCTCACCAAAAAGGTAAAAGTATCCTGAGCTCATAACCAATAAAGAATAAACAAAGATTTGGGGAGAGATTGGTGGTTTCTGGAACTACAATAAAGGACAAGAGAAAGACCTCAGTTGTCTTAATTGCTTTAGTTGTATAGAGCTAATATTTAAGTAAATAAACCACATCAAGCACAATCTCAGAATGTGCATAAATAAGAAGAGAGAAGCGCTCAACCTGGGAACGAACAATAGCATAATAGCTTGTTCTATGGCTAGTTACCACCCAAGAAGCAGCCTCTTTTTGCTCAACATGTGCCTTTCACAGAGAACTTTCTTGAAGCATATCAGTCTAATCCTGACTTAACAGTACAGTCCAGCCCCGAAATACCAGGCAATCCCTCTCTGAACGAGAGAAATGGCAAAACCCCAGATGTATGTTTCGGCCTAGTGTGGGCCTGGTCAGTGAGGTGCAGTCACATTCCTCTAGACACACTGAGCAACGGGTCCGGATATCCGCATCACACTTAGGGAGACTTCCCTAAGAGTCATAATTTGCATAAATATAAAAAGAGAGAAGCGCTCAACCTGGGAACGAACAATAGCATAATAGCTTGTTCTATGGCTAGTTACCACCCAAGAAGCAGCCTCTTTTTGCTCAACATGTGGCTTTCACAGAGAAGAACTTTCCTGTAGCATATCAGTCTGATCCTGACTTAACAGTACAGTCCAGCCCCAAAATACCAGTCAATCCCTCTCTGAACGAGAGAAATGTAAAAACCCCAGACGTATGTTTCGGCCTAGTGTGGGCCTCGTCAGTGAGGTGCAGGAATGTGGCTGCACCTCACTGACAAGGCCCATAGGAGGCCGAGACGATCATCTGGGGTTGTCATGTTCCTTGTTTAGAGGAGAACTGCCTGGTATTTCGGGGCTGGACTGACCTTACTTGCCGGGATCAGACTTATATACTACAGGAAAGTTTTCCTCTGTGAAAAGCACACTGGTCTAAACGACGCTGCTCCTGTGTTGTAAATAGCCATAGAGCTGATGAGCTGTTCGTTCCTGGTAGAGCGCTTCTCTCTTTGTATACAATCTCAGAATGTATATTCATAACTGACCATATTTGGCAAACAAGAAGATCTACTACATACTAAACGTAATCAGAAGAGGAGCTTCCTTTTCTGATAGAGTACTGAATAATGGGAAGTCACAAGAAAGACAATTAATAATAGGTTATGTCATTGCAGAAACAGAAGAAATAGATTTAAATTTCAAGGGGCATGGGATGCATGAAAGCAACACAAATTTTAAAAAACAGATAGACAGAAAGTCAAAACATCAAAAAGGAACCACAATCTTCCCCTTAAATCTCCAAACATATTAATAAACTTGCCTGTTTTTCATTTTGTTTCCCTATGAAGCCACCCACCAAGCCTGGTGTTTTTGGGTTTATTTAAACCTGACTGCATGTAACGATCCGTCAAATGGAAAGAGGACTGAGACCCTCAAGCCTTATTATGTAGGCGAGCTCTCAGACTAAAGACTGGAGACCACTACTGTATCTATCTTACCTGTAAAAACTGTTTCACATCAGCAACTACATCTCTAAAAACAAGCTGGTCCTTTTGAACATCAAACCATCCTAGCTTTGTGATTTTGGCAATGACTTGAACGAGTGCTTGGATCACAAAAGGTGCCAGCTTAGGTTGTGATGCGATGTAATTCAATATATAATTTCCTAATAAAAAAAATGAAAAAAAGTAAATTGTTAGAAAATACAATGAACTTAAAAACCAAAAATTCTATATTGTGACTTATATATAATTATTTAGTAACGTATAAAATGATGTACAAGAGAAAAACAGTCATTTATTTTAGGTTCCACTTCTGATTAAAAAAAATGGCTGTAATTTATGGTTCAATTAATAAGTAGCCCACAAACACTTTGCTATGCTTTAAGTTTTTGAAACACATGCTCAATTTGTTTATTATAATTTTCTTTTACTTTACAGTTAATTTAATTCCGAATAGTTCCCATTAAAAACTAATGACAGCAGAAGGACTGTACAGTACTACTGGGAGGCAGATGTACAGTAAAATAATCAAGTAATCATTTTATAAATTAAGGGATTAATTACAAGTGTAGCGCTATTTTAACATGTGCCTGTAAAGGGGCAAATTTGGCTATTTACGGGCGCACGTTAAATAATTAGCCATAAACCCCTTAACGACCGAGGACATACCAGGTATGTCCTGCAATAATGGTCAGTGATAATGGACGTACCTGGTACGTCCTCGGTCTAATTGAGCCCAGGAAGTGATTGTGATTGCTTCCAGCAGCTCTCAGGGTATTGTAGTGATGCCTCGCTATTGAGGCATTCTGCAATACTATTTTTTCTGCATCGGCCAGCAATGGTGCCAATTGTTGGTGGGTGGGAGCAGTAGCAGGGATGCGGCCCATCATTGGAGGGACTTTCGTATCCTGTCCCTGCAGAGCGCACAAGTGATCAGGAGAGCGCACGCTTCATTGAGTCCAGGGAGAGGGTGGGAGAGAGAGGGAAATACATTTTTTCAAAGGGATCTGGGAGGGAGAGGGGGGCAGCTACACTACAGAAAATTGGGTTTTAAAAAAAACTGGGCAATAGTTTGAGCAAACTGGGTACTGGCAGACAGCTGCCAGTACCCAAGATGGTGGAAAATAAGTAGAGGGGGGAGTGTTAGAGAGTTGTATGGGGGGGGGGAGATCAGGGAGGTTGGGGGCTAAGGGGGATCCATCACTTCTACATAAAATATTAAAAAAAAAAAACACATTTTATTTTAGTACTGGCAAACTTTCTGCCAGTACTTAAGATGGCGGTGACAATTGTGAGGTGGGGGAGGAAACAGAGCTGTTTGAAGGGGGTCATGGAGGGATCAGGGGGTAGGATGTGTCAGGAGGGAGGCTGATCTCTACACTAAAGCTAAAATTAACCCTACAAGCTACCTAATTAACCCCTTAACTGCTGGGCATAATACAAGTTTGGTGCGCAGCGGCATTTAGCGGCCTTCTAATTACCAAAAAGCAATGCCAAAGCCATATATGTCTATTTCTAAACAAAGGGGATCCCAGAGATGCAGTTACAACCATTTGTGACATGATTGCACTAACTGTAAATACATTCAGTGAGAAACCTAAAATTGTGAAAAAGTGAACGATTTTTTTTTTTTTCATCACATTTGTCTGTGAAATGGTGGCATAAAATATACCAACACAGGCCTAGATCAATACTTTGGGTTGTCTACTAAAAAAAATATATATACATGTCAAGGGATATTCAGGGATTCCTGACAGATATCAGTGTTCTAATGTAACTATCGCTAATTTTGAGAAAATAAAATTGGAAATAGCAAACTGCTACTTGTATTTATTGCCCTATAACTTGTAAAAAAAAGCAAAGAACATGTAAACATTGGGTATTTCTAAACTCAGGACAAAAGTTAGAAACTATTTAGCATGGGTGTTTTTTTCATCATTTTATAATGTTTTTATAGTAAATTATAAGATATGATGAAAATAATGGTATCTTAAGAAAGTCCATTTAATGGCGAGAAAAACGGTATATAATATGTGTGGAAACAGTAAATGAGTAAGAGGAAAATTACAGCTAAACACAAACACTGCAGAAATGTAAAAATAGCCTTGGTCCCAACGGTCATATATATTTTTAATTTGCTGGTAAACACTGCGTGACTTACCCCCTTGCATTGCGCTAGGTGGTTTGTCGTGCTCATGGCATGAGAACGAGGCTCCTATTGGAGCCTATGGAAGCACTCTCTCACATTAGCGTGCACTGGTATTACTGGGTGTAGCGCAAATATCACGCTTGTGAAAGCACGATTTTGAGCTCCACTCGTAATCTAGGCCTAAATTAGAAGAAGAAAAAAAAGATGTCAATTTTTTTTTTATCCATTCTCATTAAAATCCAAAAAGGGGGAAAGTCCTCTCTTTTCAGCTGTCTCTTGATAGTACATGTATAATAGTTGTCTGAGCTCTGTTACATTATTACAATTAAAAATGAAAAAGTTAATTAAAGGGACAGTCTACACCAGAATTTTTATTGTTTTAAAAGAGAGATAATCCCTTTATTACCCATTCCCCAGTTTTGCATAACCAACACAGTTATAATAATATACTTTTAATCTCTGTGATTATCTTGTATCTAAGCCTCTGCAAACTGCCCCTTTTTTCAGTTCTTTTGACAGACTTGCAGTCTAGCCAATCAGTGCCTGCTCCCAGATAACTTCACGTGCACGAGCACAGTGTTATCTGTATGAAATACGTGAACTAACACCCTCTAGTGGTGAAAAACTGTTAACATGCAATCTGAAAAGAGGTGGGCTACAAGGTCTAAGAAATTAGCATATGAACCTCCTAGGTTAAACTTTCAACTAAGAATACCAAGAGAAAATTGGTGATAAAAGTAAATTGGAAAATTGTTTAAAATGACATGCTCTATCTGAATCATGAAAGTTTATTTTGGCCTAGACTGTCCCTTTAAGGGTATTCTGAACCAGTACCCTTTGCTATCTATTTTTTTTTTTTTTTATAATGGCATCACACAGAGATGTTGACTCTTTTCCCATCATAGATGCAGGTGATACAGGTTAAACTATTTTCATAAATATGTTTGTACCTAAACCATGCACACACAAAAAAAAACCTAACACTTCTTTATTTCAGAATAAGACATTTTTAGAAGGGTTTAAAAAAATACCTCAGGCTCTCTCCAATGTAACTATCTCAACTTTTGGGGGCAATATATCAACTACGTTGATATTTAATTTTACAGTGTCAGTCTACACAGTTGCCTGCCTTTCTTCTCGTAGTCATGATAGTACCCGAAAGTATACATCTCAAATACAATACAAGCAAATCAGAAGTACAAAAAACAGAATTTATGCTTACCTGATAAATTACTTTCTCTTGCGGTGTATCCAGTCCACGGATTCATCCTTACTTGTGGGATATTCTCATTCCCTACAGGAAGTGGCAAAGAGAGCACACAGCAGAGCTGTCCATATAGCTCCCCCATTCGACTGACGGTTAGGAGAAAAAGGAGAAACCATAGGGTGCAGTGGTGACTAGTTTGAACAAAAAAATTATCCTGACTTAATTGCCAGGGCGGGCCGTGGACTGGATACACCGCAAGAGAAAGTAATTTATCAGGTAAGCATAAATTCTGTTTTCTCTTGCAAGGTGTATCCAGTCCACGGATTCATCCTTACTTGTGGGATACCAATACCAAAGCTTTAGGACACGGATGAAGGGAGGGAAAAAGACAGGTAACCTAAACGGAAGGCACCACTGCTTGCAAAACCTTTCTCCCAAAAATAGCCTCCGAAGAAGCAAAAGTATCGAATTTGTAAAATTTGTCAAAAGTATGCAGTGAAGACCAAGTCGCTGCCTTACAAATCTGTTCAACAGAAGCCTCATTCTTGAAAGCCCATGTGGAAGCCACAGCTCTGGTAGAATGAGCGGTAATTCGTTCAGGAGGCTGCTGTCCAGCAGTCTCATAAGCCAATCGGATAATGCTTTTCAGCCAGAAGGAAAGAGAGGTAGCAGTCGTTTTTTGACCTCTCCTCTTACCAGAATAGACAACAAACAAGGATGATGTTTGTCTGAAATCTTTAGTTGCTTTTAAATAGAATTTCAAAGCACGAACCACATCAAGATTGTGTAATAGCCGTTCCTTCTTAGAAGCTGGATTAGGACACAGAGAAGGAACAATGAATTCCTGGTTAATATTCTTATTAGAAACCACTTTAGGAAGAAAACCAGGTTTGGTACGCAAAACTACCTTATCTGCATGGAACACCAGATAGGGTGAATTACACTGCAAAGCAGACAATTCTGAAACTCTTCGAGCAGAAGATATAGCTACCAAAAACAAAACTTTCCAAGATAATAACTTAATATCTATGGAATGTAAAGGTTCAAACGGAACCCCTTGAAGAACTGAAAGAACTAAATTTAGACTCCATGGAGGAGTCACAGGTTTATAGACAGGCTTGATTCTGACTAAAGCCTGTGCAAACGCTTGAACGTCTGGTACTTCTGCCAGACGCTTGTGTAACAGGATAGACAGAGCAGATATCTGTCCCTTTAAGGAACTAGCTGACAAACCTTTCTCCAATCCTTCTTGGAGAAAAGACAATATCCTTGGAATCCTAATCTTACTCCACGAGTAACCCTTGGATTCACACCAACAAAGATATTTCCGCCATATCTTATGGTAAATTTTCCTGGTGACAGGCTTTCTAGCCTGGATCAGAGTATCTATAACTGATTCAGAGAACCCACGCTTAGATAGAATTAAGCGTTCAATCTTCAGGCAGTCAGTTGCAGAGAAACTAGATTTGGATGCTTGAATGGACCCTGTATTAGAAGATCCTGCCTCGATGGCAGTGTCCATGGTGGAACAGATGACATGTCCACTAGGTCTGCATATCAAGTCCTGCGTGGCCACGCAGGCGCTATCAGAATTACCGAAGCCTTCTCCTGTTTGATTCTGGCTACCAGCCGAGGGAGAAGGGGAAACGGTGGAAAGCCATAAGCCAGATTGAAGGACCAATCTATCAATGCCGCCTTGGGGTCCCTGGACCTGGTTCAGTAAAGAGGAAGTTTGGTGTTCTGACGGGACGCCATCAGATCCAATTCTGGAATGCCCCATAGCTGGGTCAGCTGAGCAAAAACCTCCGGGTGGAGTTCCCACTCCCCCGGGTGAAAAGTCTGACGACTTAGAAAATCCGCCTCCCAGTTGTCTACTCCTGGGATGTGAATTGCTGAGAGATGGCAGGAGTGATCCTCCGCCCACCTGATAATTTTGGTTACTTCCTTCATCGCTAGGGAACTCTTTGTTCCTCCCTGATGATTGATGTACGCTACAGTCGTGATGTTGTCCGACTGAAATCTGATGAATTTGGCCGCCGCTAGTTGAGGCCATGCCTGGAGCGTGTTGAATATCGCTCTCAGTTCCAAAATGTTTATCGGGAGAAGAGACTCTTCCCAAGACCATAGGCCCTGAGCTTTCAGGGAGTCCCAGACCGCGCCCCCAGCCTAACAGACTGGCGTCGGTCGTTACAATGATCCACTCCGGTCTGCGGAAGCACATTCCCTGAGACAACCACCAGAGAAGAGAATCTCTGGTTTTCTGGTCCAGTTGTATTTGAGGAGTCAAATCTGCATAATCCCCATTCCACTGTTTGAGCATGCACAGTTGCAGTGGTCTGAGATGTATTCGGGCAAAAGGGACTACGTCCATTGCCGCAACCATTAATCCGATTACCTCCATGCACTGAGCTACAGAGGGCCGAGGAATGGAAAGAAGAACTCGGCAAGTAGTTAAAAGCTTTAACTTCCTGACCTCCGTCAGAAATATTTTCATTTCTACCGCGTCTATTAGTGTTCCCAGGAAGGGAACCCTTGTGAGCGGGGACAGAGAACTTTTTTCGACGTTCACCTTCCACCCGTGAGACCTTAGAAAGGCCAGAACAATCTCCGTATGAGCCTTGGCTCTGTGAAAAGACGACGCCTGTATTAAGATGTTGTCTAGATAAGGTGCTACTGCAATGCCCCGCGGTCTTAGTACCGCTAGAAGGGACCCTAGCACCTTTGTGAAAATTCTGGGAGCGGTGGCCAACCCGAAGGGAAGGGCCACGAACTGGTAATGCTTGTCCAGAAAGGCGAACCTTAGGAACTGATGGTGATCCTTGTAGATAGGAATATGAAGGTACGCATCCTTTAGATCCACGGTAGTCATATATTGACCTTCCTGGATCATCGGTAAGATTGTCCGAATGGTCTCCATTTTGAATGATGGAACTCTGAGGAATTTGTTTAGAATTTTTAGATCCAGGATTGGTCTGAAAGTTCCTTCCTTTTTGGGAACCACAAACAGGTTTGAGTAAAATCCCAGTCCTTGTTCTGTAAGTGGAACTGGATATATCACTCCCATTTTGAGTAGATCTTCTACACAGCGTAAGAACGCCTCTTTCTTTGTCTGGTCTGTAGACAGACGAGAAATGTGGAACCTTCCCCTTGGAGGAGAGTCCTTGAATTCTAGAAGATATCCCTGAGCAACGATCTCTAATGCCCAGGGATCTGGAACATCTCTTGCCCAAGCCTGAGCAAAGAGAGAGTCTGCCCCCTACTAGATCCGGTCCCGGATCGGGGGCTACCCCTTCATGCTGTCTTAGTAGCAGCCGCAGGCTTTTTGGCCTGCTTACCTTTGTTCCAGCCCTGCAAAGGTTTCCAGGTTGCTTTGGGCTGTGAAGCGTTACCCTCTTGCTTTGCGGTTGCAGAGGTTGAAGCAGGACCGCTCCTGAAGTTGCGAAAGGAGCGAAAATTAGCCTTCTTTTTGGCCTTAAAAGGTCTATCTTGCGGGAGGGCATGGCCCTTTCCCCCAGTGATATCCGAAATAATCTCTTTCAACTCGGGACCGAAAAGAGTCTTTTCCTTGAAAGGAATATTTAGTAATTTTGTTTTGGACGACACGTCGGCCGACCATGATTTGAGCCAAAGCGCTCTGCGCGCCATGATGGCAAAACCAGAATTTTTCGCCGCTAGCTTAGCTAATTGCAAAGCGGCATCTGTGATAAAAGAATTAGCCAGTTTTAAAGCATTAATTCTATCCATGACTTCGTCATATGAAGTCTCCCTCTGGAGCGACTCCTCCAGCGCCTCAAACCAAAAAGCCGCTGCAGTAGTTACAGGAATAATGCAGGCAATAGGTTGGAGAAGAAAACCTTGTTGAACAAATATTTTCTTTAGTAAACCTTCTAATTTTTCATCCATAGGATCTTTGAAAGCACAACTGTCTTCAATTGGTATGGTTGTGCGCTTGGCTAGTGTTGAAACTGCCCCCTCTACCTTAGGGACCGTCTGCCACGCGTCCCGCCTGGGATCAGTTATGGGGAACATTTTCTTAAAAATAGGGGGGGGGACAAAAGGTACACCTGGTCTCTCCCACTCCCTAGCCACAATATCCGCCACCCTCTTCGGTATCGGAAACGCATCAGTGTATACAGGGACTTCTAGATATTTGTCCATTTTACACAATTTCTCTGGGACCACCATGGGGTCGCAGTCATCCAGCGTGGCTAATACCTCCTTAAGCAGCACGCGGAGGTGTTCCAGCTTAAATTTAAACGCTAAGGAATCTGATTCTGCCCGCTGAGAAACCTTTCCTGTGTCAGAAATTTCTCCCTCGGACAGCACATCCCTCACCGCCACATCAGAGTGTTGTGAGGGTACAACAGATAAACCCTCCAAAGCTTCTGATTGCTCATACTCGGTTCTTAAAACCGAGCTATCACGCTTTTTAGGAAAAACTGGCAGTTTGGATAGAAATGTCGCAAGGGAATTATCCATGACTGCTGCTAATTGTAGTAATGTAATAGGGGCCAATGCGCCAGAGGTACTAGGCATCGCTTGCACGGGCGTAACTGGTGTCGACACATGGGGAGAGGAGGGTGGGCTATCCTCGTTACCTTCTGTCAAAGAATCATCTTGGGCTACATTTTTAAGTGACACAACATGATCTTTAAAATGCATAGATACATTAGCACACTTAAAACAAATGTAATGGGGGTTCCACCATGGCTACTAAACACATAGAGAAACGTCTATCTGTAGGCTCAGACATGTTAAACAGACTTAGACAGCACTCAAATACTGAAATATACAATTTGAGAAAAAACGGTACTGTGCCTTTAAACAATAAAAAGCGCACACTTTTTTACTAAATCTTAAAAAATGATCCGATCTTTCTGAAATTTTTAACACACGATCTTAATGCTTTGGAATGATTGCACAGCGAATTTCAAGACAATTAAGCCCTTAATGCCCAAACCGGAGAAACCTAAAGCTGACAACCGGTTAGCAAACTACAGCACCGTGCCACAGCAATCTGCTGTGGCCCTACCTGCCCCTGGGGATTAGTTTGATGGAAAATAAGCCTCTATGAAGTCCTCAAGTAGTCTTTGGACCCTCCACGTGAAGCTGCATGAAGCTGTCTTCAATATCAACTGCGCAACTGAGGCACGAATTTTAGGCCCCCTCCCTCTCCACTCCGGAGTTGTGGGGCCTTCAAAACCCTAAATAGGTGTCTAAAAATATGCCATGTGGAACCAAACCCCATAAAACACTACAAAAGTAATAAAAACTTGTATAATGATTATATTTTCACTATAAAATAATCGATTGCCCTTTAACAGTGTCAACCAGTCTTTGAGCCCTGTTAATTAAGCCTTCCTTCCATACTGAGTCTCAGAATATGGCTTACCTTCCCCACATGGGGATTCTTGTCAGTCTTCTAGCATTACTAAGTCTTGACTAGAAAAAGATGACTGAACATACCTTATAGCAGTTAAGCCTGGAAACTGTTCCCCAACAGAAGTTTTCTGGTACTCCTCAGTCCTGTGTGGGAACAACAGTGGATTTTAGTTACAACATGCTAAAATCATTTTCCTCTCAGCAGAATTCTTCATCACTTTCTGCCAGAGAGTAAATAGTACAAACCGGCACTATTTAAAAATAACAAACTTTTGATTGAAGATATAAAAACTACAAATCTAACACCACATTCACTTTACCCTCCCGTGGAGATGCTACTTGTTAAAGCGGCAAAGAGAATGACTGGGGGGGCGGAGCCAGAGGGGGAGCTATATGGACAGCTCTGCTGTGTGCTCTCTTTGCCACTTCCTGTAGGGAATGAGAATATCCCACAAGTTAGGATGAATCTGTGGACTGGATACACCTTGCAAGAGAAATCAGTATAACTTCCAAGACTGATACAAATTCCATATTGACATAACTTGTAAATCAGATATTAACTGTTTTGGTGACCTTTGCATCCTCTTGTGTCATGACCTTTGCCTTTTGCTAATTAACCTTGCCGCAATTATATTTAGTGTGTTACAGCCTTTAATATCTTCTTTTTATAACTGTTTTATGCGTTACTACAGAGGGTGTGCCTTTCCTTACTCTTATAAATAGAATGGGCGAAGCACTGAACCTGTACTTTTCCGGACAGTTAGCCAAACTGATTTGAGCCTGTTGTTGACCTTCTTTTGCTAGCTGGCTTGGTACTTTGCCTGAAGAGTGTTACTTGACCTTTGCTTGTATACTGACCTTCCTTGCCTACTGTATTTTGTACTTTTGCCTGAAATCCTGTACCTGACCTTAGCTTGGATACACAGACTTCCCTTTGCCTGCCAATGTCCACCTCTTCCTGCATTCCTAGAACCTGACCCTGGTCAGTATTTAGACTGCCCTTTCCCAGATGAATCAGTACATTTTAAAGAGAAACTCAACCCCAAAAAAATGTCTTTTGTGATTCAGATAGAGCAGGCAATTTTAAGCAACTTTGTAATTTACTCCTATTATCAAGCATCTAAGCTTTTTTTTGTCTGGGCAGCACTTTTTTATTGGTGGATGAATTTATCCAGAAAATCAGCAAGAACAACCCAGGTTGTTCACCAAAAATGGGATGGCATCTAAACTTACATTCTTGCATTTCAAATAAAGATACCAAGAGAATGAAGAACATTTGATAATAGGAGTAAATTACAAAGTTGCTTAAAATTGCATGCTCTATCTGAATCACAAAAGACAAAATTTGGGTTCAGTGTCCCTTTAATATTGTGCTCATTCTGTCCTTGGATTTCCCCGACTTCTCCACATACACTTTTGTGTTTCACCTGGCCTGTCTAACTACACCATCTCCCTGCACTCACCTTTATTATCTGTTACAGTCTCTATTTGCATCTAGGCTCAGGTCTCCTACTATACACAGGTGTTTTTCCAATTTATCATCACTATCTTCTCCAGGAATTGGTGGGTTACATCCAAGACACAGATAGCTTGGGTAACTCGTTTTCAAACCCCACCTCAACCACTGGGTTGACCTCTGGACTGACAGACATCAATCAACTGTGTGTGCATTGACAACAATAAAAACACCACTTTAAGGTTTTTATCTCTTGACATACTGATGGTATCTCATCAAAGAAATATAGAAATACACTAGTTCACTAGATGTTTTACTATTATGTCAAATTTCATGGAGATTAGTTCACTGGATATTTTACTATTATGTCAAATTTCATGGAGATTAGTTCAGCATATTTTGCTATAGCTTTGCCTAAAAATCATCACATGACCAAACTGAAAATAATTGATCAGATATTAACTCAGAAATGAAGGAACTTATTTATTTCAAATTATAAGTGTATGTAACAACTCCCAAATGTACATACCCATTTAAAAGTTGTAAGCATTTAACATAAAGTTAACAATTAGCAGTCAAAGCATTCCACTGATAAAGACAGGCATGAACGTATAGGCTCTAAAAGCACTTTATATATTCTTGACTATAAAGAATATGTACATTTATAGTAAAACAGCAGAATGCAGATGCCGTTCACAATTAATCACCTATACTATAATCACGTTTGTAACGCGTCCGTCACGGCGCCAGTTGTGCACGCCTCCACAAAAGAATGTTGGCTGCGCGAGGCAGCCATAAGAATCCACCTGGATGCAGTGTAGGCAAACCCGAAGCTTTAAAAAAAAAAAAAAAAAAAAAACACGCAACCACACGAAATAACTAAAAATCTCTTAACAGCCTGCAAGAAACGGCAAAAAAACACAAAACACGTAACCGCCCGCACGAAGTATAACAAAATAAAAACCTAACCTCCCGCACAAAGTATTAACAAACACCTAAACCGCCAACCCCCACATCGCAAAACAATAAAGTAATTGACCCCTAATCCGCAAATAACATAATTAAAATATTAACCCCTAAACCACCCACAATAAAAAAAAAACACAAAAAAACAAAAAAAAAACACGTAACCGCCCGCACTTAGTATAACAAAAAAAAAAACTAACCTACCGCATAAAACTATTAACAAACATATGGGGGAAGCTATGTTAAAGTCTTGTGTGTTTTCTCTGGTTTTTGTTTGTTTTTTTCACTTTTTGCTGTTATGTTATTAGACACACGAACAGGAGAGGGGATTAAAAAACAGAATTTATGCTTACCTGATAAATTACTTTCTCCAACGGTGTGTCCGGTCCACGGCGTAATCCATAACTTGTGGGAATATCTCTTCCCCAACAGGAAATGGCAAAGAGTACAGCAAAAGCTGTCCATATAGTCCCTCCTAGGCTCCGCCCACCCCAGTCATTCGACCGACGGACAGGAGAAAAACAGGAGAAACTATAGGGTGCCGTGGTGACTGTAGTTAAAGAAATAAATTCATCAAACCTGATTAAAAAACCAGGGCGGGCCGTGGACCGGATCACACCTATGGAGAAAGTAATTTATCAGGTAAGCATAAATTCTGTTTTCTCCAACATTGGTGTGTCCGGTCCACGGCGTCATCCATAACTTGTGGGAACCAATACCAAAGCTTTAGGACACGGATGAAAGGGAGGGAGCCAATCAGGTTGCCTAAACGGAAGGCACCACGGCTTGCAAAACCTCTCTCCCAAAAATAGTCTCCGAAGAAGCAAAAGTATCAAATTTGTAGAATTTGGCAAAAGTGTGCAGGGAAGACCAAGTCGCTGCCTTACATATCTGATCAACAGAAGCCTCATTCTTGAAGGCCCAAGTGGAAGCCACAGCCCTAGTAGAGTGAGCTGTGATGCGTTCAGGAGGCTGCCGTCCGGCAGTCTCATAAGCCAATCGGATGATGCTTTTCAGCCAAAAGGAAAGAGGTAGCAGTAGCTTTTTGACCTCTCCTCTTGCCAGAATAAACGACAAACAGAGAAGACGTTTGTCTGAAATCCTTTGTTGCTTCTAAATAGAACTTTAAAGCACGAACTACATCTAAATTGTGTAACAAACGTTCCTCCTTTGAAACTGGATTCGGACACAAAGAAGGCACAACTATTTCCTGGTTAATATTCTTGTTGGAAACAACCTTTGGAAGGAAACCAGGTTTAGTACGCAAAACAACCTTATCTGAATGGAACACCAGAAAGGGCGGATTACACTGCAGAGCAGATAACTCAGAAACTCTTCTAGCAGAAGAGATAGCAACCAAAAACAGAACTTTCCAAGATAACATCTTGATATCTATGGAATGTAGAGGTTCAAACGGAACCCCTTGAAGAACTGAAAGAACTAAATTCAGACTCCAGGGAGGAGTCAAAGGTCTGTAAACAGGCTTGATCCTGACCAAAGCCTGAACAAAAACTTGAACATCAGGCACAACTGCCAGTCGTTTGTGTAATAAGACAGATAATGCAGAAGTCTGTCCCTTTAGAGAACTCGCTGATAATCCCTTATCCAAACCTTCTTGAAGAAAGGAAAGGATCCTAGGAATTTTGATCTTACTCCATGAGAATCCCTTGGATTCACACCAACAGATATATCTTTTCCATATTTTATGGTAAATCTTCCTAGTTACAGGTTTTCTGGCTTGTATCAGAGTATCTATTACAGAATCCGAAAACCCACGCTTAGATAAAATCAGGCGTTCAATTTCCAAGCCGTTAGCTGAAGGGAAACTAGATTTGGATGTTCGAATGGACCTTGTACTAGAAGATCCTGTCTCAAAGGTAAGCTAGGTTGAAGGTCCAAGGCGCTACTAATGCATCCACTAGAGTCGCCTTGGGATCCCTGGATCTGGACCCGTAGCAAGGAACCTTGAAGTTCTGACGAGACGCCATTAGATCCATGTCTGGAATGCCCCATAATTGAGTCAACTGGGCAAAGATCTCCGGGTGGAGTTCCCACTCCCCCGGATGGAATGTCTGACGACTCAGATAATCCGCCTCCCAGTTTTCCACTCCTGGGATGTGGATCGCAGATAGGTGGCAGGAGTGATCCTCCGCCCATTTTATGATTTTGGTCACTTCTCTCATCGCCAGGGAACTCCTTGTTCCCCCCTGATTATTGATGTAAGCAACAGTCGTCATGTTGTCTGATTGAAACCTTATGAATCTGGCCTTTGCTAGTTGAGGCCAAGCCTTGAGAGCATTGAATATCGCTCTCAGTTCCAGAATGTTTATCGGGAGAAGAGACTCTACCCGAGACCATAGCTCCTGAGCTTTCAGGGAGTTCCAGACCGCGCCCCAGCCCACTAGACTGGCGTCGGTCGTGACGATGACCCACTCTGGTCTGCGGAAGCTCATTCCCTGGGACAGGTGATCCTGGGTTAGCCACCAATGAAGTGAGTCTCTGGTCTTCTGATCTACTTGAATCACTGGAGACAAGTCTGTATAGTCCCCATTCCACTGTTTCAGCATGCACAGTTGTAATGGTCTTAGATGAATTCGCACAAAAGGAACTATGTCCATTGCTGCAACCATCAACCCTACTACTTCCATGCACTGAGCTATGGAAGGACGTGGAACAGAATGAAGAACTTGACAAGCGCTTAGAAGTTTTGACTTTCTGACATCTGTCAGGAAAATCCTCATTTCTAAAGAATCTATTATTGTCCCCAAGAAAGGAACTCTTGTCGACAGAGACCTTTTTTCTATGTTCACTTTCCATCTGTGAGATCTGAGAAAGGCCAGAACGATGTCTGTGTGAGCCTTTGCCTTTGAAAGAGACGACGCTTGTATCAGAATGTCGTCCAAATAAGGTGCCACTGCAATGCCCCTTGGTCTTAGAACCGCTAGAAGGGACCCGAGTACCTTTGTGAAGATCCTTGGAGCAGTGGCTAGCCCAAATGGGAGAGCCACAAACTGGTAATGTTTGTCCAGAAAGGCGAACCTTAGGAACTGATGATGATCTTTGTGGATAGGAATATGTAGATACGCATCCTTTAGATCCACGGTAGTCATAAATTGACCCTCTTGGATTGTAGGTAAAATCGTTCGAATGGTTTCCATTTTGAACGATGGCACTCTGAGTAATTTGTTTAGAATCTTTAAATCCAGAATTGGTCTGAAGGTTCCCTCTTTTTTGGGAACCACAAACAGATTTGAGTAAAACCCCATTCCTTGTTCCACGGTTGGAACTGGGTGTATCACTCCCATTTTTAACAGGTCTTCTACACAATGTAAGAATGCCTGTCTCTTTATTTGGTTTGAAGATAAGTGAGACATGTGGAACCTTCCCCTTGGGGGTAGTTCCTTGAATTCCAGAAGATAACCCTGAGAAACTATTTCTAGTGCCCAGGGATCCTGAACATCTCTTGCCCAAGCCTGAGCAAAGAGAGAGAGTCTGCCCCCTACTAGATCCGGTCCCGGATCGGGGGCTGCTCCTTCATGCTGTTTTGGTAGCTGCAGCAGGCTTCTTGGCCTGTTTACCCTTGTTCCAGCCTTGCATCGGTTTCCAAGCTGGTTTGGTCTGCAAAGCATTACCCTCTTGTCTAGAGGCTGCAGAGTTGGAGGCCGGTCCTTTCCTGAAATTGCGAAAGGAACGAAAATTAGACTTATTCTTGGCCTTGAAAGGCCTATCTTGTGGAAGGGCATGGCCCTTACCCCCAGTGATATCTGAGATAATCTCTTTCAACTCTGGTCCAAAAAGGGTTTTACCCTTGAAAGGGATATTAAGCAATTTTGTCTTGGAAGATACATCCGCTGACCAAGACTTTAGCCAGAGCGCTCTGCGCGCCACAATTGCAAACCCAGAATTTTTCGCTGCTAATCTAGCTAACTGCAAAGCGGCATCTAAAATAAAGGAATTAGCTAACTTAAGTGCGTGTATTCTGTCCATAACCTCCTCATACGGAGTCTCTCTATTGAGCGACTTTTCTAGTTCCTCGAACCAGAACCACGCTGCTGTAGTGACAGGAACAATGCACGAAATAGGTTGCAGGAGGTAAACTTGCTGAACAAAAATCTTTTTAAGTAAACCCTCCAATTTTTTATCCATAGGATCTTTGAAAGCACAATTATCCTCGATAGGAATAGTAGTGCGCTTGTTTAGTGTAGAAACTGCCCCCTCGACCTTAGGGACTGTCTGCCATAAGTCCTTTCTGGGGTCGACCTAGGAAAAAATTTCTTAAATATAGGAGGGGGAACAAAAGGTATGCCGGGCTTCTCCCACTCCTTGTTCACTATGTCCGCCACCCGCTTGGGTATAGGAAAAGCGTCGGGGTGCACCGGAACCTCTAGGAACTTGTCCATCTTACACAATTTTTCTGGGATGACAAGGTTGTCACAATCATCCAGAGTAGATAACACCTCCTTAAGCAGTGCGCGGAGATGCTCTAATTTAAATTTAAATGTCACAACATCAGGTTCTGCCTGTTGAGAAATTCTACCTGAATCTGAAATTTCCCCATCTGACAAAACCTCCCTCATGGCCCCTTCAGATTGGTGTGAGGGTATGACAGAAAAATTATCATCAGCGCCTTCCTGCTCTACAGTGTTTAAAACAGAGCAATTGCACTTTCTCTGGTATGCAGGCATTTTGGATAAAATATTTGCTATAGAGTTATCCATTACTGCCGTCAATTGTTGCATAGTAATAAGCATTGGTGCGCTAGAAGTACTAGGGGCCTACTGCGTGGGCAAAACTGGTATAGACACAGAGTGAGATGAAGTAGAACTATGTTTACTCTCTTCATCTGATGAATCATCTTGGGCAACTTTACTATTTGTGGCAGTACTGTCCTTACTTTGTTTGGACGCTATGGCACAATTATCACACAATTTGGAAGGGGGAGACACACTGGCTTCCATACATACAGAACATAGCTTATCTGAACGTACAGACATGTTAAACAGGCTTAAACTTGACAAAAAAGTACAAAAACCGTTTTAAATTAAAAACGTTACTGTCTCTTTAAATTTTAAACAGGGCACACTTTATTACTGAATATGTGAAAAACAATGAAGGAATTGTTCAAATGTTACCAAATTTTCACCACAGTGTCTTAAAGCATTCAAAGCATTGCACCCCAAATTTCAGAGCTTTAACCCCTCTACAGTCCCAGCTACAGCCTTTGCTGCGACTTTACCAAACCCAAGGGGGAATACGATACCAAATGAAGCCTTCTAGGAACCTTTTCAACTACTCTCAGATCCACACACATGAAGCTGCATGTCTTGTTCTCAAAAGTAACTGCGCAGTAATGGCGCAAAAATGAGGCTCAGCCTACTACAGTGAAGGCCC
The DNA here is from genome assembly GCF_027579735.1 of Bombina bombina. Lineage (NCBI taxonomy): Eukaryota > Metazoa > Chordata > Amphibia > Anura > Bombinatoridae > Bombina > Bombina bombina. The sequence goes on from NC_069504.1 coordinate 918,990,051, forward strand.
TTCCTGTCTAAACCAGTGCCTGACGTTAAAAAACGTTCCCCAAAGTTTATAAGAGTGAAAATCAACCTCAATCTGTATAAAATGCCCAAATAAAGCAATCGATCTTGCTCATAAATGTCTACCAGTTTTATAGCCCATATTAAGCCCTTTATTCTGTTTGAGACTAAGAAAATGGCTTACCGGTCCCCATGAGGGGAAATGACAGCCTTCCAGCATTACACAGGCTGGTTAGAAATATGGCTAGTCATACCTTAAGCAGAAAAGTCTGCTAACTGTTTCCCCCAACTGAAGTTATTTCATCTCAACAGTCCTGTGTGGAAACATCAAACGATTTTAGTTACTGCTGCTAAAATCATATTCCTCTCACAAACAGAACTCTTCATCTTTTTCTGTTTCAGAGTAAATAGTACATACCAGCACTATTTTAAAATAACAAACTCTTGATAGTAGACTAAAAAACTACAACTAAACACCACATACTCTTAACCATCTCCGTGGAGATGTTGCCTGTGCAACGGCAAAGAGAATGACTGGGGTGGGCGGAGCCTAGGAGGGACTATATGGACAGCTTTTGCTGTACTCTTTGCCATTTCCTGTTGGGGAAGAGATATTCCCACAAGTTATGGATGACGCCGTGGACCGGACACACCAATGTTGGAGAAATGTTCCATTTTATTTAATGATACGGTGCAAAGAACAATGATGTATTGGTGCGTTAAGTTAATTACCCTTGACTGTAAGCTTGTATAAAATAATAAAAATTATATTAAAAAAAACCAAAAAAAAACACCTAAACCGCCAACCCCCACATCGCAAAACAATAAAGTAATTAACCCCTAATCCACAAATAACAAATTAAAATATTAACCCCTAAACCGCCAACCCCCTACATCGCAATAAACCTAATTAACCTATTAACCCCTAAACCACAAAACCCCCACATCTCAATAAACCTATTCAACTTATTAACTCTTAAACCGCCAACTCCCCACATCGCAATAAACCGAATTAACCCCTAAATCGCCAAACCCCCACATTGCAATAAACCTAATATATTAAAGGAACAGTCAACACAGTAGGTTTGCATAATCAACAAATGCAAGATAACAAGACAATGCAATAGCACTTAGTCTGAACTTCAAATGAGTAGTAAAAAAATTTTCTGACAATTTTAAAAGCTATGTCTTTTTCCATCAGCCAATCACAAATGCATACACGTACCAATGCGACAGCCATCAGTTATTCACAAATGCATACATACTTATTCTTGCACATGCTCAGTAAGTCAGTAGGAGCTGGTGACTCAAAAAGTTTAAATATAAAAAGACTGTGCACATTTTGTTAATGGAACTAAATTGGAAAGTTGTTTAAAAGGGCATGCTCTATCTGAATAATGAAAGTTTATTTTGATTGAGTGTCCCTTTAACCCCTATAACCGCGAACCCCCCACAACGCAAATAACTAAATTACTAAGCCCCTAGCCTAACAACCCCTAAATTAACCCCAATTACTTCTAAATTACAATTAAAATAAACAATCCTAACATTAAATTATAAAAAATAATAAAGTCTAACATAACAGAAAAAAAATAAACAAAATTATCAAAAATAAAATCTAAACTAAACTACCAATAGCCCTTAAAATGGCCTTTTGTAGGGCATTGCCCTAAGTTAAACAGCTCTTGTACGTTTAAAAAATACTAAGTCCCCCCTAACAGTAAAAAAACCCCAACCACCAAATCCCCCAAAATTTAAAAAAAACTACCCATTGCCCCTAAAGGGGCATTTGTATGGGCATTGCCCTTAAAAGGCCTTCAGCTCTTTTACTGCCCTAAAACGGGCAATCAGCTCTTTTTCAAGCCCATTAAATCCCTAATCTAAAAAAAATAAAAAAAAAAATCCTATGACTAAGCCCCAAATAGGTTTTAACCGTTCATGAAGTCCGGTGAAGAAGGTCTTCTTCCAGGCGGCTCAACATCTTCTATCCTCATCCGGAGCGAAGGCGGTGCGTAGATGCAGAGCCAGCTTCCCTGATGCACGGATCCTCAGCGGCGGTCCTCAACGGCATCGGTCCTCCGCGTTGTGGAGGCTCCTCTTCATGCGATCGTCCGTCGCACATTGAAGATTGAATGCAAGGTACCCCATATTTATTGGGGTACCTTGCATTCCTATTGTCTGAAATTTTGAAATCAGCCAATAGGATGAGAGCTACCGAAATCTTATTGGCCGATTTGAACAGCCAATAGGATTTCAGTAGCTCTAATCTTATTGGCTGATTTCAAAATTTCAGACAATAGGAATGGAAGGTACCCCAAATTGAATGCGGTACCTTGCAATCAATCTTTAGTGTATGACGGACATCGGATGGAGAGGAGCCTCCACGCCGTAGAGGAATGCTGCCGCAGAGGAAGGCTGATGAGGATCCGTGCACTGGGGAAGTCAGCTCAGCACCGCCTTCGCTTCAGGTGAAGATAGAAGATGATGGAGCCGCCTTCTCCACCAGACTTCAGGAACGGTGAGTACCTATGTGGAACTTAGGGTAATGCCCTACAAAATGCCCTTTTAAGGGCTATTGGTAGTTTAGTATAGGATTAGAGGGTGTTTTTATTTTGGGGGGATTTTTTTATTTTTATAGGGGTATTAGTTTAGCTTTAAATTTTTTATTCTGGATAGCTTTGTTTATTTTTTTCTGTAATTTTATTTTTTTTATTTTTTGAAACTTTAGCTTGGGGGTTGGTATTTTTTAAAAACATAGACTGCCCTCTGGGCAGGCTTATCACCTAGTATATATATTTAAACCCAATCCTTGTACCCATTGACAGCGCTGCGGAATTTGTCAGCGCTTTACAAATAAAGAAAAATAATAATAATAATAATAATAATAATAATAATATGGACATCCACATTTTTCAGGTTCCTAATATTTTTTGGATGGGACCTCAACAAATTATTAATGACAATTATAATTTAACCAGTGACTTGGGTAATGTACAGTAAAAACCCTATCCAAAGGGGCATAAATAAAAGCATTTAGTTTTATATTTTTAGATGTCAATTGAAAAGAAAACAAAGAAACACATACAGTGATTTGCAGGAACTCTAAACAGACAGCATAAGGCTTTTAAAAGGACATGGAAGTCAAAATTAAAGGAACATTAAACCCAAAACATGTATTTCATGATCTAGAAAGAGCAGGCAATTTTAAACAACTTTCTAATTTACTTCTATTATCTAATTTGCTTCATTCTCTTGGTATCCTTTGCTGAAAAGCATATCTAGATAGGCTCAGTATACTGTTGATTGGTGGCTGTGCATAGATGCCTCCTGTGATTGGCTCACCCATGTACATTGCTATTTCTTCAACAAGGGATATGTAAAAAATGAAGCAAATTAGATAATAGAAGTAAATTGGAATGTTGTTTAAAATTCTATTCTCTACCTGTATCATGAAAGAAAAAAAAACAGAATTTATGCTTACCTGATAAATTACTTTCTCTTGCGGTGTATCCAGTCCACGGATTCATCCTTTACTTGTGGGATATTCTCATTCCCTACAGGAAGTGGCAAAGAGAGCACACAGCAGAGCTGTCCATATAGCTCCCCCTCTAGCTCCACCCCCCAGTCATTCGACCAAAGGTTAGGAAGAAAAAGGAGAAACCATAGGGTGCAGTAGTGACTGTAGTTTAAACAAAAAAATTTTACCTGACTTAAATGCCAGGGCGGGCCGTGGACTGGATACACCGCAAGAGAAAGTAATTTATCAGGTAAGCATAAATTCTGTTTTCTCTTGCAAGGTGTATCCAGTCCACAGATTCATCCTTTACTTGTGGGATACCAATACCAAAGCTTTAGGACACGGATGAAGGGAGGGAACAAGACATATCTTAAACGGAAGGCACCACTGCTTGCAAAACCTTTCTCCCAAAAATAGCCTCCGAAGAAACAAAAGTATCGAATTTGTAAAATTTGGCAAAAGTATGCAGTGTAGACCAAGTCGCTGCCTTACAAATCTGTTCACCAGAAGCCTCATTTTTGAAAGCCCATGTGGAAGCCACTGCTCTGGTAGAATGAGCAGTAATTCTTTCAGGAGGCTGCTGGCCAGCAGTCTCATAGGCCAAACGGATGATGCTTTTCAGCCAAAAGGAAAGAGAGGTAGCAGTCGCTTTCTGACCTCTCCTCTTACCAGAATAGATAACAAACAAGGAAGATGTTTGTCTGAAATCCTTAGTTGCTTGTAAATAGAACTTTAAAGCACGAACTACATCAAGATTGTGTAATAGACGTTCCTTCTTCGAAGATGGATTAGGACACAGAGAAGGAACAACTATTTCCTGGTTAATATTCTTGTTAGAAACAACTTTAGGAAGAAAACCAGGCTTGGTACGCAAAACTACCTTATCTGCGTGGAACACCAGGTAAGGTGAATCACACTGTAAGGCAGATAATTCTGAAACTCTTCGAGCAGAAGAGATAGCTATCAAAAACAAAACTTTCCAAGTTAACAACTTAATGTCTATGGAATGTAAAGGTTCAAACAGAACCCCTTGAAGAACTGAAAGAACTAGATTCAAACTCCATGGCGGAGCCACAGGTTTATAGACAGGCTTGATTCTGACTAAAGCCTGAGCAAACGCTTGAACGTCTGGTACCGCTGCCAGACGCTTGTGTAACAGGATAGACAAAGCAGATATTTGTCCTTTTAAGGAACTAGCTGACAATCCTTTCTCCAATCCTTCTTGGAGAAAGGACAATATCCTGGGAATCCTAGTCTTACTCCATGAGTAACCCTTGGATTCACACCAACAAAGATATTTACGCCATATCTTATGGTAGATTTTCCTGGTGACAGGCTTTCTAGCCTGAATCAGAGCATTTATAACTGACTCAGAGAACCCACGCTTTGATAGAATTAAGCGTTCAATCTCCAAGCAGTCAGACGTAGAGAAACAAAATTTGGATGCTTGAACGGACCCTGTATCAGAAGATCCTGCCTCATTGGCAATGTCCGTGGTGGGACAGATGACATGTCCACTAGGTCTGCATACCAAGTCCTGCGTGGCCACGCAGGTGCTATCAGAATCACTGAAGCCTTCTCCTGCTTGATTCTGGCAACCAGACACGGGAGGAGAGGAAACGGTGGAAAAACATAAGCCAGATTGAAGGACCAAGGCGCTGCTAGAGCATCAATCAATACCGCCTTGGGATCCCGGGACCTGGACCCATAAAGAGGAAGTTTGGTGTTCTGACGGGACGCCATCAGATCCAACTCTGGAGTGCCCCAAAGCTGAGTCAGCTGGGCAAATGCCTCCAGGTGGAGTTCCCACTCCCCCGGGTGAAAAGTCTGACGACTTAGAAAATCCGCCTCCCAGTTGTCTACTCCTGGGATGTGAATTGCTGAGAGATGGCAGGAGTGATCCTCCGCCCACCTGATTATTTTGGTTACTTCCGTCATTGCTAGGGAACTTTTTGTTCCCCCCCTGATGATTGACGTAAGCTACAGTCGTGATGTTGTCCGACTGAAATCTGATGAATTTGGCCGCAGCTAGTTGAGGCCATGCCTGAAGAGCGTTGAATATCGCCCTCAGTTCCAGAATGTTTATCGGGAGAAGAGTTTCTTCCCGAGACCAAAAGCCCTGAGCCTTCAGGGAGTCCCAGACCGCACCCCAGCCTAACAGACTGGCGTCGGTCGTTACAATGATCCACTCTGGTCTGCGGAAACATATTCCCTGAGACAGGTGATCCTGAGACAACCACCAGAGAAGAGAATCTCTGGTCTCCTGGTCCAACTGAATTTGAGGAGACAAATCTGCATAATCCCCATTCCACTGTTTGAGCATGCATAGTTGCAGTGGTCTGAGGTGTATCCGAGCAAAAGGGACTATGTCCATTGCCGCTACCATTAGTCCGATTGTCTCCATGCACTGAGCTACAGATGGCCGAGGAATGGAATGAAGAGCTCGGCAAGTAGTTAACAGTTTTAACTTTCTGACCTCCGTCAGAAATATTTTCATTTCTACCGAGTCTATCAGGGTTCCAAGGAATGGAACTCTTGTGAGGGGGGAGAGAGAACTCTTTCTGACGTTCACCTTCCACCCGTGAGACCTCAGAAAGGCCAATACGATCTCCGTGTGAGACCTGGTTCTTTGGAAAGTCGACGCCTGAACCAAGATGTCGTCTAGGTAAGGCGCCACTGCTATGCCCCGCGGTCTTAGAACCGCCAGGAGGGACCCTAGCACCTTTTTGAAAATTCTGGGAGCAGTGGCCAACCCAAAAGGAAGAGCCACAAACTGAAAATGCTTGTCCAGAAAGGCGAACCTGAGAAACTGGTGATGATCTTTGTGGATAGGAATATGCAGATACGCATCCTTTAGATCCACGGTAGTCATATATTGACCCTCCTGGATCATTGGTAAGATTGTCCGAATGGTCTCCATCTTGAATGATGGGACTCTGAGGAATTTGTTTAGAATTTTGAGATCCAGGATTGGTCTGAAAGTTCCTTCTTTTTTGGAAACCACAAACAGGTTTGAGTAAAACCCCAGTCTTTGTTCTGCAATTGGAACTGGGTGGATCACTCCCATTGTATGTAGATCTTCTACACAGCGTAAAAACGCCTCTTTCTTTGTCTGATCTGTAGACAGACGAGAAATGTGGAACCTTCCCCTGGAGGAGAGTCCTTGAATTCTAGAAGGTATCCCTGGGCTACAATCTCTAATGCCCAAGGATCGTGTACATCTCTTGCCCAGGCCTGAGCAAAGAGAGAGAGTCTGCCCCCTACTAGATCCGGTCCCGGATCGGGGGCTACCCCTTCATGCTGTCTTGGTGGCAGCTGCAGGCTTTTTGGCCTGTTTACCCTTATTCCAGCCCTGGTAAGGTTTCCAGGTTGCCTTGGGCTGTGAAGCGTTATCCTCTTGCTTTGCAGCCAGAGAGGATGAAGTGGGGCCGTTCCTGAAATTGCGAAAGGAACGAAAATTAGCTTTGTTCCTTGTCTTAAAGGGCTTGTCCTGAGGGAGAGCATGGCCTTTTCCCCCGGTGATATCTGAAATAATCTCTTTCAATTCAGGCCCGAAGAGGGTCTTTCCTTTGAAAGGAATGTTCAAAAGCTTGGATTTAGACGACACATCGGCCGACCAGGACTTTAGCCATAGCGCCCTGCGCGCCAAAATGGCGAAACCTGATTTTTTTCGCCGCTAACTTAGCTATTTGGAAAGCGGCGTCAGTGATAAAAGAATTAGCTAGCTTTAGAGCCTTAATTCTATCCATAATTTCCTCATATGAGGTCTCCGTCTGGAGCGAGTCTTCCAGCGCCTCAAACCAGAAAGCAGCTGCAGTAGTTACAGGAATAATGCAGGCAATAGGTTGGAGAAGAAAACCTTGTTGAACAAAAATTTTCTTAAGTAAACCCTCTAACTTCTTATCCATAGGGTCTTTAAAAGCACAACTGTCTTTAATTGGTATGGTTGTGCGTTTAGCAAGTGTAGAAATAGCCCCCTCCACGAGTCCCGCTCAGGGTCAGGTATGGGGAACATTTTCTTAAAAACAGGAGGGGGAGCAAAGGGAACACCTGGTCTATCCCACTCCCTAGTAACGATATCCGCAATCCTCTTAGGGACCGGAAACGTATCTGTGTAAACAGGGACCTCTAGGTACTTGTCCATTTTACACAATTTCTCTGGGATCACCAAAGGGTCGCAGTCATCCAGAGTAGCTAATACCTCCCTAAGCAAAACGCGGAGGTGTTCTAGTTTAAATTTAAAAGCCAATGTATCTGAATCTGTCTGAGGAGGAACCCTTCCTGAATCAGAGACTTCTCCCTCAGACATCAAATCCCTCGCTCCCACTTCAGAGCGTTGCGAGGGTATATCGGATACTGCTACCAAAGCGTCAGAATGCTCATAATCTGTTCTTAAAACGGAGCTATCACGCTTTGCGGGTAACACGGGCAGTTTAGATAAGAAGGCTGTAAGAGAATTATCCATGACTGCCGCTAAGTCTTGTAATGTAAAAGGGTTAGACGCACTAGAGGTACTAGGCGTCGCTTGCATGGGCGTAACTGGTTGTGACACTTGGGGAGAGGCAGACGGGCTACCCTTGTTACCTTCAGTCTGAGAATCATCTTGGGCCACATTCTTAAGTGCAACAATATGATCTTTAAAGTGTATAGACATATCAGTACAAGTGGGACACATTCTGAGAGGGGGTTCCACCATGGCTTCTAAACACATTGAACAAGGATTTTCCTTAGTGTCAGACATGTTTAATAGACTAGTAATATATACAAGCAGGCTTGGAAATCACTTTAATCAAATAAAAAACACAATTTGAAAAAAAAAAAACGTTACTGTGCCTTTAAGAGATAAAAAGAGCACACAATTTTACAAAACAGTGAAAAATGCAGCGATTCTCCTGAAATTTTCACAGTATGTACCTAAAGCCTTAATAAGATTGCACCACAAGTTTCAAAACGATTAACCCCTTAATGCCCGCCTAAAGCCAACACCCGGTTAAAAATAGTACAGCACCTTGCCACAGCCTTGCTGTGGCCCTATCGGCCCTTAGGGATCAGATTTGGGGGAATATAGCTTCTATAAGGCCCTCAAAAAGCAGCAGGACCCTCCATGTGAAGCAGCATGAACTTCTCTGCAATTCTAACTGCGCATCTGAGGCGCAAAATTAGGCCCCTCCCACTCTACTCCGGAGCTGTGAGGCCTAGTAAATCACTCTTAAGTGACTAAAAACCAGCCATGTGGGTAATAACCCCAGAAAGAACCCCAAAAGGACTTTCAACGTGTCTACAAACGATATTTTTCTTGAATAAACAATCGATTGCCCTGAATCAGTGTCAACCAGCATAATTAGCCCTGTTATGTAAGCATTCAATTCCTTACTAAGTCTGTGAACATAGCTTACCCTCCCCTTATGGGGATATTGTCAGTCTCTTCTAGCATTATCTCAGTCTTGTCTAGAAATAAATGACTGAACATACCTCATTGCAGATTACCCTGCAAACCGTTCCCCCCAACTGAAGTTTTCTGGTACTCCTCAGTCCTGTGTGGGAACAGCAGTGGATTTTAGTTACAACATGCTAAAATCATTTTCCTCTCAGCAGAAATCTTCATCACTTTTCTGCTAGAGAGTAAATAGTACAAACCGGTACCATTTAAAATAACAAACTTTTGATTGAAGATAATAAAAACTACAATTCTAACACCACATTCATTTTACCCTCCCGTAGAGAGACCCTAGTGCTTAGAGCCGGCAAAGAGAATGACTGGGGGGGTGGAGCTAGAGGGGGAGCTATATGGACAGCTCTGATGTGTGCTCTCTTTGCCACTTCCTGTAGGGAATGAGAATATCCCACAAGTAAAGGATGAATCCGTGGACTGGATACACCTTGCAAGAGAAATTGGGTTTATTGTTCCTTTAAACTTTCACGATTCAGATACACCATGTGATTTTAAAAGCTGTCAATGTATTTGTATTATCATATTAAACAAGGATTGTGGTATAATTTGCTGAAGAACATTGTTATGTAATCTAACAAGTGTGCATGCGTTTTGACAATTATTTGGCAGCAGTGTTGACAACAATGTATATTATTGTTGCAAACACTGTTGTCATATGGTGTTCAAGACACGTGCCCCCTACTGAGCATACCTATGTAGGCTCTTCAACAAAGCACATTTAAAAGTAAAATTGTAAAGCTTTTACAAATTGCATGGTCTATCTGAATCACCAATTTATAATTTTGTCTTTTCTGTTCCTTTAAACTTTGTTTAACTTGGTAAAAGCCTACACACTTTTTTGTAGATTTGTTCCATAACACCCTGAACACATGAGATAAAGTTGCTAAACTGACGCCTCTGAACACACCACAGAACAACATAATGAAAATGTTACAAAGAAATGAACATTTTTAATTTAAATTGGTAACCACAGAGTACAAATTAGCCAGTAAAATAGTGTTTTTCCATTTAAATACAATTTACACTCATGTTTCTCAACCTGTTGTACATTTACCCTTGGGAGTACCTGGAGCTTTGTTAAGGGGTACTCAGAAGGCCATTTATGATTCGTTGCTCTAATGCAGCTAAGGTAAACATGTACCACCTACATCAGTTTCTCTCACTTCTACAAGGCCAGATTCTATTTCCCTCCCTGATCTGATCAGGTGCTCACTTCCTGCGACTTACTCATCTGTACTCAGGTAGGGACATTTAAAGACATTTGAGGGCTGGAGTTGAGAGCATTGATATAAAGTGTGTCACCGAAAAAAAATGCCAGGTAAAGTGTAAAACAATATCAATAGCTTTCATGAAGACATGTGCCCGATTTAAGTTTCGCATGGAAATGATGTCCTAGTGAAATGTGCCTGGTTAAGTGTACTATATACAAGTATGCCAAAATACATTCCTGCTGACAGAAAAAACAATCTGTAACCAATATGACACATTCTGTGATATGCATAATGGAAATGTTTATAGGCTATTGAGACATAACAAAATGTTTTAATAGCAAGTCTCAATTCCACTGTACTGGTCTGATATTGAAAAACTGTCAAACTTGATCAACCTAACAAAAACAAAATAAATACAATTTGTAAATAGTTGTTGAAGCTACAGCACACTTTACTCTCAAACTAATACATAATATATTTTCCTGAACTGCCATTGTAAACATCTACCATACAGTCAGCATGATTTACATTTACATTTCTTTTGAGACAAAGAATTTATTTTTAATATACGTGTAAATCAAATGTTTACATGATAACTACAAATAAATCAACTTACTTATGTCAATTCTCTGCTCAATGGGTAATGGACTGGCTTTGCTTACAAGCTTTGAAAGACAGGTTGCGGCTAGCAGCTGAGAATAAGAATTCTGTGTAAAAAAAACATAAATATTATAAGTTAAAGATGTACATTCTTAAATTAAATACAAATGCAAAACAGTTTATTTTGTTTATGAAACAAATGTGACAGACATACATATTAGTCCAAAAAGGATTTACATATAAGTGTAAGCTTTATTTTCTAGTCAACGTTTAGGGGCATGGTTACCCCGTCATCAGACCCCACCCCCACACAAAGAAAAACCACTAAAATGGTTTCCATATAAACCAAATACACAAATGCAATATATACATAAAAAAGATAAAAACAAAAACAGAGGCGCCACATGTGTAGGTCAATATAAACAAGGAAAACCAAACAGCAGCAGATTAAGGGTACTCACAAAAGGAGCGGCACTCTGGTGTGCCAGCGGGGACAGGCTGGTGTTTTTACAGCAAACCAGCTAGCTGTATAACAGGTCCACAACGGAGACAGTCAGCACTGGAATTCTCTGCTTGTGAGTCCTCTAGCCGGTGTTCCTGGTATAAATTTTCCTTCAGCTGGAGCTGCAGTGGAGCAAGAGGGAGGGCTGGACTGCCCTAAGGTTACTGAAATGGAGACTATCACAACCACACCAGACTGCTGTACAACAGAAAAACTTTCCTGAATATTTGGGAAAAAAAATCCGATTTTTTTTCCAAATATTCAGGAAAGTTTTTCTGTTGTACAGCAGTCTGGTGTGGTTGTGATAGTCTCCATTTCAGTAATCTTAGGGCAGTCCAGCCCTCCCTCTTGCTCCACTGCAGCTCCAGCTGAAGGAAAATTTATACCAGGAACACCGGCTAGAGGACTCACAAGCAGAGAATTCCAGTGCTGACTGTCTCCGTTGTGGACCTGTTATACAGCTAGCTGGTTTGCTGTAAAAACACCAGCCTGTCCCCGCTGGCACACCAGAGTGCCGCTCCTTTTGTGAGTACCCTTAATCTGCTGCTGTTTGGTTTTCCTTGTTTATATTGACCTACACATGTGGCGCCTCTGTTTTTGTTTTTATCTTACCACTACAGAAGTACATCATCCTTTGGGGTGACGACAGAGAGCAGCCTATCAAGTTTTGGGACGTGGAAGACACACATTGGACTATTTCTGGCTAGCCCATTACTTTTTATAGGTCTTTAACATACCTATTGGTGTTTTTTTATTGTTTTTTATCTACTGTATATATAGGGAACTGTACTAACCCCCTTTTTTTATATATATATATATATATATATATATATACATATTTATAAATCCACATACATTTTGCTCACTAGCGCCTCCTATAGAAGCACAGTGTCCTGCACTCACTGTTTCTTCTTTATATACATAAAAAAAAATCAGTGATCACATGTGAAATGAACAAAGATAAGAGTGTTCAAATCCCCAAAAATCATAGAGCAATTACATGTACAATAACACAAGACTGAATTCCTGGCCATTAGTTTAAAGGGACATTGTACAACACTAGATTTGTCTTTGCATAAATGTTTTGTAGATGATCCATTTATATAGCCCATCTGGCAGTGTTTTTGTAACAATGTATAGTTTTGCTTATTTTTAAATAATAATGTGCAGATTATCAGACTCTTAACCAAGCCTCAAAGTTTTAGATGTATACTGATGTCTACAGACTCCAGCTTCCTCATGTTTGTATGATGGGTCTTTTCATATGCAGGGGAGTGGAGGGGGGTCTGCTCTCAGCCCCTTTCAATGGGTGTCCCAGTTTAACCTCATCAACACTGCTGAATTGGTAGATTCTAAGTAAGTTATTAAAATGTTTTAAACTGGATTTTTAGGTCAGCATCTGTGCATATTCTTCTTTATAGCAGTGTCCATTACATGCAGTTATCTGAAAATTGGTGTATACTGTCCCTTTAACGTCATGAGCAGGGAGAATGGGTTGAAACAAAAAAAAAAAAAAAGTGTAAATAGGGACTTGTGGAACAATGCCTAGAGACATGATTCCTGAAGGGAACAATGTTTCAGAGCAGAGTTCTCCGGTTAGAAATAAGTTTATCAGAATGACATGCTGACATTGTTAATCTGAAGGAAAGTGGTGTAGTAAACAACGCTACGTCACTATGGGCATCTACAGAGTAGAACCTGCTAAAAGATTGTCACATAAAAAGGGAACCTGAAGAAACCTGACAATCATACTATTACCATGATAAATGTTTCTAATCAAATAAAGGCAGATTTCTTGCTATGTGTGTAACGTGACAATAAGGGATATCATAGGGCATTGGAATACGTAATATCTATCTATCACAACATTGTACATCCTTTTTAACATCATGTATCAGGATTGAATAATAAATGTAGTATTAAAGAAAGCAGAATGGTATGTACAAATTATCAGGAAGAACGGATCACAATGCCTAAATATACAGTTTCCTTTGTTCAATCATAGATCCACACGGTGGGTGTGTAAAGTCATGGACGGGCGTATCAAAGAAACTGAGAGGTGGCCGGACAGAGCGTGGCAGGTTAAACAATATAGCGTCAACATATACGTTATTATACACTATGAAGTGCTGTGTATTGGGCTCACAAATAACAATGATCCGATTTAATGTAAAGAAGTCACAATACCTATAAGGGGACATAAAAAAGGAAGTAGACAAATAGTATATAATACGTGTTAAAGGGACATGAAACCCAAGATTTTTCTTTCATGATTTAGAAAGAACATGCAGTTTTTAAACAACTTTCAAATTTACATCTATTATCTAATTTGCTTCATTCTCTTGATATAATTTGTTGAAAAGCATATCTCAAAAAGCTCAGTAGATGCTGATCGGTGGTTGCACATAGATGTCTCATGTGATTGGCTCACCCATGTGCATTGCTATTTCTTCAGCAAATGATATTTAAAGAATGAAGCAATATATAATAGAAGTAGATTGGAAGGTTGTTTAAAATTGTATTCTCTATCTGAATCATGAAAGAAAAGCCTTGGTTTCATTTCCCTTTAAGTATATGTGGGACACAAAAAGTATAGTATAAAAAGCTCATACCACATAAAGGGTAATCAAATTGTTAAAGACAAGTCCCCAGTAAGACAAGAACTAAAACATAGCATAAAATATCAGATATTGGTAGGTATGTGAATAAGCATATTGGCCAACCTATAACTGGAACCAACGCAATGGACACTCAGAAAATGAAGATACAATAATTAGCATGTTAATTGGTTAGAAGTTGATACAAAATTGTTACAGAGTTGTGCAAGTTAGACAAGAGGCTACTAAATGTAAATATCAAACTCAAGAGTTTAGAGCCATGTATAATGTCAGAAATTTATATATATATATTATATATATATATATATATATATATATATATATATATATATATATATATATATATATATATATATATATATATATATATATATATATACACACACTGACAAAATGCAAGCAAGGCAAACAATGGAGAAAAACATAATTTATGCTTACCTGATAAATTTATTTCTCTTGTAGTGTATCCAGTCCACGGATCATCCATTACTTGTGGGATATTCTCCTTCCCAACAGGAAGATGCAAGAGGATCACCCACAGCAGAGCTGCTATATAGCTCCTCCCCTCACTGCCATATCCAGTCATTCGACCGAAACAAGACGAGAAAGGAGAAACCATAGGCTGCAGTGGTGACTGTAGTTTAATTAAAATTTAGACCTGCCTTAAAAGGACAGGGCGGGCCGTGGACTGGATACACTACAAGAGAAATAAATTTATCAGGTAAGCATAAATTATGTTTTCTCTTGTTAAGCGTATCCAGTCCACGGATCATCCATTACTTGTGGGATACCAATACCAAAGCTAAAGTACACGGATGATGGGAGGGACAAGGCAGGAACTTAAACGGAAGGAACCACTGCCTGTAGAACCTTTCTCCCAAAAACAGCCTCCGAAGAAGCAAAAGTGTCAAATTTGTAAAATTTTGAAAAGGTGTGAAGCGAAGACCAAGTCGCAGCCTTGCAAATCTGTTCAACAGAGGCCTCATTTTTAAAGGCCCAGGTGGAAGCCACAGCTCTAGTAGAATGAGCTGTAATCCTTTCAGGGGGCTGCTGTCCAGCAGTCTCATAGGCTAAGCGTATTATGCTCCGAAGCCAAAAGGAGAGAGAGGTTGCCGAAGCTTTTTGACCTCTCCTCTGTCCAGAGTAAACGACAAACAGGGCAGATGTTTGACGAAAATCTTTAGTAGCCTGTAAGTAAAACTTTAAGGCACGGACTACGTCCAGATTATGCAAAAGACGTTCCTTCTTTGAAGAAGGATTAGGACACAATGATGGAACAACAATCTCTTGATTGATATTCCTGTTAGAAACCACCTTAGGTAAAAACCCAGGTTTGGTACGCAGAACTACCTTGTCTGAATGAAAAATCAGATAAGGAGAATCACATTGTAAGGCAGATAACTCAGAGAATCTTCGAGCCGAGGAAATAGCCATCAAAAACAGAACTTTCCAAGATAAAAGTTTAATATCAATGGAATGAAGGGGTTCAAACGGAACTCCCTGAAGAACTTTAAGAACCAAGTTTAAGCTCCACGGGGGAGCAACAGTTTTAAATACAGGCTTAATCCTAACCAAAGCCTGACAAAATGCCTGGACGTCTGGAACTTCTGCCAGACGCTTGTGCAAAAGAATAGACAGAGCAGAGATCTGTCCTTTTAAAGAACTAGCTGATAAGCCTTTGTCCAAACCCTCTTGGAGAAAGGACAATATAATAGGAATCCTAACCTTACTCTATGAGTAACTCTTGGATTCACACCAATAAAGATATTTACGCCATATCTTATGGTAGATTTTCCTGGTGACAGGCTTCCGAGCCTGTATTAAGGTATCAATGACTGACTCGGAGAAGCCACGCCTTGATAGAATCAAGCGTTCAATCTCCATGCAGTCAGTCTCAGAGAAAGTAGATTTGGATGATTGAAAGGACCTTGTATTAGAAGGTCCTGCCTCAGAGGCAGAGTCCATGGTGGAAGAGATGACATGTCCACTAGGTCTGCATACCAGGTCCTGCGTGGCCACGCAGGCGCTATCAGAATCACTGATGCTCTCTCCTGTTTGATTTTGGCAATCAGTCGAGGGAGCAGAGGAAAAGGTGGAAACACATAGGCCAGGTTGAAGAACCAAGGAGCTGCTAGAGCATCTATCAGCGTTGCTCCCGGGTCCCTGGACCTGGATCCGTAACAAGGAAGCTTGGCGTTCTGGCGAGACGCCATGAGATCCAGTTCTGGTTTGCCCCAACGATGGACCAGTTGAGCAAACACCTCCGGATGGAGTTCCCACTCCCCCGGATCAAAAGTCTGATGACTTAGAAAATCCGCCTCCCAGTTCTCTACGCCTGGGATGTGGATCGCTGACAGGTGGCAAGAGTGAGACTCTGCCCAGCGAATTATCTTTGAGACTTCTAACATCGCTAGGGAACTCCTGGTTCCCCCTTGATGGTTGATGTAAGCCACAGTCGTGATGTTGTCCGACTGAAATCTGATGAACCTCAGTGTTGCTAACTGAGGCCAAGCTAGAAGAGCATTGAATATTGCTCTTAACTGCAGAATATGTATTGGGAGGAGTTTCTCCTCCTGAGTCCACGATCCCTGAGCCTTCAGGGAGTTCCAGACTGCGCCCCAACCTAGAAGGCTGGCATCTGTTGTTACAATTGTCCAATCTGGCCTGCGAAAGGTCATACCCTTGGACAGATGGACCCGAGAAAGCCACCAGAGAAGAGAATCTCTGGTCTCTTGATCCAGATTTAGTAGAGGGGACAAATCTGAGTAATCCCCATTCCACTGACTTAGCATGCATAATTGCAGCGGTCTGAGATGCAGGCGCGCAAATGGCACTATGTCCATTGCCGCTACCATTAAGCCGATTACTTCCATGCACTGAGCCACTGACGGGCGTGGAATGGAATGAAGGACACGGCAAGCATTTAGAAGTTTTGATAACCTGGACTCCGTCAGGTAAATTTTCATCTCTACAGAATCTATAAGAGTCCCTAGGAAGGAGACTCTTGTGAGTGGTGATAGAGAACTCTTTTCCACGTTCACTTTCCACCCATGCGACCTCAGAAATGCCAGAACTATCTCTGTATGAGACTTGGCAATTTGAAAGCTTGACGCCTGTATCAGGATGTCGTCTAGATACGGAGCCACCACTATGCCTCGCGGTCTTAGAACCGCCAGAAGTGAGCCCAGAACCTTTGTAAAAATTCTCGGGGCAGTGGCCAACCCGAAGGGAAGAGCTACAAATTGGTAATGCCTGTCTAGAAAGGCAAACCTTAGGAATCGATGATGATCTTTGTGAATCGGTATGTGAAGGTAGGCATCCTTTAAGTCCACTGTGGTCATGTACTGACCCTCTTGGATCATGGGTAGGATGGTCCGAATAGTTTCCATTTTGAATGATGGAACTCTGAGGAATTTGTTTAAGATCTTTAGATCCAAGATTGGTCTGAAGGTTCCCTCTTTCTTGGGAACCACAAACAGATTTGAATAAAATCCCTGTCCTTGTTCCGTCCGCGGAACTGGATGGATCACTCCCATTACTAGGAGGTCTTGCACACAGCTTAGGAATGCCTCTTTCTTTATCTGGTTTGATGATAACCTTGAAAGATGAAATCTCCCTTGTGGAGGAGAAGCTTTGAAGTCAAGAAGATATCCCTGAGATATGATCTCCAACGCCCAGGGATCCTGAACATCTCTTGCCCACGCCTGGGCAAAGAGAAAAAGTCTGCCCCCACTAGATCCGTTTCCGGGTAGGGGGCCGTTCCTTCATGCTGTCTTGGGGGCAGCAGCAGGCTTCCTGGCCTGCTTACCCTTGTTCCAGGACTGGTTAGGTTTCCAGGCCTGTCTGGAATGAGCAACAGTTCCCTCTTGTTTTGAAGCGGAGGAAGTTGATGCTGCTCCTGCCTTGAAATTTCGAAAGGCACGAAAATTAGACTGTTTGGCCTTTGATTTGGCCCTGTCCTGAGGAAGGGTATGACCCTTGCCTCCAGTAATGTCAGCAATAATTTCCTTCAAGCCAGGCCCGAATAAGGTCTGCCCCTTGAAAGGAATGTTGAGTAATTTAGACTTTGAAGTCACGTCAGCTGACCAGGATTTAAGCCATAGTGCCCTACGCGCCTGGATGGCGAATCCGGAATTATTAGCCGTTAGTTTAGTCAAATGAACAATGGCATCAGAAACAAATGAGTTAGCTAGCTTAAGCGTTCTAAGCTTGTCAATAATTTCATTCAATGGAGCTGTATGGATGGCCTCTTCCAGGGCCTCAAACCAGAATGCCGCCGCAGCAGTGACAGGCGCAGTGCATGCAGAGGGCTGTAAAATAAAACCTTGTTGAATAAACATTTTCTTAAGGTAACCCTCCAATTTTTTATCCATTGGATCTGAAAAAGCACAACTGTCCTCAACCGGGATAGTGGTACGCTTTGCTAAAGTAGAAACTGCTCCCTCCACCTTATGGCAGACGGTCCCTAAGTCCTGTGTAGTGGCGTCTATTGGAAACATTTTTCTAAATATAGGAGGTGGGGAAAAGGGCACACCGGGTCTATCCCACTCCTTGCTAATAATTTCTGTAAGCCTTTTAGGTATAGGAAAAACGTCAGTACACACCAACACCGCATAGTATCTATCCAGCCTACACAATTTCTCTGGAATTGCAACTGTGTTACAGTCATTCAGAGCAGCTAATACCTCCCCAAGCAATACACAGAGGTTCTCAAGCTTAAATTTAAAATTAGAAATCTCTGAATCAGGTTTCCCCGAGTCAGAGATGTCACCCACAGACTGAAACTCTCCGTCCTCATGTTCTGCATACTGTGACGCAGTATCAGACATGGCTCTAACAGCATTTGCGCGCTCTGTATCTCTCCTAACCCCAGAGCTATCGCGCTTGCCTCTTAATTCAGGCAATCTAGATAATACCTCTGACAGGGTATTATTCATGATTGCAGCCATGTCCTGCAAGGTAATCGCTATGGGCGTCCCTGATGTAATTGGCGCCATATTAGCGTGCGTCCCCTGAGCGGGAGGCGAAGGGTCTGACACGTGGGGAGAGTTAGTCGGCATAACTTCCCCCTCGACAGAACCCTCTGGTGATAATTCTTTTATAGATAAAGACTGATCTTTACTGTTTAAGGTGAAATCAATACATTTAGTACACATTCTCCTATGGGGCTCCACCATGGCTTTCAAACATAATGAACAAGTAGGTTCCTCTGTGTCAGACATGTTTAAACAGACTAGCAATGAGACTAGCAAGCTTGGAAAACACTTTAAAACAAGTTTACAAGCAATATAAAAAACGTTACTGCGCCTTTAAGAAATACAAATTTTCCCAAATTTTGAAATAACAGTGAAAAAATGCAGTTACACTAACGAAATTTTTACAGTGTATGTAATAAGTTAGCAGAGCATTGCACCCACTTGCAAATGGATGATTAACCCCTTAATACCAAAAACGGAATAACAAATGACAAAAACGTTTTTTAAACAGTCACAACAACTGCCACAGCTCTACTGTGGCTTTTTACCTCCCTCAATACAACTTTTGAAGCCTTTTGAGCCCTTCAGAGAAGTCCTGGATCATGCAGGAAGAAGCTGGATGTCTGTGTCTGTAATTTTTGCTGTGCAAAAAAAGCCAAAATAGGCCCCTCCCACTCATATTACAACAGTGGGAAGCCTCAGGGAACTGTTTCTAGGCAAAATTCAAGCCAGCCATGTGGAAAAAACTAGGCCCCAATAAGTTTTATCACCAAACATATGTAAAAAACGATTAAACATGCCAGCAAATGTTTTAAAATACACTTTTATAAGAGTATGTATCTCTATTAATAAGCCTGATACCAGTCGCTATCACTGCATTTAAGGCTTTACTTACATTACTTCGGTATCAGCAGCATTTTCTAGCAAATTCCATCCCTATAAAAATATTTTAACTGCACATACCTTATTGCAGGAAAACCTGCACGCTATTCCACCTCTGAAGTTACCTCACTCCTCAGAATATGTGAGAACAGCAAAGGATCTTAGTTACTTCTGCTAAGATCATAGAAAACGCAGGCAGATTCTTCTTCTAAATACTGCCTGAGATAAACAGTACACTCCGGTACCATTTAAAAATAACAAACTTTTGATTGAAGAAATAAACTAAGTATAAAACACCACAGTCCTCTTACGACCTCCATCTTAGTTGAGAGTTGCAAGAGAATGACTGGATATGGCAGTGAGGGGAGGAGCTATATAGCAGCTCTGCTGTGGGTGATCCTCTTGCAACTTCCTGTTGGGAAGGAGAATATCCCACAAGTAATGGATGATCCGTGGACTGGATACACTTAACAAGAGAAATGTGCTTTTATTCCTGTACTGCACAATGGGGCCTCAAATCCAATTTCACATGTGACTACCCTTAATGACAATTTAGTAAGGTGATCACAGTAACAACTGTGGACACTGGGTAATTTTCAATATAAATTTACTAAAATCTCTGCAAAAATTATACATATTTTTTTTACAGGTTTTGCCACATATACTAAAAAGGTATATATATATATTTTAACATTTAATTTTTGAACTGAGATATAGAAATATTTTCTTTTTACACTTGTGAGATATGTCACTTTCCACCAATAAAGCAGTGGAAGATCAGTTTATCAGCCAACAAGAATCAGATCATAAGGCCCAATTGCACTTCCTGTTAGCTTCAAAATCAAAATAACCAGCTTTAACATGACATTTTCTATATAAAATATTTTAACATGCTTTTTTTTTTTTTTTTAATAAGCTTGATGCATTTTTTTAGAACATTAAGCATTTGCTTACTTACTGACACTGCATTGTAATTCAAAACTAACATTATACAATATGCTGATCAAGTATCAGCAGCATAGTTTACAGGTTTTGCAAATCGATATGCAGCATTAATCCCTTCATTCAAATCTGACTAAACATAATTGCTTCAAAAAAATGCTGCACCATCTGGCACTGACATTGCAACCAACCACTAATCCTTCCCATCTAATGCGCGCTGAAAGAATATACTAAAATCAAAACATCAATCTAAAAAGGTACAAACTATTGATATGTTAAATATTATTATTACAGGCAATGTCATTTATAAACACTGATTAGAGAATAATTCAAAATATGAAGATAGTAGAGAAATATTATACCAAATTTGTTTCCAGGTCTCCAAAGAAATGTGCATTCATTGTTCTAGACTGGTACAGCATTCTTTATATAAAAAGCTACATCATTCTCTATATAACAATTCCATCAATATACTTACTGTTCCCTGTTCTAACAGCAATTGACACTTGCTAAGGCATTCAGGGCTATCAATCAGCTCCAGTAACACCTTTTCAGCTTGTAGCCTTTGTCCAAGATCTGTCCCTTCATATAATTGTGTACACAGCACTTCAAGTTCAGCCAAGCTCTATTAAAGGAAATAAAAAAGATGCAATGAACAATTCTAGACCATTACAATTACATATAATTAAACTGGCAAGTCCCTTAGTTTCACTAAACTACATTGAGGTAAACAGAATAAGAAATACGTATACCTTTCCAACATTGTGATTAAATGCACTGTAATACTCAGCGGTTTATTTAGAGTTAATATATACATGGTGCTTGCATAAACAAATCCCACATTAAGATAATTTTCTTTATATGTAGCTTATTTGTGAACATATTTCAGCAGGTTCTACAATGGACCAAATCACTA
This sequence comes from Bombina bombina, assembly GCF_027579735.1. Lineage (NCBI taxonomy): Eukaryota > Metazoa > Chordata > Amphibia > Anura > Bombinatoridae > Bombina > Bombina bombina. Next base: position 919,011,663 of record NC_069504.1, read on the forward strand.
ATTGACCATCTTCAGAGATACTAAAATGTGAAAAGCTAAAGAATCCATTAAAAAGGAACAGTAAGCACCAAGTAATTGTAAGGAATTGCTGCTGTGTTATTATAAAATAACACTGCAGGCTACGTTTAAATGTGTTTAAAACAAATTAACATCTGGTTTGCTGCAATTGATTTTCAAAAGCTAAACTCCACCCACTATTTGCCTTATTTTAAGCAGCCATTCCAGGCTTAGGCTACAGCTGGTCATTATGTTACTATAAAGGGCTCTGTTTTAAAATTGTTATCTGATAAAGCAAATTAGGGAGGGAAAGGCATCAATGTTCTGAGAATAAGAAAATTCTAAACTAATTTAGTTAGTATATTGCAAAGTTCTTTCATTACACATAACTAAACATTTTATATATAAAAAAAAAATCTCAAGGTGTTTACTCTCCCTGTAAACACCTCTTATGACTTGCTGTTATATTCTATGGCAGTTGAAAAACAGCCAAATGTTGATAAGCCTTCTAAATTGAGTAGAGTACACTATAGTTGCAAGATTTCTTTTTTGGGTAACCTGATGTAAATATATATATATATATATATATATATATATATATATATATATATATATATATATATATATATATATATATATATATATATATATATATATATATATATATATACATATACATATATATACACACACACACACACACATATACACACACACATATACACATATACATACACACTGGTAGCCCTCAGTTTACGCGGGGGTTAGGTTCCAGAAGGAATGGTTGTAAATAGAAACCGTTGTAAATTGAAACCCAGTTTATAATGTAAGTCAAGGGGAAGTGAGGGAGTTAGGTTCCAGGCCCCTCTCAAAATTGTCATAAGCAACACCTAATACATTATTTTTAAAGCTTTGAAATGAAGACTTTAAATGCTAAACAGCATTATAAACCTAATGAAATAATTGCACAATATAATTAAACTAAGTTAAATGAACAAAAACATTTGCTAAACAGCATTATAAACCTAATAAAATAATCACAACACAGACTTCACTTGCATTTTTCTGCAAACAGTTCTTTCTATGCATTCCAATCTGGACCGATTTATAGACTGGAAGATCTTGTTCTTTTGAAATCTGTTCGATAGCTGAGGTCTGGTTAAACCGATTCATTTCAGCTTGCTTGGCTTTGCGGAAACACAAGCGGACAGCTCCACCTACTGGCTATTTTAACGTATATATATATATATATATATATATATATATATATACACACACACACATACTATATACACACACACATACAAATACATACACAGATACGTATGCAAAAGTTTAGGCACCCCTGACAATTTCCATGATTTACATTTATAAATAATTGGGTGTTTGGATCAGCAATTTCATTTTGATCTATCAAATAACTGAAGGACACAGTAGTGAAATGAGGTTTATTGGATTAACAGAAAATGTGCAATATGCATCAAAACAAAAGTAGACAGGTGCATAAATTTGGGAACCCCAACAGAAATATTGCATCAATATTTAGTAGAGCCTCCTTTAGCAGAAATAACAGCCTCTAGACGCTTCCTATAGCCTGTAATGAGTGTCTGAATTCTGAATAAAGGTATTTTGGACCATTCCTCCTTGCAAAACATCTCCAGTTCAGTTAGGTTTGATGGTTGCCGAGCATGGACAGCCTGCTTCAAATCACCCAACAGATTTTCAATGATACTCGGGTCTGGGGACTGAGATGGCCATTCCAGAACATTGTACTTGTTCCTCTGCATAAATGCCAGAGTAGATTTTGAGCAGTGTTTTGGGTCGTTCTCTTGTTGAAATATCCAGCCCCGGAGTAACTTCAACTTTGTGACTGATTCCTCAACATTATTCTCAAGTATCTGCTGATATTGAGTGGAATCCATGTGACCCTCAACTTTAAAAAGATTACCAGTACCGGCACTGGCCACACAGCCCCACAGCATGATGGAACATCCACCAAATTTTACTGTGGGTAGCAAGCGTTTGTCTTGGAACGCTGTGTTCTTTTGTCGCCATGCATAACGCCCCTTGTTATGACCAAATAACTCAATCTTTGTTTCTTCAGTCCACAGCACCTTCCTCAAAAATGAAGCTGGCTTGTCCAAATGTGCGTTTGCATACCTCAAGCGACTGTTTGTGGCGTGTGTGCAGAAAAGGCTTCTTCCGCATCACTCTCCCATACTGCTTCTCCTTGTGCAAAGTGCGCTGAATTGTTGAACGATTCACAGTGACACCATCTGCAGCAAGACGATGTTGTAGGTCTTCGGGAGGTGGTCTGTGGGCTGTTTTTGACCGTTCTCACCATCCTTTGCCTTTGATATTTTACTTGGCCTGCCACTTCTGGCCTTAACAAGAACTGTGCCTGTGGTCTTCCATTTCCTCACAGTGGACACTGACAGCTTAAAGCTTTGTTATAGCTTTTTGTATCCTTCCGCTAAACCATAATGTTGAACAATCTTTGTTTTCAGGTCATTTGAGAGTTGTTTTGAGGCCCCCCATGTTGCCACTCTTTAGAGGAGAGTCAAAGAGAACAACTTGCAATTGGCCACTGTAAATACCTTTTCTCATGATTGGATGCACCTGTCATATATATATATATATATATATATATATATATATATATATATATATATATACACACACACACACACACACACACACATATACATACATACACACACACACATATATAGATACATACATACATACATACAAGGCCCACAGAAGGCCAAAACATACGTCTGGGGTTTGTTGTTTCTCTTGTTCAGAGAATTGCCTGGTATTTCAGCGTTGGACTGTCATTGGACAGGTTTAGACTGATCTGCTTTAGGATATTTTTTCTCTGTGAAAAGGCATAGTGTGCTAAACGAGTATGAACCCTGAGTGGCACGGAAAATGAACAGGCATTGACGTTATTCTAGCTTTTGTTCTGTCTCAGCTGAGTGCATCTCTCTCTTTTCTTATTTATGCAAATTGCTCTACACACACACATATACATACAGTATCCCACAAAAGTTAGTACACCCCTTACATTTTTGTAAATATTTTATTATACCTTTTCATGTGACAACACTAAAGAAATGACACATTGCTAAAATGTAAAGTAGTGAGTGTACAGCCTGTGCAACAGTGAAAATTTGCTGTCCCCTCAAAATAACTCTATACACAGCCATTAACGTCTAAACCGTTGGCAAAAAAAGTGAGTCTAAAAGTGACTATAAAAGTGGAAATGTCCAAATTGGGCCCAAAGTGTCAATATTTTGTGTGGCCACCATTATTTTCCAGCACTGCCTTAACCCTCTTGGGCATGGAGTTCACCAGATCTTCACAGGTTGCCACTGGAGTCTTCTTCATGGTTCCTTAAATGAACTGTAGCTCCCCACTGCTGGCAGCACTCATGCAGGCCCAGACCATGACACTCCCACCTGGTTGCCGCCACACATGCTTGACACCATCTGAGCCAAATAAGTTTATCTTGGTCTCATAGGACCACAGGACATGGTTTCAGTAATCCATGTCCTTAGTCTGCTTGTCTTCAGCAAACTGTTTGTGGGCTTTCTTGTACATCATCTTTAGAAGAGGCTTTCTTCTGGTACGAAAGCTATGCAGACCAATTTGATGCAGTGTGCGGCGTATGCTCTGAGCACTGACAGGCTGACCCCCCACCCCTTCAACCTCTGCAGCAATGCTGGCAGCACTCGTATGTATATTTCCCAAAGACAACCTCTGGATATGACGCGGAGCACGTGCACTCAACTTCTTTGGTCGACCATGGCGAGGCCTGTTCTGAGTGGAACCTGTCCTGTGAAAACACTGTACAGTCTTGCCCACTGTGTTGCAGCTAAGTTTCAGGGTCTTGGCAATCTTCTTATAGCCTAGGCCATCTTTATATAGAGCAACTATTCTTTTTTTTAGATCCTCAGAGAGTCCTTTGCCATGAGGTCCATGTTGAACTTTCAGTGACCAGTATGAGAGAGTGTGAGAGCAATAACACCAAATTTAACACACCTGCTCCCCATTCACACTTGAGACCTTGTAACACTAACGAGTCCCATGACACTGGGGAGGGAAAATGGCTAATTCGGCCTAATTTGGACATTTCCACTTAGGGGTGTACTCACTTTTGTTGTCAACGGTTTAGACATTAATAGCTGTGTGTTGAGTTATTTTGAGGGGACAGCAAATAAAATTTACACTGTTATACAGGCTGTACACTTACTACTTTACATACAAAGTGTAATTTCTTCAGTGTTGTCACATGAAAAGATATAATAAAATATTTACAAAAATATTTTATTATATCTATATATATCACACACACACATACATACATAAATATACATACATACACACACACACAGTTCAGGTATTGCAACAGTAAAATGCAAAAATTCAAATATATATATATATATATATATATATATATATATATATATATATATATATATATATATATCTCAACATACCATTTCATTAACATGTCACGTTAACTGAATTCTAAAACTAAACTGTGTGCTCCCATAGGAACAGGATGCACACTGCAGTCCATAGACAGTAGCTTTTCATTAAGCAACAGCTAGTTAAAAATTTAGATATATAGTAAATGTTTATTCATAACATTGACCCAGAACATAAACTAATTTTTATGCATTTGAACGACATTGCAAACATTGTCATTAACATTTTATTTTTTTTGCCTTTAAAGGACCATAATACCCAAATGTTTAAACATTTTCTATGTAAAAAAATAAAGATATTTTACCTCAAAAGTTCCTCAGTAGCCACATCCCATTATAAAAGGACTTCTAAGTAACAAATCAGTATGTCTGTCCCGGAACAGCGGAAGGAACGAGCATTTGTGCACACTCATCTTATTTCCCTATTCAGTGTAAGGAAGTTTAAAATGAAATCTCATGAGAGTTAAGTGAAATCTCATGAGATCACAGTAAAAGAGTTCATGACCTCAGCACTGCTGATTGGCTGTTGTTCATTTCTTCATTTTTTTTTACCTGCAGCTGAGTATAACTTTTTACACAGAACTTACTCTGCTGAGCTGAGGAGATTGTGAGGTAAAATATCTTCCTTTTTTACATAGAGATGCTCAGGTGATATCTTCCTGTCAGCTTTTTACAGTTATACTGCATCATTTTCAAGTGATTTAGCATATGAGTATTATGTCCCTTAAAGTTAAGAAAACTGACCAAAAAAATAAAAGCTGAAAAAAGTGACTTTACATAAAAAAGGTATTCACAGAATTTGGGGGGGGGGGGGGGGGGAGATACAGAAAATAGTTAATAGAACAAGGGCATAAAAAGGCAACTATCACTTGGTTTATTCTTATACTGGGTACTCCATGTTCTTCATCTCTCCTTGAACTATATTGTAAAGAAGAACTTGACAAATACATGGTGACCAAAACATAGGGCTTGGCACTTAAAGGGACATACCAGCCAAAACTGAAATATACAGTTTCAGGTGTGAATAGAAGCATTTTTGCAATAAACATGTATTAGTAAAAATGCTTCTAGTAAAAGCTATAGTTGTTTCAAGAGTGTTCTTAAATATACTGTGCACCAGCATTTTAAACACAGCGCTTGTTTAGAGAGCCTAAATGTGCTTCATCTATGTGTATTTCAATTTCGACTGGAATGCCCTTTAAATATAGGTGACCTCATGTTGACCTAATAAAGCCTACCAATATAGGGCCAGATTACTAGTGGCGCGCCAACAGTTGCGCGCAAGCAATATCGGTTTATTGCAGCTGTTTGCGGGTCTCGGATGAAATGCGTATATATTACTAGTTGAAAGTAAATGTAATTGCTTGAGGGAGGACAATTTAATTTAACGTGTGCTGGTATAGCGTAACCTTTAGAGCTCTGATTAACTGTTACGCAAGACAAAAAAAAGTTTCACAAAACACATAAAAAATACATTACAAAGTACAGTTACACTCATACTAACACTATCTAATAAAATTTATTTAAAAAACATATTGCACAAAAAAAAGTTTTAAGGGCTCAAAAATACGAGGTCTCAGGTGCTACAAAAAAAAAGGAATGCAAAAAGCTTTAAGCATATAGATACATACATATGTCTAAATTATATATAATATATATACTGTATATGTAGTTCTGGGATCCAAGCACACACTGTAAATGTGAATTGCCTGGGTGCACTCTATGGTAGATAGGTAGAAACTTCAAGGAAAGAAGAGGCACTCACAGGACTTAGTTAACATACATTTTATTTGTATTTCATCAATAAGGGTTCAGTCAACGTTTCGGTCCTCACAGGGACCTTTGTCAAGACTGTTTCTCAATTCGAGAGTGTGTGTGTATGTATATATATATATATATATATATATATATATATATATATATATATATATATATATATATATATATATATATATATATATATATATATATATATATATATATATATATATATATATATATATATATATATCTATCATATTTGTAAAAAGCTGACTAGAAAATATCACCTGAACATCTCTATGTAAAAAAGGAAGATATGTGTAAAACATGTAAAATCATATTTATGCAATATTTATATTTAACAAAGTGTTATAATGTTTATTTATTTAAATATTTACCATTCCTATGTTCTGCATATACCAGAATATGTTCTAAGTATTTATATATAAACTTGGCTTCAGAAAGGACGCTGCCCGAAACGTTGCCTATGTTTCTTTGCTTGGAAATAAATCACTAAAAAGTTATCCTGGAGTGCTGCAGTTTTCTTCTTTATATATTTTAGTAGGAACATTAGTTCTAAAAAAACTGAAATAATATTTAAAATGCTTTCTTTTAGAGTAAACAAAGAAAGAGGTTAAATACAAAGCTCCTTTAAATTTAACCACTTATATGAGATAGGCAATGTTTGATCTGTATTGGTTTCAATAGAATTATCCACTCTCTTGTTAAAGGGACATGAAACCTATTTTTTCCATTCATGTTTCAGATAGAGCATACAATTTTAAACAACTTTAAAATGTACTACTTCTATCCAATTTTCTTTGTATCCTTTGTAGAAAAGATAATATAGGTAGACCCGGTAGCTGGGAGCAAGATGCTGATTGGTGACTGCACATAGATGCCTCTAGTGATTGGCTTTCCAATGTGTTCAGGTAGCTCCCAATAATGCATTGCTTCTTCTTCAAGAAAGGATACCAAGGGAATGAAGCAAAATTGATAATAGATTTAATTGGAAAGTTGTTTATAAATGTATGCTCTGTATGAATGATGAAATAAAAATTGTGGATTTCATGTCCACTTAAGTGCATCCATAGATACTATATACTGTTTAACAGACAAACAGGCCTTTCTTAAGGCACCTTACATTGGGAAATAAAATAACAATAAACAGGAACATGGAAAAATGTAAGGAGAATTTATAAAAAAAAATAAAAAAAATCATTTTTTGGGAGGATTTCTGTATAATAATTTCAACAAGACTAATGTATCATATGCCAATGTATAAGCCCTTTAAGGTCTCTGTTAGCTTTGATTGGTTATTTATATTATTTTTTTTATCCTACTTTGATTTATTCTATCTTATTTTAGTTTGTCTTCTTAGTTTATTTTGTCTCAGTATATTAGAAAAGTAAAAAAGCATTGAGTGTAGCAAAGCATTAGGATTATGGGCACTAGAAATTTTGGGGCCCCTGACTTAACCATTGATCAGGGCCCCCTTCCTTTGACATGTGCAATTTTTGACCAAGTGACTAAAACGTATATATGCACTTTATTCTTAAGTGTCTATTTAAACTTGGAAATGTTGTAAAGGTAGTAACATATACACACACACAGACAAACTCATACACTGAAACACACACTCACACATAAAGATTCACATATAGACACGCAAATAAACACAATCAGACACAAAAACTCAGCACTTGTTTACATTAACCTGCCAAGTAATGAGGTAAACTACAGTTTTGTAAAAGTACTTTTAAAAGGTTAACATATGTTTTTTTGTTTTTTCCCCATTTTCCCCAACCAAGAGCACCACTTTAAATATAGTGTACAAATGTTCCCATCTGTCAGCTGTACTTATTGATTTTGAAAATGCTGTACTCTATATGGTCTTAGTGGAACCATAAGCTGTGGAACTCATAACATTAGATCTGGTTAAATGCATGATTTAGGCTCGTTGGTATGTATTTCAAAATTAAGTCAGCTGTAGTGTAAACTGAACAGTATTAAGTTAACCTGTCTGATTTCAAACACTGAGCAATCTTAGTCTGAGAGTATAACATTTTATGCAGATGTAAAAATCTTAGATAAAATGCCTCCTTGCATAAAGGGGCAGTAAACTGGAATGTAATATTACATATATATATATATATATATATATATATATATATATATATATATATATATATTTGTAGAAAAAGAAATTTTGATCCAAGGCGAAGTTTCCATAAAAGCAAAAGTCTTTATTAGAATCCACATAAGGTAAAAGCACATAGAGGTACCAAAGCACATAAAAGAATTAACACACGAGAGCATAGGCTGACATGTTTCGGCCTGATGCCGTAATCGTAGCTAGTGTAATGCAAGCGTCTGAGATATTTAAAGGGACATCTGTTTAGTGATAGGCTGCTGTTAACCAATCAAACACTTTCATTTTAAGTACTTGGAATCAAACCATTAACCCATTAGTAGCCAGTTCACTGCACAATATAAAATGCACACTAAGTTAATTAGCTTATTTGTAAAGTGCATTTATGACTATTAGTCATTCTGTGTAAATTCTGATAAACAGACAGATTAGATATATTGGCATGGTAAAGATATACAATAATATTGCACAAATGTTAATACCATAACTCTTATCATATATAATATGTTACATTATATGGTATAACACTTGAGAAGCTATTTGTCACAAAATTGTACATAGGGGTATCTGCATGAATTTATACAGTATAGTTTATTTATTTATTTGAGGTATCCCAAAATTCGTGAATAATTCTAATTTTGATGAGATAAAGAATTGAAAACAGATAGGAAGTCAAAAATATATATCAAAAATATATAACAAAAAATAAATAAATAAATAAATAAAAAAATATAAAAAATAAAAAAATAAAAAGCAATTGTTGAATGACAGTAGAATTTGGTAAGATTTGGTAAAACAGGCATACATGGATAGATTGTACTTGGATTAAAGAATTCAAGGTAAACGTAAGTACACATACAATTGCACTCATCTATCCATAATGCCTGTGGGTGGGAGTAGATGGAAAATTTTCTAATTGCACGATCCAGGAATGGATAGATTAATCAATGTTTACAATTTATTTCCAATAATTAATAAGATCGTACTCCGAGTTGAGGCCCTTGGGGACGCGCGTTTGCAATCTAAAGATCCAAAACATCTCACGCTTCCCCAAGGCCTTATCTCTGTCACCTCCCCTTGGAGGATGTTTCACCCAGTCTATAGCCTGCCATTTTAGAGAATTGTTACTTTTGTTATGTATGGTTTTAAAAAGTTTCACTAATGGTGTAGTTGCTTCCCCAATTTTAATAGAGGATAGGTGATTCCTTATCCTCGTATTTACATCCGTCGTCGTGAGACCCACGTATTGGAGATTACATTGGGTACAAGTGAGGACATAAATGACATAAGAGGATGTGCAGTTAAGGCAAGACTGAATGTTAAACTCTTCTCCAGTCACTTCTGAGTGAAATCTATTGGAGAATGTAGCAAATTCACATGGTCTGCATCTAGTCTTGCCACACTTATACATCCCCTTATGTCTAAGCCAGGAGCCATGTGAAGGAGTTTCTGGACTAGGCAATTCTGAAGGAAATAGATAGTTCCCAATGGTCTTGCCTCTACTATAGGAGCAGCGCAAACCGTTTTCCACACATTTTGTTAGTTTGTCATCTGCTGCTAGAAGTGCAAAGTGTTTTTTCACAATTTTACATATGCTATTATATTCTTCGCTGTACTCAGTAACAAAGGTGACCTGGTCATCTGGGTTAGATGTGGTTTTTTGTTGTTTGTTTCTTGAGTGTTGTAGTAATGAATGTCTGTCCATTCTATCTACTTGTGTTTGTGCTCTCTCCAATACATGTTTGGGATATCCTCTTTGTTTTAGTCTCTCTTTCATTTCTGTTCTTTGTTTTATATAAGCCTGTTCTTCAGTACAATTTCTTTTTATACGAATAAACTGCCCTTTTGCAACAGCAAATGGCACATGCTTGGGGTGACAGCTTTTGGCGTGTAGGATTGTATTTCTGGTAATGGGCTTTCTGTACAGATCACTTACTATCCGTCCATCACTTCTAGCCATTAGAGTTAGATCAAGAAAATTGGTGCAGGTTTCATGTTTCTCAAACGTGAATTCAAGTCCCATCAGGTTATTATTCAAACCTTGTACAAACAATTCGACAGATTCGCTTTCCCCCTGCCAAATAAATAGCAGGTCATCAATATAACGTCTGTAAAAGACGATGTTATTCTTAAAGGCGTTTCCATCTGCAAAAAAAAAAAACCATAAAAAGGTTGGCATAGGAGGGGGCAAATTTCGCCCCCATCGCTGTCCCACATCTCTGGAGATAGAACCTGCCTTCTAATCTGAAGAAATTGTGTGTCAAGAGAAAACCTGCAATCCTTAGTATGAAGTCTACAAACTTAGTGGAAAAGATAGATTAGTATCTAAGAAAGAATGTGAGAGCCTGTAGGCCTTGTTCATGTGGAATGGATGAGTAGAGTGCAGTGACATCTACTGTTACCCAGACATTATTTGTGTCCCAACGTAGTGTTTCAATTAGATTAACCAAATCTTTGGTGTCCTTTAGATAACTTTGTAAAGATACGACAAAAGGATTAAGTATGGCGTCGAGCCATTGGGATAGGTGTTCAAACATAGAACCTATCCCACTCACTATTGGGCGGCCTGTTACGTTGGTTAGTGTCTTGTGCACTTTTGGAAGGTGGTGGAAGATGGGCACCACTGGGTGTTTAACCAATAGATAATCATAGGTGGATTGGTCAAGGTGCCCATCCTCCAGTCCATCATCCAAAAGTGACATCAAATCCCTTTGATATAGATTGGTGGGATCTCGTGTGATCAGTTCGTAGTTATTAGTATTGTGAAGTTGTCTATATGCTTCCTCAATATACTTGTCCCTACTCATAATGACCACTGACCTCCCCTTGTCCGCTGAGCGAATAACTATATCTTGATTCTCACTTAGTTCTAAAAGTGCTTGTTTCTCACATTTGTTTAAGTTTTGTCATCTAGATTGAGCCATACTTCCTGACCGAATAGTGTCTGAAAGTTTGGTCAAATCAGCTTCTATTCTATGATAGAAGGTCTCAAGAATAGGTCCCCTACTCTGGATAGGGTAAAAGTTAGATGCATTACTGAGACCATTTGAGCTATTAACAGTATCTCTACCATCATCAGTATTGCCATGTCTCCTCAGACTCTCCAAGCTTATAACGTCACATGTTTCCTCAAAATTCAAATTTAAATTCGAATTTGAATCCAAACTTAAGTGAGGAATGATATCAGATACAACCACTTCTCGTGTCATTCCTACAGATCCTTGTTCAGTATTACTGAAATGTTTTTTGAGGGTAATGTTGCGAATTAGCTTGTTAATATCTAGCATAGTATGAAAGAGATTAAAATTGCATGTTGGTGTAAAATTTAAGCCATAACCAAGTACCCTCAATTGTGCCATTGTTAAATTGTAGGTAGAGAGATTTATGACATTATTTACTGATATTTGGTGTTCCTGTTCCCCCTCAGAGAGTATCTCTCCTGTTTCTCTTGTCCTATTCCGTTTTTTTCTGTTGGTTTGTAAAAAACATGCTCAAAAACTTGGCAATCTACACTAGTGTTAGTGGTAGGTCCAGTGTGTGTAGTATCAGTATGACTAATATATTTAGATCCTGAGTTTGTATGTGGGGGGGCTTTTTTGGAGGTCTGTTCTTTTTGTCTCACTGTCTGGCTGTTGGTATAGTGATCCTGTGTTGGGATTTGAATGGTAACCTGTTTCTCAGGATTCTTATTTTTAAGTATGCCTTTTGTTGTCACAGGTGTATCCTCACTACTGTGTGCACCAACATCCTCCCCAGATTCTACCTCACTATCAGAAGTCCCAGACTGTGTTGTATCCTTACTGGAGGCCCCTTGTCTGCCACCCCTACCTCTGTTCCTACTCCTGGATCTCCCTCTCATATTGTGTCTCCTATTCTGATTGCTCTGTTGGTGATGCCAGTTATAAACTGTTTTGTTTTCGTAGTCTGTAGAATCTCTAAGGTATTTTGTATGTTTTAAATTCAATACAAGATTTTTCGACTCCAAAAGAGTGCTTCTTAATATCCCATCAAATTTAGAAAAATCACCGTTATCCCTCCTATTATTAAGCTCAAGTTGTAGTGTACCAATCTTGTTTCTAATAGTGTCAAGCTGTTGTGTTTTATAGGAAATAAGCCAGTCCATAAGCCTAAAAGAACACTCAGTAAGTATTCCAAGATTCCACTAGGTCTATTTCTTTAACCTCTAAAGTTGGGAATTTGTTTATCCTTAAACCTCTCGGTATAATCTGCAACTTTATATATTTATCTACAGGGAGTGCAGAATTATTAGGCAAATGAGTATTTTGACCACATCATCCTCTTTATGCATGTTGTCTTACTCCAAGCTGTATAGGCTCGAAAGCCTACTACCAATTAAGCATATTAGGTGATATGCATCTCTGTAATGAGAAGGGGTGTGGTCTAATGACATCAACACCCTATATCAGGTGTGCATAATTATTAGGCAACTTCCTTTCCTTTGGCAAAATGGGTCAAAAGAAGGACTTGACAGGCTCAGAAAAGTAAAAAATAGTGAGATATCTTGCAGAGGGATGCAGCACTCAAAATTGCAAAGCTTCTGAAGCGTGATCATCGAACAATCAAACGTTTCATTCAAAATAGTCAACAGGGTCGCAAGAAGCCTGTGGAAAAACCAAGGCGCAAAATAACTGCCCATGAACTGAGAAAAGTCAAGCGTGCAGCTGCCAAGATGCCACCAGTTTTGCCATATTTCAGAGCTGCAACATCACTGGAGTGCCCAAAAGCACAAGGTGTGCAATACTCAGAGACATGGCCAAGGTAAGAAAGGCTGAAAGACGACCACCACTGAACAAGACACACAAGCTGAAACGTCAAGACTGGGCCAAGAAATATCTCAAGACTGATTTTTCTAAGGTTTTATGGACTGATGAAATGAGAGTGAGTCTTGATGGGCCAGGTGGATGGGCCCGTGGCTGGATTGGTAAAGGGCCAGTCCGACTCAGACGCCAGCAAGGTGGAGGTGGAGTACTGGTTTGGGCTGGTATCATCAAAGATGAGCTTGTGGGGCCTTTTCGGGTTGAGGATGGAGTCAAGCTCAACTCCCAGTCCTACTGCCAGTTTCTGGAAGACACCTTCTTCAAGCAGTGGTACAGGAAGAAGTCTGCATCCTTCAAGAAAAACATGATTTTCATGCAGGACAATGCTCCATCACACGCGTCCAAGTACTCCACAGCGTGGCTGGCAAGAAAGGGTATAAAAGAAGAAAATCTAATGACATGGCCTCCTTGTTCACCTGATCTGAACCCCATTGAGAACCTGTGGTCCATCATCAAATGTGAGATTTACAAGGAGGGAAAAAAGTACACCTCTCTGAACAGTGTCTGGGAGGCTGTGGTTGCTGCTGCACGCAATGTTGATGGTGAACAGATCAAAACACTGACAGAATCCATGGATGGCAGGCTTTTGAGTGTCCTTGCAAAGAAAGGTGGCTATATTGGTCACTGATTTGTTTTTGTTTTGTTTTTGAATGTGAGAAATGTATATTTGTGAATGTTGAGATGTTATATTGGTTTCACTGGTAAAAATAAATAATTGAAATGGGTATATATTTGTTTTTGTTAAGTTGCCTAATAATTATGCACAGTAATAGTCACCTGCACACACAGATATCCCCCTAAAATAGCTATAACTAAAAACAAACTAAAAACTACTTCCAAAACTATTCAGCTTTGATATTAATGAGTCTTTTGGGTTCATTGAGAACATGGTTGTTGTTCAATAATAAAATTAATCCTCAAAAATACAACTTGCCTAATAATTCTGCACTCCCTGTAGTGTCCAAACATCAAACTGAAGTTTATGTTCGTTACAAGCAATTTTTCAATTTCATCAAATAAATCCGCCAAACAATATGTAGTTATATCAGTTGAAAAAACTCTGTCCATGACCAAACAGTCATTGCTCCTCTCTGTAACTGGTAACAAGGAGTAAAAGTTCAAAGCGGTACTCTCCATGTAGAATAAATGGGAGCTCTAAGAATGCAGTTTAAATTGATACAGTGCTACCAGGAGGCACTGAAATAATAATCCCAGAAAAGAAGTGTTCAATAAACTGCACAATGTGATATATAATCTTTGGCAAGACTCAGCATATAGTGTATCTCCTTCTGTGATAAACGTAAAAGTTCACTCTGTGATGCACACTTAGCAATGCAAAATTAGACACCTGCAAACAAGCTGAGGCGGATATCGATCCCCGGTGTTGCTGACACTAGCAGTCTGAGGTGGGACCTCCTAGAGCAATATATATATATATATATATATATATATATATATATATATATATATATATATATATATATATATATATATATATATATATATATATATATATATATATATATATATATATATATATATATATATATATATATATATATATATAAATAAATAAAATGCATATCTGCCAAAAGGGCATCTGCCAGTTGTATATTGAGGAGGAAACATTTCTGCATGGTTCTAAATTTCTACAGCATTGTCAAATAATCATAAATACACTGCTGTTACAAAAAATGTGTTTTTATGGACCCCTGGCCCCACCATACAACTACTACCACCCTGAAGTTACAATCCGAAATTGCACAAAGAAATAAGAAAAACATTTGCTCAGTAAGTCCTACCTCCTCTGCAAATGAAAGTGATCTGCCGTCTGACTCAGGCACACACTGTACAAACAAAGTGCCAAGTCTGTCTCACATTGTGCATAGTGGTTTAGTGCACACTCAGAAATCCTCTCAAATGCTAATACTTTACTACTTGTAATAACATTTCCCATGCTCAATTAGCACTCTGCTGTAGTACCCACTGGTGGCTACCAAAATTAAAAAATGTAGTTCTTGCCTCATGGGGCCCCCCTGGCCCATTGGGCCCCTGACAGGAGTCACCCCTGTTACCCCCTGATGGCGGCCCTGTGGATAGATAGATAGATAAATATAGCGGACCTGAGAATGCCCGCAAAACGGCCATTTTGGAAGTGATTGAAGAGTGTGTGGGAGTCATCTGGGAGTAGTGTGGGGGTGGTCAAGCAGTGGTGTGGCGGTGGGACAGCTCAAAGTTGTGAGCCTACTAGCCGACTATAGATAGATGATAGTTATATTAAAAAAAATACTCCAGGTCTCTTCTCTGACCTCACATGTTAACACTCTCTGCTTTCTTTAAGTTAAACAACTTCCTTTTTCTGTCTAGCAGTTGTCTTCACCAGAACCCTAGTTGATGTTGCCAACTGCTATGCACTTATTATTGTATGTAGCATTATTTAATTTATGGTATAAAACAATACCCTGAAAGCGGCTGGAAGCGATCACGAACACTTACAGCGCTTAAAACCCCTCGGTCGTTAAGGGGTTAAACTACCTCCTTGATCATTAAGGTTACTTATGACCTAATTACAGCAAAATCAAAAGGCCACTTCTCTCTGTTAATCCTTCTCGATCTGTCTGCAGTCTTTGATACTGTTGACCACCCTCTCTTGCTTCAAACCCTCCAATCCTTTGGCATCTGCGACACAGCCTTCTCCTACTTATCTAACCGTACCCTTGAGTGTAGCCTTCTCTGGGGCAACCTCCACCCCATTACCACTTTCTGTTGAGTTACCACAAGGCTCTGTTCTTGGAGTCCTTCTCTTCTCCATTTAGACGTCATCCTTCGGTTCCTTAATAAAGTTCCACCTATTTCAATATCATTTGTATGCTGTTGGTACCCAAAGCTACCTCTCTGCACCAGACCTATCCCCTGCCTTCTTAACTCGTGTCACTAACTGTCTTACTAATATTTCATCCAGGATGTCCGCTTACTACCTTAAAAGGGACACTAAACCCAATTTTTTTTTCTTTAATGATTCACACAGAGCATGCAATTTTAAGCAACTTTCTAAATTACTCCTACTATCAATTTTCCTTCATGCTCTTGCTATCTTTATTTAAAAAGCAGGAATTTAAAGCTTAGGAAACAGCCCATTTTAGGTCCAGCACCCTGGATAGCGCTTGCTTATTGGTGGCTACATTTAGCAAACCAATAAGCAAGCATAACCCAGGTTCTGAACCAAAAATGGGATGGCTCTTAAGCTTTACATTCCTGCTTTTTAAATAAAGATAGCAAGAGAATGAAGAAAATTGATAATATACGTAAATTAGAAAGTTGCTTAAAATTGCATGCTCTGTCTGAAAAAAGTGCTGTTTAACACGAGGGCGACAGGGTATCAGAGTCTCCACCCCCCACTCTCACCATCGTATAAGGACGTGAGCTAGAAAAGTTTTGTTGCTCCAGGGGAAATGTAAAAGTGGAGTTGTAGTGACAGATAGATTGGCAACGCCAGGAAAAGGAGGCGATGGAAGAGAGCAGAGGTTTGAGAAATGTTAAAACATGTTGCTGATCTAGTGACTTAATACTTCTGTGGAGTTTAATCTAAGGGTTAGAAGGAGGGAGTAGTAGCAAGTGCTGTGATGTTGCAAGTGTGGAGATAATGATCAGAAAGAGGAGAAGAGAAATGTGTAAAGTTTGAGAGAGTGTATTGATAACTGAAAATAAAGGGAGCATCCATCTTTGTGAGTGGGAGAGTCGGTCCATTGTGACAGACCGTTAGAGGAAGTGAGCTAGAGATGTTTTGTTGTTCCGGGGCAGTGGAATTGTCAATAGGGAGGTTGAAGTCCCAAGATTGAGGCAGGGATGTCTGAGGAGAGAAAATAAGGTATCAAGGCCAAAAAAAATTATCTAGAAAGAAAGTTGAGGAGCCAGGGGGGACAATATATAACTGCAAACTGTAGAGAGAGGGAAGAAAATAAGCTAATCATGTGGGTTTTGAAGAAAGAAAATGTGAGGGAAGAGATGGGTTGTATTTGTTGAAAGGTGCAAGGAGATAAAAGTAAAATACCTACACCACCTTCTTGTCTGTTTCCAGATATAGGAGTGTGGCAGAAGTGAAGACCCCCATGTGACAATGCAGCAGGGGAGACTGAGTCTGAAGGAGAATGCCAGGTTTCTGTGAGAGCCAGAAGGATGAGGGATGGATGAGGGAATGGGGCATGAAGAGGTTGTGGATAGTAGTGAGCTTCTTGCAAACAGTGCAAGAGTTCCACAGTGCACAAGCAAATGGGATGATGGCTTTAAATACAAAAAGAAAGAGAGTAAAATTTCTAGGTTTATGGAAAGGTATGCATGGGTGGGCAATATTAGGGAAAAAATGTAACGCATTGACTATTGCAATCTACTTCTAAATGGCCTTCCCAAACACTACCTTCTCCTCTACATCTTTCCACTCCTATTATCTCTATGTCCCTCTCCAGGCTCCAAGACTTCTCATGTGCTGCTTCTGTCCTCTGGAACTCTCCGTAAGACTGTCTCCAACCTTGTATAGCTTCAGACGCTCCTTGAAAACAAACCTATTCAGAGAGGCTTACAATCTCCTCTGTGTTTTTTTATCCTAACCAAAATAATTTATGAACTACCTTGACTCGCTGCAACTACAATCCATGTGACAAGCTACCCCAAACCTTATGTCTCTGCACCCTCAACCTGTAGACTGTAAGCTCTCCGGAGCCGGCCCTCTTCCTTTTGTACTAAATTTGTTCAGTGTTATGTTTTGTATCTTATAACAAATCCTTGTCATTGTATACCCCAATCTCTGTACCCAGCGCTATGGAATTTTGCTGCGCTAAATTATAATAATAATAATAATAATAATAATAATAATAATAAGTTATGGGGGGGATCAGGATTATGTGAGATATCACCAGCAACTTGTATGAGAAACAGGGAGAGTGACATAAGATGAGAAACAGATTTGCAGTATTGATAGTGGTGTCTTTGGGATGTGGTGCAGGAAGAAGATAGTTTAGGAATGTGTTTAGTCCATGAGAGCAAAAGTGAGGTGAGGATAAAAGATGGCCCAAAAAATAATGCAGGTAGTAAGGGGGGAGGAGAAAAGTAAAACTGTAGTTGGTTGTATAGGCAGGAGGTAGCAAAAAGGAACATGAAGACATGGAGCATTTTTACAAAAAAAGGAATCAGTGAAACACAAACATAATATTAAAACTTGTGCTTTGTTCACTCCTTGTAGAATTCTTATATAATTATTTAGCTTAATTCTTAATGCCTCACTTAAGAAATGCGAGCATATGATATTAAAGGGACACTGAACCCAAACATTTTTCTTTCATGATTCAGATAGAGCATGAAATTTTAAGCATCTTTCTAATTTACTCCTATTATCAAATTTTCTTCATTCTCTTGGTATCTTTATTTGAAAGAATGTAAGTTTAGATGCCGACCCATTTTTAGTGAACAACCTGGGTTGTTCTTGCTGATTGGTGGATAAATTCATCCACCAATAAAAAGTGCTGTCCAGAGTCTGAACCAAAAAAACTTTTATGCCTTTTTCAAATAAAGATAGCAAGAGAATGGAGAAAAAATACTAAGAGGAGTAAATTAGAAAGTTACTTAAAATTGCATGCTCTATCTGAATCACGAAAGAAAAAATTTGGGTTCAGTGTCCCTTTAAGAAAATTCTAACGGCCTTGCTATGCTTACCCATACAAGTGATAACGTTATAGGGCAGAGGAGTCAGCTGGGTCCACTAAATTAGTTAAAGGGATAGAAAGGACAAAATTTAAATGTGTATGGGTGTATTTCCATTTTAAATATTAGCATGTTTGCAATATACTTCCATTAGCAAAAATGCTTCTAGTAAAAGTGAAAGTCAATCCTAGCGCTTTACAAACGCTAGGATTTACTATTGAAACAAATACTTCATGTAGAAAGCTCCTTTATTTGATTCAATCGATCGCCGCTCTTAGCTCCTACAGCAGAGCACGGCTAAAACAAAATTTGTCTAAGAGGTGACGTTTTCACCTCTTAGCCAATAGCAGTGCGTTAAATCCGGCTCCCATGGGCGCCAAGCCGGACTTACCGCACGGCTATTGGCTAAGAGGTGAAAACGTCACCTCTTAGCCAAAAAATGTTTTAGCCATAGGCTGCTGTAGCAGCTAAAAACAGCGATCGATTGAATCAAATAAAGGAGCTTTCTACATGAAGTATCTTATACTTCATGAATGAAAGTCCCCTTTATTTGCTTCAATAGTCAATCCTAGCGTTTGTAAAACGCTAGGATTTACTTTCACTTTAATGTTTTCCTGCAGCATATGCACATATCCATAGCCCATGCACCAATATTCAAACACCACTCCTAAGAGAGCTGGCAGCGGTGTGTATGGCTTCTGAAGATGTAATTTACTTTCAGAGAAGGTGTAGTGTCTGGTGCACAGGCCCTTTACAGGATATGTGCGTATGCTGCAGAAAAACAGTAATAACTTTTACTTGAAGCATTTTTGCTAATAGAAGTATATTACAAACATGCTTATATTACATTATAACTGAAGTGCATGTTTTACATTTCTATCCCTTTAGTGACAGAATCATAGACTGTCAAAAATGCCAATTGCGGAGTTTGATTTAGGCAAAGTCATGGTGAGATTAGTTAAAATAAACAGACAATAGATTTTAGAGGAGGCTGAAGTTATGCCATTAGTCAACTATAAATTTAAAGGGACAGTCTAGTCAAAATTAAACTTTCATGATTCAGATAGCGCATGCAATTTTAAACAACTTTCCAATTTACTTTTATCATCACATTTGCTTTGTTCTCTTGGTATTCTTTGTTGAAAGCTAAACCTAGGTAGGCTTGTACGCTAATTTCTAAGCCCTTAAAGGCCGCCTCTTATCTCAGTGCATTTTGGAAGTTTTTCGCAACTAGACAGTGCTAGTTCATGTGTGCCATATAGATAACATTATGCCCACTCCCGTCAGCACTTATTGGCTAAAATGCAAGTCTGTCAAAAGAACTGAAATTAGGTGGCAGTATGCAGAGGCTTAGATAAAAGATAATTACAGATGTAAAATGTGTATTAATATAACTGTGTTGGTTATGCAAAACTGGGGAATGGGTAATAAAAGGATTATCTATATTTTTAAACAATACAATTCTGGAGTAGACTGTCCCTTTAAGAATTATAGCAAGCATTGACAATGCTTGAACTTCACATAGCAAATGACATTAGATAAGCATAAGGCAGTCTTATAAACTAGGTAAGTTTATACTATTAGTAAATATTGGGCAGACTTGTTGGGCCTATGGTTCTTATCTGCAGTTAAATTATATGTTTATAAATAAGACATTGGAATATCATCACAAAAATATAGGACTTATTTAACAGCCTTGAGAGTTACAGAGTGGGATAGCAGCAGAAAACAATTAGCAGGATACTGTACAGTGACTCACTTGACATACCATAAGAGAGTTATAGAGAGGACAGTCAGACACAAGAACAGTGATAACTACTAGCAGCATTTTACCAATACTGTATATATGTATTATAATTGTAAATAGGTTTCTATTCAAGGATGGAATTCAGCTCTGTGCATTTTAATTTTGACCGGAATGTCAAAATGTTTGCTTATATAGGAAATGTTCTCATGTTGCCTATAGTATACCAGTAACATGCTCACTATGCCTGTGGTTAAATGTTTAATATGGGAAATGTACATATTCACTATGATTGAAAATTACTCTACAAATTATTTGTTAAGCTAGATCACATTCATTAAAGCTATTTATACTTTAGCATAACATAGGCATTGGGGGAGACCTTTATGTGACTCTATGCTTGTGCTATGTTACTCTGGTGCTGTATTGCACATGAGTGTCTACACTGATATGGAAGCAGACCACTGACGGACATCGCTGTCATTCTACAAAAAAAGGTGACAGGCCTGGGTCATGCTGTAGTGTATAACTAATAGTCAATGGCAGGGAACAAGGAAATGGGTTCGCTCCATTCTGCTACAAGCACTGCATGAACACAATCCGCACATGCCGACTACTAAAGCTCATCAGCATAGCAAACCGCCAAGTGTCTCACGTTATACACTCCGCATAGTGAGACAACACTCAGTTCCTATGCATAAAACAAATGCATGTTTATAAACGCAGATTCATGTCCCCTGGTGACCGCGGTTAAAAGTTTTAGCTTTACTGACCTGCAAGTGAACCGCCATTTTTTGTCGTGTGACAGCAAAAAAAAAATAGTGAGTCTGGCAGATCTGGATTCAGCGCGAAAGCTGCGTCAGTGAGGCTGGGCGCGGCCGACGGGTTCACTCACTGTGATCCCATTCGGAGGTGGCGGCTAAAGAGACACCGGAGGCTGCAAGTTGATTGAGAAAGGCCTGCACTGAGCTAGTGCTCCTCTGTGTGCTGCAGTAGCGCATCCAACGCTGGCACTACAATGTTTACCAGCCTGGTGTCTGCCCCCACCCTTTCACCACTGAAACCTTTTTTTTTTTTTTACAATGAGGACCACCGTTTTGTAGTATGCACACTCGGTTTACTGCACTCCTGTAGTTTTGACAAGTCGTCTTAAAAACCGTTTTGCAGGATACGAATTTGCCTTTTAACCCTCTGAGTGCCAAGAAGCACTGTACCTTATGTAGTGTGAACAGTCCTCTTGCAACCAGAAGGTTAATAGTAAAAATAAAAAAAAATCCAATGGCTACTTTAAATCGTTTAAAAACAAACGTGTGTTTATTATTGTGTATAACACACATGAGAGTTAGTGTATGTATTGATGTCAGAAATATTTATTCTGAAACTTTTAAAATATATCAATATAAATTACTCACTACTAACCTTTATTTTAATTGACAATAAACATGTTATAGGGTTATTTCACTGAAACCAAACGTCGATCATGTTTATTAGTGTTGCATTGTAAACAGTTACTTGCTTTACCGAATGCAAATGCTTTTTATTCATACTTCCCCCTTTTTTTTTGTAAATTTGGCAGTTTCCCAATACAATAATAACAGTAGCAGAATATAAGTTATATAAATAACTATATTTCATCTAATTCCAGCTGTTGAAAGATTACTGTTTCCATTATAGGTAGTGGTATTAATGTGCATGGAGAAAGTGATTAGTAATTAATTGGTCCCTTGCAATATACTGGCAACCCTAGATCCTAGAGTCATAAACATAAAAATTATGTAAAATAATATGTTCTTTATGCTTAGTAATAAATTAAGTTGTTAGTAATATTGAGACTTCGGCAACACTTTGTCTTTTTAGCCATCCTATGTTTTAAGATATAATCTGTAAATTCCATCAAATTGGTCAGTATTGCTTCAGACTTGAAAAAGGAAGACGTTCTTCCGAAAGCTCGTCATCTTATAAATGTATAGAGTTAGTCCAATAAAAAAGTACCATTGCTCAATGAAATGCTCTTGTTATTTTGAGATATATATATGTATATGTATATAAAATCCTGAGGAAGGGGATATTTTGTCCCCGAAATGTCACTATTTTTCACAGTGAAAAGTGTGTTTTAAAAAGACCAGCGAGTGCAAGTTTTTGTTACTTTTATTCATCCTATACTAGCACCCTGGCAGTTAAGCTGAGAAGTGAGAGTGCTCTCCTGAGTTCTACTATATATATATATATATACTGTGTGTGTATATATATTTTTTTTTTTATATATATATATATATATATATATATATATATATATATATATATATAATCACAATAATTATGTGAGAGAATCCAGGACAGACTAAGTCTAACCTGAAAAAAGATTCCCCTAACCGGCACAACCTCATTCAAAATATATCAAAAAGGTCTAGAGAAAACAAGAGACACTCCCTCAAGATTGAAGATCAAAAGTTATATATTATACATTACACATACATGTGTTAATATACATCAAAATAATCCCTTTCTTGTTGCAAGGGTATACAATAAGCTCACATGTTAATTAAGACCAGCAGCAAATATTATCAGTAAAGTCCCTCCTTGTGCACAAGGAACTTCCTAGAGAGCTCAATTCGGTATTAATATACCACTAAGTTAATGGCAATCAATTTCCCAGTTAAAGTTCCAGAGATTAGGTACAAAGATAGGGCAGCGAAGAGGTTAGTATGGCAGCCAGCAAAGCATCAGTTAGTACATCATTCAATCAAACATTTCCCTTTACTATAGCAAAGTATTGCTCTTCTTAGGCTTCAGGGAATCCTTCATTCAAGACTGCAAAGCAAGAAAGCGAAACGTTTTGTTCCCAAACATACGTTCCGTCTTCAAAAGATTGCTGTAGACGAAATATACATTTAAAAAGAAAAAGAAAATTTTCTTCTAAGTGAGGAACATAGGAATTTGAAGTATTCCTAATGAACCTTTGGCTTTAGTGCAGTTTTAGGGTAGCGCGTGAGCAATAAAATTAAAGGCACATCCCATAGAAGACAGTTAGTTAGGTCACGATATCCAAAATCCTGAAGTCTTTCGCTTGCGCACTAACATTTTACTTTCAACTTGTGATACCAACGTTAGCCAGAAAGCGATACATTTTTAGCGTGCAATAAGCCCTCATGAGCCATAAAAAATTAGCTCGCCACTTGTATTTTAGCCCTGAATTTGGTGCTTATTCATTGATAATTGTCTTCTGACCAATGTCCATCCAGCTAATTCCAATGAAACTGATTAACTATTTATAAATCCTTGAAAGACCCTCCATCTTGACCTTAAAGGGATATTCCAGCCAAAATTGGAAACCACATGGTTGCATTTTGGTATGGAACAGAAGCAATTTTGTAATATATATGCATTAGCAAAAATGATTCTAATAAAAGCTATTGCTGTTTCAAAAGTGTATTTAAGTATGCACCATGCACACCAGCATTTTAAACACAGCACTTGCTCAGAGAGCCTAAGGCGCTTGTACCATCTGGTAATGACTCAATTTGTTAATTGCTGACATGATACAAGCCCCAGTGATGATCTGAGCAGCTGCATTATTTAAAATATGGATGCAGTGACAATATCTAGATATACTGCACATGCACTTGTAGAGAAAAAGGTTAACACTAAAACAGTAATAACTTTTGCTAGAAGCATTTTTGCTAGTACATGTATATTGTAAATATGTTTCTATTCACGGATGTAATTAATCTATGTGCATTTTAATTTTGACTGGAATGTCCCTTTAAAGTGAATGTAAATTTTGATGCTAAAGTGCCCGGTTTTTAAAATTTTTATTAAAAACAGGGGCACTTTAATTCATCAATATTTACATTTTACGCGTGTTGTGAAAAAATACCTTTTAAACTTGACAGCAGCTCCAGCTTCCTCCGGTCGTCGCAAGCCATTTCTGATTTCAGAAATGATGGATAGGGCTCCCCCCCCCCCCGGGGGAATAAGTGTCTGATTCAATGCCGTAATTGGAGGAAGCTGGATTCCTCATTTTAGACCCAGGAAGAGGCTTTGCGACGGGTGGAGGAAGCTGGAGCTGCTGTCAAGATTAAAAGGTAAGTTTTTTTCACAACACGAGTGAAATGTAAATTTTGATGAATTAAAGTGCCCCTGTTTTTAATCAAATTTTTAAAAACCAGACACTTTAGCATCATAATTTACATTCACTTTAACCTCTCCAACACCAAATACCCAGCATGCAAGGGATCCAGCATTCATAACATACCAAATGGGAGGGGTTTAATAATGTGTCTACTATACAGAGTTAAGAAATGAACGAAACGCACAGCTTTTTCACTGTTAGTGGAGCTAAATTCAACAATAAGAGAGTCCATAAAAACTTTGAAATAAAAATGGTAAATAATCTAATAGGGAAACCAACAATACCATTTTTTTTTTTATTTGCTAAACATCCTAAGCAAGATGTTTTGACCAAAACTTGGATTAGAGGATGCGTAGGCATCTAATCTATGGTGCTGCAACATGATATCCAGTGTCAACCACACTGCAACTGCATCCCAAAAAGTGCCTGCCGTCATAGAGTTTGCCCCTTAGGTCCTGAAGAACCATGTTTGCCTTGTACATGAAAAGCCTTAAAGGGACAGTCAACACAAACATTGTTATTGTTTAAAAAGATAGAAAATGCCTTTACTACCCATTCCCAAGCTTTGCACGAAAAACATGGTTATATTAACATACTTTATAACCTTTAAACCTCTAAATTTCTGTCTGTTTCTAAGTCCCTATAGACAGCCCCATGATCACATGCTTTTGTGTTGGCTTTTCACATCAGGGGAAGCTAGTTCATGTGAGCCATATAGATAACATTGTGCTAATGCCCGTTGATTCTAACAGCACAGCACTAATTGGCTTAAATGCAAGTCAATAGATAAAGTCATGTGATCAGGGGCCGTCAGAAGATGCTTAGATTCAAGGTAATCACAGAGGTAAAAGGTGTATTAATATAACTATGTTTTCTGTGCAAAACTGGGGAATGGGTATTAAAGGGATAATCTATCTTTTAAAAAAAAAAAAAAAAATTTAGTTGACTGTCCCTTTAAAGGGACATGAAACCCAGAATTATTTATTTCATGATTTAGAAAAAGCTATGAATTTTAAACAACTTTCCAATTTGCTTCTATGATCTAATTTACTTTATTCTCTGGATATATTTTGTTGAAAAGCATATCTAAATAGGCTCGGTAGCTGGTGATTGGTGACTGCACATTGCCTTGTGTAATTGGCTTATCCATGTGCACTACTATTTCTTCAACAAAGGATATGTACAAAATTAAGCAAATTAGATAATAGAAATAAACTGGAATGTTGCTTAAAGGGACATTAAACACAAATTGTAAACTACATGATTATGGACCTTCATATATAAGAATAAATTTGCAATGAAAACTGCAGCTTTATTTTGTCAAATGAGTATGTTGTTTCATGTTTATTTTTTTGACTGAGTTCCCTGTCCCCAGAACAAAAGAACCCCTGCTAACCAATCACACTAATATTCAGATATAGCACAAACTTGTTTTGCACATGTGCAGACTGGGGTAACCTACCCTCTTGTATTCCCTTAAGAAGGTTTACCACTGATTTAACTTAGTTACTATTGAAAATAATAATTTTCCCATCATGTTTGTTGATGCAAAACTGAAAATCCACCCTTTAAAAGCATGTAGCACCATAGAAGCTCAGGGAGGGAGGGAAAAGTAAACAAAAGCTAACATAAATTGGTTAAAAGTATTAACCCAAGCCCCCCAGGAAAAAAAATGAAACAAGCACAACTTGTAGATGTGTTTTATAGCAAAAGGCTACAAAATAAATAATTAATGTATATTGCAATAATGTTTCACTTGGAATAATGAAACATTTTATTTGTTGTTAAAAAGTCAAGTTTAATAGTTCTTTAAAATTGTATTCTCTATCTGAATCATGAAAGGAAAAATTTGGGTTTCATTTCCTTTTTATGACGTAGAGCACAGTTCATAGTGAAAGGGCTGCTTTTGCCAAATCAAACCTTTCCTATAAAGTCTAGGATTTTCTACATGTCTTAGTGCCAAAGGGTAGATCTTGATACTTCCTACCAAATCCTAGGAATAGTAAAAGTGTGCAGAATAAAACAATTAACAATGAAACCTCACCTCTTAGCAAAACATTTTTTTAGCCGTGGGCTGCTGTAGCAGCTAAAAACGGCGATCAATTGAAACAAATAAAGGAGCTTCCTATATGAAGTATCTTATAGTTCATGAATGAAAGTCCCCTTTATTTGTTTCAATAGTCAATCCTAGCATTTGTAAAACGCTAAGATTTACTTTCATTTTAAGTCAAAGTGATAATAAAAATAAATTTCAAAATGAGCAGTTAGAAATTCTCATTGTACCCACTGCGTTTAGTGAGATAATTGGGTAACATAAAATCTACTGTCACATGATTTTTGCAGAAAAAGTCCTTTACTGAGCATGTGCAAGAAACTAATTTGGAGCTTTTGCATGTGCCTCCACTTTTCAAAAGCTTCTGGGGCAGAATTGTAGGGGGAAAAAGTTTTTCAAGGCAAGATGTATTGCTCGGAGAAACATGCATAGAGGACAGCGCCAGAGGCGTGTGAATAGTATACAAGCTCACTTCAGTTCTAAGGAGAACGATTGCCTAACTTAATCGTTCTAGATAATATAGAAAACAGAAAAGTAGGAGAAGGAGCGCCTAGTGCAGTGCTTTCCAAACTGTGTGTCGTGACACATTAATGTGTTGGCAGCAGTGTGTAGGTGTGTCCCTGCTTCAACACAAATAGTTTGGAATTTAAAAAAAAATTTTGGTTTCTGACTTTCCACCTGCCTGCTACGCATTTCACGTGGTTGACACGTGATTGATACCTAGTGGGTCACAGATCATCTTAGCCTATTGGCGCAGATCAGCGGGAACTGAAACTATTCCAATTGCCGGCTTTGGCGGCACAATGGCTCCTGAACTGCATGTGTAGTTTCCTCAATCGGCTCGTGACTGCATGTGTAGTCAGTGAGTGGGACAGCAGTGTGTTTTCAGCACAGGCAGTAGTCAGTCAGACTCGCAGAGCTCTAAGGGTGGCAGCTTAAACGCTGAGCTGAAGTCAGAAGTTAAAGGGGTTTTTTGCAGCTAACTCCCAGTAGTGCATTGCTGCTCCTGCTCTTGATATATGGATAGGAAGTGGAAGCTTAAAAATGCTTGATGATGAAATGCGAGTGTCTTTATCTAATATTCCACCAAATATTCAGAAACTGTGTTCATCCCATCAACCTCATACATCCAATTAAAATAGTAAGTAGCTATTGGTGTTATTAAACTTTTTTTTTAAATTCTTGCTCATACATACTGTTACTTGTAAATACATTTCGTTATTATATCATTTATGTATGTGTCCATATCTCTTAAAACTAGACATGTGCGGTTCGTTTCGGATTAATTCGGAAATTCGGTAAATTCGGTAAATTCGGAGATTCGGATCGATTCGGATTTCCGAATTAAAATACTTCCGAATCTACCGAATGAATCCGAAATAGCTGCCGTATCTCCGAATAAATCCGAATTAGCTCGTTAAGATTCGGCATTTCCCCATAGGAAACAATGGGAGTTTCGGCTGAAAAAAAACTAACACCGCAGCCCCATTGTTTCCTATGGGGAAACACTAAGTCTGCACCTAACACCCTAACGTACCCCGAGTCTCTAAACACCCCTAATCTAACACTTATTAACCCCTAATCTGCCGCCCCCGCTATCGCTGACACCTGCATTATTTTATTAACCCCTAATTTGCCGACCGAATATCGCCGCCACCTACATTATAGCTATTAACCCCTAATCTGCTGTCCCTAACACCGCCGACCCCTACATTATAGTTATTAACCCCTAATCTGCCTCCCCCAACGTCGCCGCAATCTAACTACAAGTATTAACCCCTAATCTGCCGACCCGATATCGCCGCCGCCTACATTATAGCTATTAACCCCTAATCTGGTGTCCCTAACACCGCCGACCCCTACATTATAGTTATTAACCCCTAATCTGCCTCCCCCAACGTCGCCGCAATCTAACTACAAGTATTAACCCCTAATCTGCCGACCCGATATCGCCGCCGCCTACATTATAGCTATTAACCCCTAATCTGGTGTCCCTAACACCGCCGACCCCTACATTATAGTTATTAACCCCTAATCTGCCTCCCCCAACGTCGCCGCAATCTAACTATAAGTATTAACCCCTAATCTGCCGACCCGATATCGCCGCCGCCTACATTATAGCTATTAACCCCTAATCTGCTGTCCCTAACACCGCCGACCCCTACATTATAGTTATTAACCCCTAATCTGCCTCCCCCAACGTCGCCGCAATCTAACTACAAGTATTAACCCCTAATCTGCCGACCCGATATCGCCGCCACCTACATTATAGCTATTAACCCCTAATCTGCTGTCCCTAACACCGCCGACCCCTACATTATAGTTATTAACCCCTAATCTGCCTCCCCCCAACGTCGCCGCAATCTAACTACAAGTATTAACCCCTAATCTGCCGACCGCAAATCGCCGCCACTATAATAAATGTATTAACACCTAAACCGCCGCACTCCCGCCTCGCAAACACTATAATACATTTTATTAACCCCTAATCTGCCCTCCCTAACATCGCCGCCACCTACCTACAATTATTAACCCCTAATCTCCCGCCCCCATCGTCGCCGCTACTATAATAAGGTTATTAACCCCTAAACCTAAGTCTAACCCTAACCCTAACACCCCCTAACTTAAATATAATTTAAATAAAACGAAATAAGTTTACTATAGTTAAATAAATGAATCCTATTTAAAACTAAAGACTTACCTGTAAAATAAACCCTAAGATAGCTGCAATATAACTAATAGTTACTTTGTAGCTATTTTAGGATTTATTTTTATTTTACAGGCAACTTTGTATTTATTTTAACTAGGTACAATAGTTATTAAATAGTTAATAACTATTTAATAACTACCTAGCTAAAATAAATACAAATTTACCTGTAAAATAAATCCTAACCTAAGTTACACTAACACCTAACACTACACTATCATTAAATTAACTAAATAAATGAATCATATTTAAAACAAAATACTTACCTGTAAAATAAACCCTAATATAGCTGCAATATAACTAATAGTTACATTGTAGCTATTTTAGCATTTATATTTATTTTACAGACAACTTTGTATTTATTTTAACTAGGTACAATAGCTATTAAATAGTTATTGACTAATTAATAGCTACCTAGTTAAAATAATTACAAAATTACCTGTAAAATAAATCCTAACCTAAGTTACAATTAAACCTAACACTACACTGTCATTAAATAAATTAACTACAAGTACCTACAATTATCTACAATTAAATAAACTAAAGTACAAAACCCCCCCCACTAAATTACAAAAAAAAACAAACACTAAATTACAAAAAATAAAAAAATATTACAAGAATTTTAAACTAATTACACCTAATCTAAGCCCCCTAATAAAATAACAAAGCCCCCCAAAATAAAAAAAAATGCCCTACCCTATACTAAATTACAAAAGTTAACAGCTCTATTACCTTACCAGCCCTGAACAGGGCCCTTTGCGGGGCATGCCCCAAAGAAAACAGCTCTTTTGCCTGTAAAAAAAAAACACAATCCCTCCCCCCACATTACAACCCACCACCCACATACCCCTACTCTAACCCAAACCCCCCTTAAATAAACCTAACACTACCCCCCTGAAGATCTCCCTACCTTGAGTCGTGTTCACCCAGCCGGGCCGAAGTCTTCATCCGATGGGGCAGAAGAGGACATCCAGACCGGCAGAAGTCTTCATCCAAGCGGGGCAAGAAGAGGTCTTCCATCCATCATACAAGTACCAAAATACAAACAAACACTAAATTACCAAAAATAGTAAAATATTACAATAATTTTAAACTAATTACACCTAATCTAAGCCCCCTACTAGCTATTAATATAGCTTCAATATAACTAATAGTTACATTGTAGCTATTTTAGGATTTATATGTATTTTACAGGCAACTTTGTATTTATTTTAACTAGGTACAATAGTTATTAAATAGTTAATAACTATTTAATAACTACCTAGCTAAAATAAATACAAATTTACCTGTAAAATAAATCATAACCTAAGTTACAATTACACCTAACACTACACTATCATTAAATTAACTAAATAAATGAATCCTATATAAAACTAAAGACTTACCTGTAAAATAAACCCTAATATAGCTGCAATATAACTAATAGTTACATTGTAGCTATTTTAGCATTTATATTTATTGTACAGGCAACTTTGTATTCATTTTAACTAGGTTCAATAGCTATTAAATAGATATTGACTATTTAATAGCTACCTAGTTAAAATAATTACAAAATTACCTGTAAAATAAATCCTAACCTAAGTTACAATTAAACCTAACACTACACTATCATTAAATAAATTAACTACAAGTACCTACAATTAAATGCAATTAAAAAAACTAAACTAAAGTACAACCCCCCCCCCACTAAATTACAAAAAATAAAAAAATATTACAAGAATTTTAAACTAATTACACCTAATCTAAGCCCCCTAATAAAATAACAAAGCCCCCCAAAATAAAAAAAATGCCCTAACCTATACTAAATTACAAAAGTTAACAGCTCTATTACCTTACCAGCCCTGAACAGGGCCCTTTGCGGGGCATGCCCCAAAGAAAACAGCTCTTTTGCCTGTAAAAAAAAAACACAATCCCTCCCCCCACATTACAACCCACCACCCACATACCCCTACTCTAACCCAAACCCCCCTGAAATAAACCTAACACTACCCCCCTGAAGATCTCCCTACCTTGAGTCGTGTTCACCCAGCCAGGCCGAAGTCTTCATCCGATGGGGCAGAAGAGGACATCCAGACTGGCAGAAGTCTTCATCCAAGAAGAGGTCTTCCATCCATCAGAAAAGTACAAAAAAACAAACAAACACTAAATTAGCAAAAATAATAAAATATTACAATAATTTTAAACTAATTACACCTAATCTAAGCCCCCTACTAGCTATTAATATAGCTACAATATAACTAATAGTTACATTGTAGCTATTTTAGGATTTATATTTATTTTACAGGCAACTTTGTATTTATTTTAACTAGGTACAATAGCTATTAAATAGTTAATAACTACCTAGCTAAAATAAATACAAATTTACCTGTAAAATAAACCCTAACCTAAGTTACAATTACACCTAACACTACACTGTCATTAAATTAACTAAATAAATTAATCCTATATAAAACTAAATACTTACCTGTAAAATAAACCCTAATATAGCTACAATATAACTAATAGTTACATTGTAGCTATTTTAGCATTTATATTTATTTTACAGGCAACTTTGTATTTATTTTAACTAGGTACAATAGCTATTAAATAGTTATTGACTAATTAATAGCTACCTAGTTAAAATAATTACAAAATTACCTGTAAAATAAATCCTAACCTAAGTTACTATTAAACCTAACTCTACACTATCATTAAATAAATTAACTACAAGTACCTACAATTAAATACAATGAAATAAACTAAACTAAAGTACAAAAAAAACAAACACTAAATTACAAAAAATAAAAAAAATTACAAGAATTTTAAACTAATTACACCTAATCTAAGCCCCCTAATAAAATAACAAAGCCCCCCAAAATAAAAAAATGCCCTACCCTATACTAAATTACAAAAGTAATCAGCTCTATTACCTTACCAGCCCTGAACAGGGCCTTTTGCGGGGGCATGCCCCATAGAAAACAGCTCTTTTGCCTGTAAAAAAAAACACAATACCCCCCCCCACATTACAACCCACCACCCACATACCCCTACTCTAACCCAAACCCCCCTTAAATAAACCTAACACTACCCCCCTGAAGATCTCTCTACCGTGTCTTCACCCAGCGGGCCGAAGTCTTCATCCGATCGGGCAGAAGAGGACATCCAGACCGGCAGAAGTCTTCATCCAAGCGGGGCAAGAAGAGGTCTTCCATCCATCAGAAGTCTTGATCCAGGCGGCATCTTCTCTGTTCATCCATCCGGAGCGGAGCGGCAGCATCCTGAAGACATCCCACGCAGAGCATCCTCTTCTTTCTTGATCCGACGACTAAGTGACTGTACCTTTAAGTGACGTCATCCAAGATGGCGTCCCTTGAATTCCGATTGGCTGATAGGATTCTATCAGCCAATCGGAATTAAGTTAGGAAAAATCTGATTGGCTGATTCAATCAGCCAATCAGATTCAAGTTCAATCCGATTGGCTGATGGAATCAGCCAATCAGATTGACCTCGCATTCTATTGGCTGTTCCGATCAGCCAATAGAATGCGAGCTCAATCTGATTGGCTGATTGGATCAGCCAATCGGATTGAACTTGAATCTGATTGGCTGATTGAATCAGCCAATCAGATTTTTCCTACCTTAATTCCGATTGGCTGATAGAATCCTATCAGCCAATCGGAATTCAAGGGACGCCATCTTGGATGACGTCACTTAAAGGTACAGTCACCTAGTCGTCGGATCAAGAAAGAAGAGGATGCTCTGCGTGGGATGTCTTCAGGATGCTGCCGCTCCGCTCCGGATGGATGAACAGAGAAGATGCCGCCTGGATCAAGACTTCTGATGGATGGAAGACCTCTTCTTGCCCCGCTTGGATGAAGACTTCTGCCGGTCTGGATGTCCTCTTCTGCCCGATCGGATGAAGACTTCGGCCCGCTGGGTGAAGACACGGTAGAGAGATCTTCAGGGGGGTAGTGTTAGGTTTATTTAAGGGGGGTTTGGGTTAGAGTAGGGGTATGTGGGTGGTGGGTTGTAATGTGGGGGGGGGGTATTGTGTTTTTTTTTACAGGCAAAAGAGCTGTTTTCTATGGGGCACGCCCCCGCAAAAGGCCCTGTTCAGGGCTGGTAAGGTAATAGAGCTGATTACTTTGTAATTTAGTATAGGGTAGGGCATTTTTTTATTTTGGGGGGCTTTGTTACTTTATTAGGGGGCTTAGATTAGGTGTAATTAGTTTAAAATTCTTGTAATTTTTTTTATTTTTTGTAATTTAGTGTTTGTTTTTTTTGTACTTTAGTTTAGTTTATTTCATTGTATTTAATTGTAGGTACTTGTAGTTAATTTATTTAATGATAGCGTAGTGTTAGGTTTAATAGTAACTTAGGTTAGGATTTATTTTACAGGTAATTTTGTAATTATTTTAACTAGGTAGCTATTAATTAGTCAATAACTATTTAATAGCTATTGTACCTAGTTAAAATAAATACAAAGTTGCCTGTAAAATAAATATAAATGCTAAAATAGCTACAATGTAACTATTAGTTATATTGTAGCTATATTAGGGTTTATTTTACAGGTAAGTATTTAGTTTTATATAGGATTAATTTATTTAGTTAATTTAATGACAGTGTAGTGTTAGGTGTAATTGTAACTTAGGTTAGGGTTTATTTTACAGGTAAATTTGTATTTATTTTAGCTAGGTAGTTATTAACTATTTAATAGCTATTGTACCTAGTTAAAATAAATACAAAGTTGCCTGTAAAATAAATATAAATCCTAAAATAGCTACAATGTAACTATTAGTTATATTGTAGCTATATTAATAGCTAGTAGGGGGCTTAGATTAGGTGTAATTAGTTTAAAATTATTGTAATATTTTATTATTCTTGCTAATTTAGTGTTTGTTTGTTTTTTTGTACTTTTCTGATGGATGGAAGACCTCTTCTTGCCCCGCTTGGATGAAGACTTCTGCCAGTCTGGATGTCCTCTTCTGCCCCATCGGATGAAGACTTCGGCCCGGCTGGGTGAACACGACTCAAGGTAGGGAGATCTTCAGGGGGGGTAGTGTTAGGTTTATTTAAGGGGGGTTTGGGTTAGAGTAGGGGTATGTGGGTGGTGGGTTGTAATGTGGGGGGGGGTTGTGTTTTTTTTTACAGGCAAAAGAGCTGTTTTCTTTGGGGCATGCCCCGCAAAAGGCCCTGTTCAGGGCTGGTAAGGTAATAGAGCTGTTAACTTTTGTAATTTAGTATAGGGTAGGGCATTTTTTTTATTTTGGGGGGCTTTGTTATTTTATTAGGGGGCTTAGATTAGGTGTAATTAGTTTAAAATTCTTGTAATATTTTTTTATTTTTTGTAATTTAGTGGGGGGGGGGGTTGTACTTTAGTTTAGTTTTTTAATTGTATTTAATTGTAGGTACATGTAGTTAATTTATTTAATGATAGTGTAGTGTTAGGTTTAATTGTAACTTAGGTTATGATTTATTTTACAGGTAATTTTGTAATTATTTTAACTAGGTAGCTATTAAACAGTAAATATCTATTTAATAGCTATTGTACCTAGTTAAAATAAATACAAAGTTGCCTGTACAATAAATATAAATGCTAAAATAGCTACAATGTAACTATTAGTTATATTGCAGCTATATTAGGGTTTATTTTACAGGTAAGTCTTTAGTTTTATATAGGATTCATTTATTTAGTTAATTTAATGATAGTGTAGTGTTAGGTGTAATTGTAACTTAGGTTATGATTTATTTTACAGGTAAATTTGTATTTATTTTAGCTAGGTAGTTATTAAATAGTTATTAACTATTTAATAGCTATTGTACCTAGTTAAAATAAATACAAAGTTGCCTGTAAAATAAATATAAATCCTAAAATAGCTACAATGTAACTATTAGTTATATTGAAGCTATATTAATAGCTAGTAGGGGGCTTAGATTAGGTGTAATTAGTTTAAAATTATTGTAATATTTTATTATTTTTTGTAATTTAGTGTTTGTTTGTATTTTGGTACTTGTATGATGGATGGAAGACCTCTTCTTGCCCCGCTTGGATGAAGACTTCTGCCGGTCTGGATGTCCTCTTCTGCCCCATCGGATGAAGACTTCGGCCCGGCTGGGTGAACACGACTCAAGGTAGGGAGATCTTCAGGGGGGTAGTGTTAGGTTTATTTAAGGGGGGTTTGGGTTAGAGTAGGGGTATGTGGGTGGTGGGTTGTAATGTGGGGGGGGGATTGTGTTTTTTTTTTTACAGGCAAAAGAGCTGTTTTCTTTGGGGCATGCCCCGCAAAGGGCCCTGTTCAGGGCTGGTAAGGTAATATAGCTGTTAACTTTTGTAATTTAGTATAGGGTAGGGCATTTTTTTTATTTTGGGGGGCTTTGTTATTTTATTAGGGGGCTTAGATTAGGTGTAATTAGTTTAAAATTCTTGTAATATTTTTTTATTTTTTGTAATTTAGTGTTTGTTTTTTTTTGTAATTTAGTGGGGGGGTTTTGTACTTTAGTTTATTTAATTGTAGATAATTGTAGGTACTTGTAGTTAATTAGGTTTAATTGTAACTTAGGTTAGGATTTATTTTACAGGTAATTTTGTAATTATTTTAACTAGGTAGCTATTAATTAGTCAATAACTATTTAATAGCTTTTGTACCTAGTTAAAATAAATACAAAGTTGCCTGTAAAATAAATATAAATGCTAAAATAGCTACAATGTAACTATTAGTTATATTGCAGCTATATTAGGGTTTATTTTACAGGTAAGTATTTTGTTTTAAATATGATTCATTTATTTAGTTAATTTAATGATAGTGTAGTGTTAGGTGTTAGTGTAACTTAGGTTAGGATTTATTTTACAGGTAAATTTGTATTTATTTTAGCTAGGTAGTTATTAAATAGTTATTAACTATTTAATAACTATTGTACCTAGTTAAAATAAATACAAAGTTGCCTGTAAAATAAAAATAAATCCTAAAATAGCTACAAAGTAACTATTAGTTATATTGCAGCTATCTTAGGGTTTATTTTACAGGTAAGTCTTTAGTTTTAAATAGGATTCATTTATTTAACTAAAGTAAACTTATTTCGTTTTATTTAAATTATATTTAAGTTAGGGGGTGTTAGGGTTAGGGTTAGACTTAGGTTTAGGGGTTAATAACCTTATTATAGTAGCGGCGACGATGGGGGCGGGAGATTAGGGGTTAATAATTGTAGGTAGGTGGCGGCGATGTTAGGGAGGGCAGATTAGGGGTTAATAAAATGTATTATAGTGTTTGCGAGGCGGGAGTGCGGCGGTTTAGGGGTTAATACATTTATTATAGTGGCGGCGATTTGCGGTCGGCAGATTAGGGGTTAATACTTGTAGTTAGATTGCGGCGACGTTGGGGGGAGGCAGATTAGGGGTTAATAACTATAATGTAGGGGTCGGCGGTGTTAGGGACAGCAGATTAGGGGTTAATAGCTATAATGTAGGCGGCGGCGATATCGGGTCGGCAGATTAGGGGTTAATACTTGTAGTTAGATTGCGGCGACGTTGGGGGGAGGCAGATTAGGGGTTAATAACTATAATGTAGGGGTCGGCGGTGTTAGGGACAGCAGATTAGGGGTTAATAGCTATAATGTAGGCGGCGGCGATATCGGGTCGGCAGATTAGGGGTTAATACTTATAGTTAGATTGCGGCGACGTTGGGGGAGGCAGATTAGGGGTTAATAACTATAATGTAGGGGTCGGTGGTGTTAGGGACAGCAGATTAGGGGTTAATAGCTATAATGTAGGCGGCGGCGATATCCGATCGGCAGATTAGGGGTTAAATAATGTTATTATAGGGTTTGCGATGTGGGGGGGCCTCGGTTTAGTGGTTCATAGGTAGTTTATGGGTGTTAGTGACTTAGTGTACTAAATGGGTGTTAGTGTAGTAAAAACATACCGAATTTCGGAACGGAATAGAACCGAATTCAGCCGAATCCGAATAAATCCGAAACGAATTTATTCGGATCCGAATAAATCCGAAACGAATTTATTCAAATTTTGCCGAATCAGATTCGATCCGAAACGAAATTCTAAAAGTCCGAATCGATCCGAACCGAAAACGAACCGAATTTTTTAGCGGTGCACATGTCTACGTTAAAACAAGTTAGTTTAACCTCCTGTTTGCTAGTACAACTGAATTACTGTGTCACAAAATGATGTAGGTCTAAAAAGTGTGTCACCAACATGAAAAGTTTGGAAAGCTCTGGCCTAGTCTATAGGCTTGAGTATACTGAAAGAACTAATAGGGTCAATATCACAAATAAAAGTGATGAAATAAAAAGATAAACTTAAAACAACAATATAAAAGAAAAGGGGGAGAACCCTGTGGATATGAGGTAGAAACAATATATATTTATAAGATTACGGGTAAAAGTAACAAGGAAAATAGGCATAAATAAGGTGGTGAATAAAAAAGAGAGAGAACAATCGGCAAACGGAGCGGCCGGAGGAGACGTGTGGCTAAGGTGTAATATAAACAACAACAAAAAAAGATAAGTATATTGGTGGGGGGATTGGAAACAAGATTGACGGACTAAATAGTCAAAGGGCAGAAAAAAAGCCAACATTGAATAGTAAATAACATAGCATGAGATATTTAATGTATGTCGATAATAAACCAAATATAAAAAATACTGAGATCATAAAAAAGAAAAAAATTGGCCAATCTTAAATATTAAGTGCACGTCTGATAGTGAGTCTCAAAAGAAAGGTCCAATTGGAAATAGCAAAAAATGTTGCAAACAAATGTGTAGTTCCAATAGAAGTGGTAAAATCCCCAATTAGGGGGAAGCAGTTAAATCCCACGAAGGGTATTCTAAGTGCATCAAGTGTGATAAATATCCAGAATGGAGTCCAGATGAAATCCAATGGAAATGTTCTAAAAAGAAAAAACTAAGTACTGCAAAAAACAAACAATGAAACTAAATACAAATAGAAATCTGCTCACCGTATCGAAAACAACTCGGGCTGGTAAGTCGTACACAGGAGGGTCTACGCGTTTCACCCTGCTACGAGGCCTTTATCAGGCTTTGTTATTTACTATTCAATGTTTGCTTTTTTTTCTGCCCTTTGACGATTTAGTCCGTCAGTCTTGTTTCCAATCCCCCCACCAATATACTTATCTTTTTTTGTTGTTGTTTATATTACACCTTAGCCACATGTCTCCTCCGGCCGCTCTGTTTGCTGATTGTTCTCTCTCTTTTTTATTCACCACCTTATTTATGCATATTTTCCTTGTTACTTATACCCGTATTCTTATAAATATATATTTTTTCTACATCATATCCACAGGGTTCTCCCCCTTTTCTTTTATATTGTTGTTTTAAGTTTATCTTTTTATTTTATCACTTTTATTTGTGATATTGACCCTATTAGTTTTTACAGTATACTCAAGCCTATACACTAAGCGTCCCTTCTCCTACTTTTCTGTTTTCTAAGATGTATTGCTCATAAAACTAAAGCATTAGCTATAACAGATTATTATTTTCTGTTCTATAAGCCTTGAATCAAATCTTGAGAAAAGCTTGTTCTCCCATCTTAAAAGACTGGAATCCATGGCAATTGTCAGTCTGTCCATTTTAACATAAAGCCTCATCTGAAGTTCAAGACATTAAGGCCTAGATTACGAGTGGAGAACACAATATTTGCGCTCCACTCAGTAATTCCGGCGCACTCAAATGTGCGCTGATATATAATACAAGTTGAGCGCAATCACGTTCTCATTGCCTGGAAGCTTTGCACTCACAAGTGTGTACTTTATAGGCTCCAATGGGAGCCTCGTTCTTATGCCATCAAACACGGCAAAGAACCTAGCGCAGCGCAGGGGGTAAAATATATATAAGAAAAAAACAGTGAGCCACTGGTGGAGAAGGTACATACATAGCACTCAACAACACTATAATGGAGTAAATACAATGAGAACAGTGAAGGAAGGTTATTTATAATTCCATCCGGATCGAGAGGTTAAAACTTAACTTTTATTAGTTACAAAAAGTAAAATGAAGATTCAAACATAAAAACACAGTGTAGATATATCCTGTGCATCACAAAATTGCTGTATTGTCTGGTATTGTAGTATCTTATCTTAATATAGACATGTTGGAAAGATACCAATATTGTAATGTCTAATAATGGAGTTTATAAGCTATTGAGAATAATCTTCCCAGGGTGGGGAGGTTTGCGAACCACAATATTATACTAACATGAAGTGGTACAAGCGCCACTCCTGAATCTAACAAAATGTATAAATTATTATGTATAGGTGCGTGGTCGAGCCCAAGTGATGAGCTGATTAGCAGCTGCTGGCCCAGTGGGAAAAATTACTAGACATAGATAAAGGCCCTGTCTTCCAGGGAAAATGACAGTGGTATTGGTCAACTATTAATAATACTGATCAGGAGTACAGTACATAAGGCTGTTATGCATAAATAGCCTGTATCAAAAGAACATAATATGTTCATCGATATCAAATATATAGTTACTTAGTATAATAATCGGCTTGCGTTAACTTATTTATTACTGTTGGGTTTGAGTACCACTAGCTATCATAGAATTTAATAAAATTAGATAAAATTAGTATGTTACTTTGGAAAAGTTTATCATGTAGCAGAACTCCATACTTGGATATGACTGGTAATTGTTTCTACAGCCCGTATAACAGAGACCTCCCAATGGAAGTTACCAGAACCTATATTATACATGCATCTAAATACTCTACTATTCCCAAAGGCACATTGGAAGTAATAGTAATTATCTGTATGTATGTATTGGGTACTTATAAAGCGCGGCTAATCACCCATAAGGGTCTCAAGACGCTGCTCATTTTATCAACCTCGGAAGGATGAAAGGCTGAGTGGACCTCACAGGGGATCGAACCTGCAACCCTTGGGTTGCTACAGAGCTCAGCCACAGTGCCTTAGCATGCTGAGCTATCTGTCCGGCTCTGTAAATAGTAAGTTGCACTGAGGATGTACCTAAGGAAGAGTGCAAATAACAGTAGTGTCAATATATCAAGTTGGAGTGGTTATTATTGTGGCATAACCTCATATCTATATCTCATGGTTAGTCGATATGACATTTGGCAATAGACTCCAGAATGGGGATTACCCATACTTATGGTGCACACAAACTGAAATAATAAATGGTTCATTAATGTACAGCGACACCAATTGTCTGCCAAAATTCTATTATTTAGGGGGAATTCAGTTGGCTATGCATAGGTACAGTGGTTATAAACTCGCCCTAATTAATACAACCAGAATAAATAGTTACCACTACAGCGACACCATTTGTCTGCCAATATCAGATTAAAGTAACAGCAAAGATAATAAGAACAAGGTGCTAGGGATATACTACAACTGCTAGTTAAAATTGGATTAGAGAGAGACTGCTACGTCCCTGCTCCCCCTGACATGTTTCGCACTACGGCTTTATCAAAGGTGGGGCGGCCGCCTCTTCTCCAGATTTTTATAGGCTGAACAATATTCAACGTCATGGCCTAAAAGGAACTCAATTGGCTTAATAATTTGCTGGCTCGGGATAGGTCAGTTGCGGGGGTGTGATTGCCCTATTACGCTCATAGTTTCCACAGAGCGTTGGTGGATTGCCTAGTAACCGAGAATATACAAACATGTGAATGTAATGCGATTGTGGGGAGATCAAAATAGTGATCACGTTACGAAAATCAAGATGAATGTTTATATTCGTGCGGGAAATACAAGTTCCCTAATAATCAAGGATATACCATTTGTGTTGGTAGATGTGCGAATAATATTGTACTGGAATATCCAGCGTAAAAATAATGCACGGAACAGATTACTTATAAGGAGTGGGAAATAACATTTTACAGGGCATGTGTATATAATAAATGCCCAGTACTAGATTACCATAATAAATATAAATTAAGAATAAAGTGCATGTAGTGAATGTGGGACAGGTGTGTGTAGCGGGGGCAGACCCCATTCTTTTGAATAAGTGAACCAAAAATGACAATGGATGAATGTCGCTGAAAATGAAGTAATAGTGTCAAGTTACTAAAAACTGATGTTGTAA
Organism: Bombina bombina; assembly: GCF_027579735.1. Classification (NCBI taxonomy): domain Eukaryota; kingdom Metazoa; phylum Chordata; class Amphibia; order Anura; family Bombinatoridae; genus Bombina; species Bombina bombina. The sequence continues at coordinate 919,053,288 of NC_069504.1, forward strand.
GAAAGTCAGTGAATGAAAGGATTAGAAGATGATCAAATATCATCATGTGCATACATAATAATGTCCAGTCAAAAACAAAATTTGTGATAGACCATAGACCAATGTGATACAATTATAACAATTGGTGAGGTGAGAGTGTGAAAATAAATTGCGTGACAACAAGTAAGAAAGGTGGGAAATATGATTTAACTTATAGTTAGCTAAGTGCTTTTGGTATCTCTATATCGGTCGACAGGTTATATGATTCCTTGTATTGGTTTCCTGCTATATTGTGAGTATATATTCATCTTATAGGAAGCAATAATAATTATTTTGCTCATTGAGTCCTTTAGGGTGGACACAATCCAAAAGGTAGATCTACTTACATTCGGCCCTGAGTAGGGCTTGTTCTAACTTGCCCCCTCTTATGCCTAACAACATTTTCTCAATCCCTTGGCATTTGATATCTTGAGGATTGGAATGGTGGTACAATAGAAAATGGGATGCAACAGAGGTGAGCGTTTTGCCCTCTTCTTGGTCTTTTATTGTCTTTTTGATATTTCTGACATGTTCTTGAAGTCTGACACGTAATTTTCAACTTGTCATACCCACATAGATTTTAGAACAAGTACAGTACAATACATATATAACATTTTTAGTAGTGCAACTGATATAGCTTTTCATTCTATGCGTTTGCCCAAAACGGTCTTGAATGCTCTTGGTCTTTCTGATATGTTTGCAACTAGAACAGGACCAACATAGGAAGGAACCAGGTACAATGGAGATCTTGGTTTTTCCCACTTGAAAGTGGCTGCTGGAGATCATATTTTTAATGTTTTGTGTTCTTCTGTAACACACCTTGACTGAATCACCCACAATAGATTTTAAATATTGGTCTGACAGAAGTATATTCCAATGTTTGTTCATGATTTCTGTTATTAAGTGTGTTAGGGGATTATATGTGAGTATCAGTCTGGTTTGTTCATCTTTTTCCTTACTTTTCTTCTTTTTGAGTAAATCAATACGATTAGTATTTAGAGCTCTGGATTTGGCTTTTTTGATTCCTCTTCTGCTATATCCTCTTTCCAGTAGTCTTTTTTTCAGATCTTTAGCTTGTGATTTGAAGAGTGTTAGGTTGCTGCAATTTCTCCTAACTCTGAGAAATTCTCCTACTGGTAGGGATTTTGTGGTGCCACATATAGATGTGTATAAGAAACTCTAGCTTAGATTGGCTCATGATATACCGTAATTTAATATTCAATGTGTTATCATTTAATTTACATAAGAATGTCTCCAATTCCTCCTGGGTTCCTTCCCATAAAAACATGATATCATCTATGTAACAAATCCAAAGTGGTATTAAGTTGGTATCATCTGTAAAGGTGTCTGAGAATACACATTGTCTCTCCCACCATCCTAGGAAGAGGTTGGCATATGTGGGTACACATGCTGTGCCCATCGCTGTGACTTGTGTCTGTAGGTAAAATTGGTTGGCAATAATCAATTCTGATGAAATCAAATTTCTCACTGTCAAAGAACATAAAGTCGCTACGTTTTACCTCATCCCCAAGATACATAAAACTATCGATATCCCTCCGGGTAGACCAATTGTATCTGGCAATGAGTGCCTATCTGAATGTGCCAGCCAGTATGTTGATCACAGGTTGAGAGAATTCATAGTGGCCCTCCCTTCCTTCGTGAAAGACACCATGGAAGTACTTCATAGACTAGACAACATTACTGTTAGGAAAGAAACTTGGTTGGTATCATCTATAAAGGTGTCTGATAATACACATTGTCTCTCCCACCATCCTAGGAAGAGGTTGGCATATGTGGGTGCATATGCTGTGCCCATAGCAGAAGAAGAATCAAAAAAGTCAAATCCAGAGCTCTGAATACTAATTGTATTGATTTACTCAAAAAGAAGAAAAGTAAGGAAAAAGATGAACAAACCAGACTGATACTCACATATAATCCCCTAACACACTTAATAACAGAAATCATGAACAAACATTGGAATATACTTCTGTTAGACCAAGATTTAAAATCTATTGTGGGTGATTCAGTCAAGGTAGGTTACAGAAGAACACAAAACATTAAAAATATGGTCTCCAGCAGCCACTTTCAAGTGGGAAAAACCAAGACCTCCATTGTACCTGGTTCCTTCCCATGTGGGTCCTGTTCTAGTAGCAAACATATCAGAAAGACCAAGAGCATTCAAGACCGTTTTGGGCAAACGCATAGACTGAAAAGCTATATCAGTTGCACTACTAAAAATGTGATACACGCATTGTACTGTACTTGTTCCAAAATCTATGTGGGTATGACAAGTTGAAAATTACGTGTCAGACTTCAAGAACATGTCAGAAGTATCAAAAACGCAATAAAAAACCAAGAAGAGGGCAAAACGCTCAAAACTGTTGCATCCTATTTTCTATTGTACCACCATTCAAATCCTCAAGATGTCAAATGCCAAGGGATTGAGAAAAATTTAATTAAGCATAAGAGGGGGCAAGTTAGAACAAGCCCTACTCAGGGCCGAATGTAGGTGGATCTACCTATTGGATTGTGTCCACCCTAAAGGACTCAATGAGCAAAATAATTATTATTGCTTCCTATAAGATGAATATATACTCACAATATTGCAGGAAACCAATACAAGGAATCATATAACCTGTCGACCGATATAGAGATGCCAAAAGCACTTAGCTTACTATAAGTTAAATCATATTACCCACCTTTTTTACTTGTTGTCACGCAATTTATTTTCACACTCTCACCTCACCAATTGTTATAATGTTATCACATTGGTCTATTCTCACGAATTTTGTTTTTTGACTGGACATTATTATGTATGCAAATGATGATATTTGATCATCTTCTAATCCTTTCATTCGCTGACTTTCTTACATCATCAGTTTTTAGTAACTTGACACTATTCCTTCACTCTCAGCGACATTCATCCATTGTCATTTTTGGTTCACTTATTCAAAAGAATGGGGTCTGCCCCCGCTACACACACCTGTCCCACATTCACTACATGCACTATATTCTTAATTTATATTTATTATGGTAATCTAGTACTGGGCATTTATTATATACACATGCCCTGTAAAATGTTATTTCCCACTCCTTATAAGTAATTTGTTCCGTGCATTATTTTTACGCTGGATATTCCAGTACAATACTATTCGCACATCTACCAACACAAATGGTATATCCTTGATTATTAGGGAACTTGTATTTCCTGCACGAATATTAACATTCATCTTGATTTTCGTAACGTGATCACTATTTTGATCTCCCCACAATCGCATTACATACACATATGTTTGTTTATCCTCGGTTACTAGGCAACCCACCATCACTCTGTGGAAACCATGAGCGTAATAGGACAATCACACCCCCGCAACTGACCTATCCCAAGCCAGCACATTATTAAGTCTATTGAGTTCCTTTTAGGCCATGACATTGAATATTGTTCAACCTATAAAAGTCCGGAGAAGAGGCGGCCACCCCACCTTTGATAAAGCCGTAGTGCGAAGCATGTCAGGGGGAGCAGGGACGTAGCAGTCTCTCTCTAATCCAATTTTAACTAGCAGTTGTAGTATATCCCAAGCACCTTGTTCTTATTATCTTTGCTGTTACTTTAATCTGATATTGGCAGACAAATGGTGTCGCCGTAGTGGTAACTATTTATCCTGGTTGTAGTAATTAGGGAGAGTTTATAACCACCGTACCTATGCATAGCCAACTGAATTCCCCCTAAGCAATAGAATTTTGGCAGACAGATGGTGTGGCCGTACATTAGGGAACCACTTATTATTTCAGTTTGTGTGCACCATAAGTACGGGTAATCCCCATTCTGGAGTCTATTGCCAAATGTCATATCGACTAGCCATGAGATATAGATATGAGTTTATGCCACAATAATAACCACTCCAACTTGATATATTGACATTACTGTTGCTATTTGCACTCTTCCTTACGTACGTCTCCAGTGCAACTTACTATTTACAGATAATTACTATTACTTCCAATGTGCATTTGGGAATAGTATAGTATTTAGTTGCATGTATAATAGAGGTACTGGTAACTTCCATTGGGAGGTCTCCGTTATTACGGCTGTAGTAAAGTTTACCAGTCATATCCAAGTATGGAGTTCTGCTACATGATAAACTTTTACAAAGTAACATACTAATTTTATTAAATTCTATCGGCTAGATTACGAGTTGTGCGTTAGAGTAAAAAAGCAGCGTTAAGAGGTCCTAACGCTGCTTTTTTACGCCCGCTGGTATTACGAGTCTTGCAGGTATAGGTGTACCGCACACTTGTTTGGCCTTACCGCAAAACGACTTACGTAAAGTCTTTTTTCTATGGGACTTCCATAGCGCTGATATTACGAGTTTGTCCTGGGAGGCCAAAAAGTGAGTGGTACACCCTACCCTGTCAAGAGTCCTAACGCATTTAAAAGTCAGTAGTTATGATTTTTATGGTACAATGCAGTAACATAAAACTCATAACTAAGGTGCTAAAAAGTACACTAACACCCATAAACTACCTATTAACCCCTAAACCGAGGCCCTCCCACATCGCAAATACTAAAATAAAAATGTTAACCCCTAATCTGCCGCTCGGGACACCGCTGCCACCTACATTATATTTATGAACCCCTAATCTGCTGCCCCCAACATCGCCGACACCTACATTATATTTATTAACCCCTAATCTGCCGCCCCCAATCTTGCCACCACCTACCTGCATTTATTAACCCCTAATCTGCCGCCCCCAACGTCGCCGCCACTATAATAAACATATTAACCCCTAAACCGCCGCACTTCCGCCTCGCAAACATTAGTTAAATATTATTAACCCCTAATCTGCCTGCCCTAACATTGACGCCACCTACCTACATTTATTAACCCCTAATCTGCCACCCCCAACGTCGCCGCCACTATATTAAAGTTATTAACCCCTAAACCTAAGTCTAACCCTAAACCTAACACCCACTAATTTAAATATAATTTAAATATATTTTTTTTATCTAGGTAGTTATTAAATAGTTAATAACTATTTAATAACTTTTCTACCTAGTTAAAATAAATACAAACTTGCCTGTAAAATAAAAATAAACCCTATGCTAGATACATTGTAACTATTAGTTATATTGTAGCTATCTTAAAGTTTATTTTATAGGTAAGTATTTAGTTTTAAATAGGAATAATGTAGTTAATGATAGGAATATTTATTTAGATTTATTTAAATTATATTTAAGTTAGTGGGTGTTAGGTTTAGGGTTAGACTTAGGTTTAGGGGTTAATAAATTTAATATAGTGGCGGCGACGTTGGGGGCGGCAGATTAGGGGTTAATAAATGTAGGTAGGTGGCGTCGATGTTAGGAACGGCAGATTAGGGGTTAATAATATTTAACTAATGTTTGCGAGGTGGGAGTGCGGCGGTTTAGGGGTTAATATGTTTATTATAGTGGCGGCGACGTTGGGGACGGCAGATTAGGGGTTAATAAGTGTAGGTTGGTGGCGGAGACATTGGGGGCGGCAGATTAGGGGTTAATAAATATAATGTAGGTGTCGGTGATGTTGGGGGCAGCAGATTAGGAGTTCATAACTATAATGTAGGTGGCGGCGGTGTCCGGAGCGGCAGATTAGGGGTTAATAATATAATGCAGGTGTCTGCGATGTTGGGGGCGGCAGATTAGTGGTTAATAAGTGTAAGATTAGGGGTGTTTAGACTCGGGGTTCATGTTAGGGTGTTAGGTGTAGACATAACTTTTATTTCCCCATAGGAATCAATGGGGCTGCGTTACTGAGTTTTACGCTGCTTTTTTGCAGGTGTTAGACTTTTTTTCAGATGGCTCTCCCCGTTTATCCCTATGGGGAAATCGTGCACGAGCACGTTACACCAGCTCACCGCTAACTTAAGCAGCGCTGGTATTGGAGTGCAGTAATGAGCAAAATTTTGCTCAACGCTCACTTCTTGTCTTTTAACGACAAGTTTCTGAAAACTAGTAATACCAGCGCTGTAGGTAAGTGAGCGGTGAGACAAAACTGCTCGTTAGCACCGCATAGCCTCTAACGCAAAACTCGTAATCTAGGTGTATGATAGCTAGTGGTACTCAAACCCAACAGTAATAAATACGTTAACGCAAGCCTATTATTATACTAAGTAACGATATATTTGATATCGATGAACATATTATGTTCTTTTGATACAGGCTATTTATGCATAACAGCCTTATGTACTGTACTCCTGATCAGTATTATTAATAGTTGACCAATACCACTGTCATTTTCCCTGGAAGACAGGGCCTTTATCTATGTCTAGTAATGTTTCCCTCTGGGCCAGCAGCTGCTAATCAGCTCATCACTTGGGCTCGACCACGCATCTATACATAATAATTTATAAATTTCGTTAGATTCAGGAGTGGCGCTTGTACCACTTCATGTTAGCATAATATTGTGGTTCTCTATCCTCCCAACCCTGGGAAGATTATTATTAATAGCTTATAAACTCCATTATTAGACAGTACAATTTGGACATCTTTCCAACATCTCTATATTAAGATAAGATACTACAATACCAGACAATACAGCAATTTTGTGATTGTGATGCACAGGATAGTTTGACACTGTGTTTTTATGTTTGAATCTTCATTTTACTTTTTGTAACTAATAAAAGTTAAGTTTTAACCTCTCGATCCGGATGGAATTATAAATAACCTTCCTTCACTGTTCTCATTGTATTTACTCCATTATAGTGTTGTTGAGTGCTATGTATGTACCTTCTCCACCAGGACCAGCCTTATATATATTATTATATCCTAACATAGTCCAACATATGTTAGTATTAAACGCAATATTGATATATCTTTTAAACAACAACACTTGAGTGCCATCGTTTACCTTCTCTCTTTTTTCTCAAGGTAAAATATATATGTATATAAACATATGCTGTATATATGTTTGAGCAAAAAGAGGCTGCTTCTTGGGGGGGGGGCTAACTAGACATAGAACAAGCTATTATGCTATTGTTCGTTCCCAGGTTGAGCGCTTCTATCTTTATTTATATATATTTATGTGTTTATACTGTATGTGTTTATACTGTATGTGTTTATACTGTATGTGTTTATACACATATTAACACATAAATTGATATGTATATAAGTATATGAATATATATATTTCAAGTTAAAACACAGTCCCATAGTCCGCAATTTAAAGGCACTTTTCAGTGCCTTTTTTCCCCCAAACACACCACATCCCCTTATTTTAACCCCGTATAACTGCTTTATGCAGTTATTTTTTTTAATTTTTTTTTAAATATGTTACAATTTTTTTATTTTAATAATGAAACTATACACTTTATTTTGGGTGCAATTGGGGTACATTTTAATGCGCAGTACAAAGTCACTTGTAATGGCTGGTTATTTAACGTGCCCCAGTAAACAGGCTAAATTACCCATTTATGGGTGCACGTTAAATTTGTGCTCTACGTCTAATCTAGCACTAAGTCAACAGTACAATAAACGCTGGAAGGAATCTGTAACTACAACTTTGCAAGACAATAATTTTTTTTTTGCAATTCCATTTTTGCAGGATATAGGTCTGAACTGCTCTCATATTTTACCACTACCACATCATCACAGAACTCTCAAGTTACATTATTTCAAGAAACTTGAAACAAGTTTTGGCCATCAAGTACCTGATAAAATTGTTCTTGTGTGGGTGGTTTTGTGATTGTCCATGACAACTTCCTTATCTGAAGCCAGACCAGTAACTGGAATGCATGTTCCTCCCAGCAATATTTTTAGCTGGGTTTTGGAAGAAGTAAATAATTACTCAGTTAATCAGCATATATGGATCTGAAGACACTTATTTTATAATGTGTAAGTGATCATGGTGGTGGCTTTGCTTCTGAAACCTGCAGGTGGATTTAACATGAAAGAACCAATGTCTAGTACTGTTCTTCTTTGTTTAGTCCGAAAAATACTCCACCTAAAGGAACAGTAAGGCACAAGTTAGCTAAAACGGTGCATCATGGGTGGGCATCATTTGATAGAACAAGCTGCTGAACTGTAGTTGACTCCAACTGAGTTTCTTTATTTCTTTTAGTGTATGTCTGAAAGGTCTCTTGGAGATATAAGGTGATGATGAAAAGCAAATCTGGTTTTCCCACTGTGCCCATAATGAAGCATTTAAAATGTACACCTTGGCATTTCAGGGATGGCCTTTCAAATGGTTCCAGAATTATATCCTTTAGAAAACATCACACCTATAGATGAAATAAGTGGAGTAACAAAGGCTGTACCCTGGGTAGGTAACATCCTTTAGAAAAGGGTACTAAGTTTAGTTTTTCCAATCTCTCTCTCCCTCTCTTTCTCTCTCTCTCTCTCTCTCTCTCTCTCTCTCTCTCTCTCTCTCTCTCTTTCTGTCTCTCAACGTGCATTGTTTATGCTAAGTATATTGGTCAAATTTGTTTCACCGAAGCTGAAAGGCTTGTAGAAAGTTTGCCAGTGTAGCAAAGCTCAGATAACAGATATCCATGTACATCAGTGCTATTTCATTCTCTGTTTTTGCTGGACAGCAAAATGCAGTAATAACAACTGCTTTAATTTAAACAGAATACTATTTTTCTATATAATATTTAGTGCTGAGTTATAAGCTAAGATATTTAAATATTGAACATTATAGTATAAAATGAAAAAGTATGTGTTTGGTAAACATAATGCATCAGACTTAAGGCTGTTATGAAACTCAAGTGAAAGACAACTCAATTTCTTATAAACAAGTCTTTCAGTTTTATGTGCAGAATAGGTCCAACATATTGAATTGACAGTTCTGCAAGCTATTAAAATACATTTCCTCCAGAGGGCCTGAATGCATTTTTCTGCAACTATGCACATGTATAGATATAAATCTGTCTAATACAATAAATCTGTATAAGTGTATTTCACCTCATCTGTTTTCCAATTCTATCAAAAGATGATTGGAACATTATTTCCTAGTCAAAGAAGCTTGGCAAAGCTTCCTGACAATCTTAAACAGCTTTTTTGTTGATTATTGATGCCTAGTTTACAATTGAAAGAACAATTGAGGAGCTGTAGGAATTGTCCCAGTTATCACATCATCTTTCAAGCTGTATGTTTACATTTTATTATTATAATTTTATTGGTTTAAAATTGGTTTATGAAGTTGCAGACATAGGCAGTTTCTTCAATGCTGTTAGATAAATAAGTGTTGTATATGCAGATACAAGCAGATTGTCTGAGGTTTAGAACTTAGCAAATACATTTAAGGGTGGTAGATTTTTAGATTGGCATAATATTATTGCAAATTTTTGTGACAGCAAATGAATATTCATTTAATTTTATGTTAAAACTAAAAAAAATGTTATTTTGTTAATCATAACCATTTGTCCTTCATATAACTATATGAGTTCAGTCAGAAACCAACATCTAACAGTTCATACATTCTTCATATGTTTCAAGGCCAAAGCCTAATATAACTTCTGCCTCTTGGGTTGTAATCTTTTAAAAAGACTAGTGGAGCAAATTGAGATAATTGAGGTATGTCCCAATGTTCTAAATAAAAATAGTGTTGGATTTAACATGAAATGTTCACTTCTAGATATTTGCAGGGCACCAAAATAGATAGCAGACAAAAATCAAATTGTAAGATATAAGGTTTTCTTGATATTTTTATTATATAACTTACTGTGGTGTTTTTTTTTTTTTACCAAATATCTTACATATGTATGTGTTTATAAATATATGTCTGAGAATGCATGCATTTAATAATTGTTAAAAACATTTTTAGTGGTCTATTCATTTTGCGAAGGTTCTTTACAAGGGTACTGTCTTTCTCACCTCTTGCTAGTCTTTGATTTGAACTGTGTATAATTATACAGTGTATAAGTAATATTAAAAATGATGTAATCGATGATATAATATTAGATTAGACATTTCATATGTGATGTAAAAAGGAAATGCAATGTCCTTAAAGGGACACGGAACCCAAAAGTTTTCTTTTGTGATTAAATAGAGAACACAATTTTAAGCAACTTTCTAATTTACTCCTATTATCAAATTTTCTTCATTCTCTTGGTATCTTTATTTGAATGTAAGTTTAGATGCCGGCCCATTTTTGGTGTACAGCCTAGGTTGTTCTTGCTGATTGGTGGATAAATTCACCCACCAATAAACAAGTGCTATCCAGGATCTGAACCAAATATTGGCTTACTCCTTAGCTTAGATGCATTCTTTTTCAAATAAAGATAGCAAGAGAATGAAGAAAAATTGATAATAGGAGTAAATTAGAAAGTTGCTTAAAATTGCATGCTCTGTCTGAATCACGAAAGAAAAATTTTGGGTTCAGTGTACCTTTAATTAACAAAAAAAATCCATATTGCTTGTGGAAAAGTAACAAATTAACATGGTAACAAAGTTTTTTGGGGAAAAAAGTGTTTAGTTAAAGTTGTTAAAAACAAAATTAAAAATGATACCAAACTTTTGTTTGCTAATTAGCTAACAAGATTCCTACAGATTTATGGTTACAAAGAGACATTTTCACAAACATGAAAGCAAAAAGTTTAACTATTTTTTTATGCGACAAAATATTGCACTACACTAACTAAACTAATATAATGGATTCAATAAAGTACACAACATCAACCACAGGATCAAAGATCTAATATACAGTCTGCTTTAAAGAAACAGTAATGTCAAAATTAAACTTTCATGACTGAGATAGAGCATGCAAGTTTAAACAACTTCCCAATATACTTCTATTATCTCATTTCTATAACCAAATTTGTCTTAAGACCGCTGCTCCTTAACTCGTCCGCCACCTCTGAAGTCGTATACAATACGATCTGAGGTTGTATACGATCGGGTTGATTGACACCCCCTGCTAGCGGCCGATTGGCCGTGAATCTGCAGGGGGCGGCATTGCACAAGCAGTTCACCAGAACTGCTTGTGCAAAGATAAATGCCAACAGCATAAGCTGTCGATGTGCATTTATCGATGTGCGGCGGACGTATCCGCTACAGCGAATCATGTCCGTCTGCAGGATAATAAATTGGCCCCCAAGGCTCATGGACAGCAATGCACTTCTTAGGCCTAGCTGGTGATTGGTGGCTGCACATAATGTCATTGGCTCACCCAATGGGGTCTAGTTATCAAGCCGTCAACCTCAAATACGCTGGAATTCCGCAGCGTATTTGTGGCGAGGCTGATTCGCCTTAGTTATCAAAGGCTAGAGACCGGCAAAAGTAGAATTTTGTGACGTAAACTTCGATCCGCCGGACTCAGTCCGACACAGATCGATTCTTACATCACTCCAGATGTTCCGCACACAACGGCACAATCTGACTACTTTTGCTAGTTATCAAAAAACTAGCAGGTACGCTCGGCACTTTTACGGCCCAGCGTACCTGGTTTTCAATCCGCCACCCTGGAGGCGGCGGATCCCATAGGAATCAATGGGAGTCTGACCATAGCGAAAGTACAAGTTCGCTGCTGCCAGACATCCCATTGATTCCTATGGGAGCTGTCTACACCTAACACCCTAACACGTACCCGAGTCTAAACACCACTAATCTGTCCCCCCTACACCGCCGCAACTAAATAAATGTATTACCCCCTAAACCGCCGCTCCCGGAGCCCACCGCAAGCTACTCTATACATATTAACCCCTAAACCGCCGCTCCCGGAGCCCACCGCAACTATAATATATGTATTAACCCCTAAACCGCCGCTCCCGGAGCCCACCGCAAGCTACTCTATACATATTAACCCCTAAACCGCCGCTCCCTGACCCCGCCGCAACTATAATAAATTTATTAACCCCTAAACCTAAGTCTAACACTAACCCTAACACCCCCCTAACTTAAATATTAATTAAATAAATCTAAATAATATTTCTATTATGAACTAAATTAATCCTATTTAAAACTAAATACTTACCTATAAAATAAACCCTAATATAGCTACAATATAAATAATAATTACATTGTACCTATGTTAGGATTTATTTTTATTTTACAGGTAACTTTCAATTTATTTTAACTAGGTACAATAGCTATTCAATAGTTATTAACTATTTAATAGCTTACCTAGCTAAAATAAAGAGAAATTTACCTGTAAAATAAAAACTAACCTAAGTTACAATTACACCTAACACTACACTATACTTTAATAAATTATTCCTATTTAAAACTAAATACTTACCTGTAAAATAAACCCTAAGATAGCTACAATGTAATTAATAATTACATTGTAGCTATTTTAGGATTTATATTTATTTTACAGGTAACTTTGTATTTATTTTAGCTAGTTAGCATAGTTATTAAATAGTTATTAACTATTTAATAACTACCTAGCTAAAAGAAATACAAAATTACCTGTAAAATAAATCCTAACCTAAGTTACAATTAAACCTAACACTACACTATCATTAAATAAATTAAATAAATTAACTACAAATAACTACAATTAAATACAATTACATAAACTAACTAAAGTACAAAAAATAAAAAAAGCTAAGTTACACCTAATCTAAGCCCCCTAATAAAATAACAAACCCCCCCAAAATAAAAAAATGCCCTACCCTATTCTAAATTAAAAAAGTTCAAAGCTCTTTTACCTTACCAGCCCTTAAAAGGGCCTTTTGTGGGGCATGCCCCAAAGAATTCAGCTCTTTTGCCTGTAAAAGAAAAATACAACCCCCCCCAACATTAAAACCCACCACCCACATACCCCTAATCTAACCCAAACCCCCCTTAAAATAACCTAACACTAATCCCCTGAAGATCATCCTACCTTGAGTCGTCTTCACTCAGCCGAGCAGCGATGGAACCGAAGAGGACATCCAGAGCGGCAGAAGTTATCCTCCAAGGGGCGCTGAAGAAGTCTTTGATCGGAACAGCCAATAGAATGCGAACTCAATCTGATTGGCTGATTGGATCAGCCAATCGGATTGAACTTGAATCTGATTGGCTGATTCAATCAGCCAATCAGATTTTTCCAACCTTAATTCCGATTGGCTGATAGAATCCTATCAGCCAATCGGAATTGAAGGGACGCCATCTTGGATGACGTCCCTTAAAGGAGCCTTCATTCATCGGTAGTCCGTCGGTAAAGAAGGATGTTCCGTGTCGGCGGGATGAAGATTGAAGACCCGCTTGGAAGATGACATCGCCCGGATAGAAGACTTCTTCAGCGCCTCTTGGAAGATGACATCGCCCGGATAGAAGACTTCTTCAGCGCCTCTTGGAAGATGACATCGCCCGGATAGGAGACTTCTTCAGCGCCTCTTGGAAGATGACATCGCCCGGATAGAAGACTTCTTCAGCGCCTCTTGGAAGATGACATCGCCCGGATAGAAGACTTCTTCAGCGCCTCTTGGAAGATGACATCACCCGGATAGAAGAATTCTTCAGCGCCCCTTGGAGGATAACTTCTGCCGCTCCGGATGTCCTCTTCGGTTCCATCGCTGCTCGGCTGAGTGAAGACGACTCAAGGTAGGATGATCTTCAGGGGGGTAGTGTTAGGTTTATTTAAGGGGGGTTTGGGTTAGAGTATGTGGGTGGTGGGTTTTAATGTTGGGGGGGTTGTATTTTTCTTTTACAGGCAAAAGAGCTGAATTCTTTGGGGCATGCCCCACAAAAGGCCATTTTAAGGGCTGGTAAGGTAAAAGAGCTTTGAACTTTTTTAATTTAGAATAGGGTAGGGCATTTTTTTATTTTGGGGGGGTTTGTTATTTTATTAGGGGGCTTAGATTAGGTGTAATTAGCTTAAAATTGTTGTAATATTTTAAATGTTTGTAACCTTTTTTTTTTTTTTTTTGTAACTTAGCTTTTTTATTTTTTGTACTTTAGTTAGTTTATGTAATTGTATTTAATTGTAGTTATTTGTAGTTAATTTATTTAATTTATTTAATGATAGTGTAGTGTTAGGTTTAATTGTAACTTAGGTTAGGATTTATTTTACAGGTAATTTTGTATTTCTTTTAGCTAGGTAGTTATTAAATAGTTAATAACTATTTAATAACTATTCTAACTAGCTAAAATAAATACAAAGTTACCTGTAAAATAAATATAAATCCTAAGATAGCTACAATGTAATTATTAATTACATTGTAGCTATCTTAGGGTTTATTTTACAGGTAAGTATTTAGTTTTAAATAGGAATAATTTATTTAAGTATAGTGTAGTGTTAGGTGTAATTGTAACTTAGGTTAGTTTTTATTTTACAGGTAAATTTCTCTTTATTTTAGCTAGGTAAGCTATTAAATAGTTAATAACTATTTAATAGCTATTGTACCTAGTTAAAATAAATTGAAATTTGCCTGTAAAATAAAAATAAATCAGATAAATAAGATAGCTACAATATAATTATTATTTATATTGTAGCTTTATTAGGGTTTATTTTAAAGGTAAGTATTTAGTTTTAAATAGGATTAATTTAGTTCATAATAGAAATATTATTTAGATTTATTTAATTAATATTTAAGTTAGGGGGTGTTAGGGTTAGGGTTAGACTTAGGTTTAGGGGTTAATAAATTTCTTACAGTGGCGGCGGTGTAGTGGGGGGCAGGATAGGGGTTAATAAATTTATTATAGGTGGCGACGGTGTAGGGGGGGCAGGATAGGGGTTAATAAATTTATTATAGGTGGCGACGGTGTAGGGGGGCAGGATAGGGGTTAATAAATTTAATATAGGTTGCAGCGGGGTCAGGGAGCGGCGGTTTAGGGGTTAAACTATTTATTTAGTTGCGGCGAGGTGCGGGATCAGCAGGATAGGGGTTAATAACTTTATTATAGAGGGCGACGGTATAGGGGGGCAGGATAGGGGTTACTAGGTATAATGTAGGTGGCGGTGGGCTCCGGGAGCGGAGGTTTAGGGGTTAATACATTTATAAGAGTTGTGGCGGTGTCTAGGAGCGACGGTTTAGGGGTTAGTAACTTTATTTAGTTGCGGGAGGCTCTGGGGGCGCCGGTATAGGGGGTAGAACAGTGTAGTTTAGTGTGGGTGCTTAGTGACAGGCTAGCAAGAAAGCTGAAAAAAAGCCGAAGAGCAGCGAGATCGGATGAGTGATAACTATCACAGTCCGCTGCTCATCGCCCCGTACTTGGTGCGCGGCTTTTTGACAGCTTTTTTGATAACTTAGGTGAATTTTTGCAGGTCCCCGGCGGCGATGTGAGGCGAGCTTAGGCGGGCGTATTGGGCCGGCGAAGGCAGGAAAAGTAGACACGATGATAACTACCCCCCCATGTGTTTTGTTAGCTCCAAGTAGTGCATTTTTCTTAAATAAAGGATAACAAGAGAATGAAGTGAATTTGCACTATCTAGCTCATTAAAGAGAAAATTGGTGTTGCTCTGCTATATAAAATATTTGGAATGCTGCATGATTAATTTGATGTCACAATGTATAAAACTAAAGAAAGCGTGCAAGACAAATGTTAATCACAGCTTAGAAGAAAATACTTATTTCATTTTAATTTAAATAATAATATTTATTATTAGTTGTATTTCCATTTTAAACTGTCAATATCTGACATATAATATGACAATATCTAATACCCTCCAGGGTGTGGTGTGCTGCAGAGAGAGGGTGATTGATCTTTTTTTTACAATGTTCTCCCTTCCCTTTATATATCCTGATTTTGCAAAGTGAACACTTGGACCATCTAAATCCAATCAAGACACATGCAGTAATGTTCCTAGACAACACAGTCACCCTCCTGGACCGTCCATAGATCACTCAACTCCTCTCCAGATCTCCCAACTCTGCCCTACCCCCACCCTAGAGCACCCAGCTCTGTCCCCTGAGCATCTGAGTTTCCACCCCCAGTCATACTGGTATGATGAATGCAAAGTTTGGGAGGTGTGGATTAGTGTAACATAGACATTTGGTTCCCTTAAACACAAAACAGTATGCAGCACATAAACAGTTTGAGGTTGCATGTTGTCCAGTTGTCAGGGGTAAGAATTAGTCACAGAGTGCGCCTGGGCACACTAAACCCATAGCACCCATCTTAGTGTTGGCTTGATGGCTTCAAAGTGGTCCGTAACATTAGGCTGCCTTGCTCATATCAGCTATTTTTGAAGTTCTTTACTGTAATATTCTGCTCTTTTGTCTATTAGTGCTTTCTCAAATTAGATTTCAAATCATAAACTTATCTTGTATTCCCCATTCTCTGAAAAATACTTCCATCCTAAATTTTATTAAATCCCTTAATAAATGTGATAGTTTCTGTCAACCTCCTTTTGGATTAATTTATTAACACTCTGGAACATTTGTTGTAAATTTGATCAAAAACCTCAATATCCCAAAGCCCACAAAAAATAATAAAATCATTTTTAAAATGTAGTTTTCTCTGTAAGATAAAGAAAAGTATACTTGTTTAATGCATCGATTTCTGAACGTAGCAAGACAACAAAATTAAAAAGCTGCAAACAAATGTGTGCAATAACGCTCTCGCTGACATGTTATTTTGCTGTCACAGGAAATAATCAAAAAAGGAATGAAGATAATGTCCTAACTCTTAAGTTGCATTTACTGATATATGAACAGCCTTTTGTGTCAGCAAAGCCAAGGTACAAAAAGTGTTTCATATCCCAAAGGGGTCATGTTGGTTATACAACCTTAACATAGTGTGTTCCTTGTTTAGTTTAAAAAAAACATGCATACAATTTCTGCAATGCAACTTTAATGGCACTAGGATAGAATGTTAGATTTTTTTTTTTACTTTATAGAAAAGCTAAACTTCATTTGAGGAGCAGGACATTATATCACTTTGACTAGGAAAATTATTTAGGAAAATAAGGAATTGTGATTTTATTTTTCAATTGGTAAACGGCAAATTACTAAATATTATTACTTACAACTGTACTTTAGTATCATTGCAAGTGATAGGTGTATAAATAAATAATATTTTTATTCAGTATTCAAAGGGACATCTTTTTCTTTATTATATCTAATAGAGGGTATTCTTTTTAATATAGTTTTTTATTTATTGTATTTAATAGAGAGTATTATTTATTAATGTTTTATTATTATCATTTTTATTATTTAATGATTTTCCTATTAAATAATAGTCATATCATTGTGCACCCTAGTGCTGTGAGAGTTGTCCTTATTGGCCTGACCAGTATTGGACAAATAAACGCTTTCTGTAGTGCTGGTGGGTAATTACTACCACACTCAGAATAATATACACCAGGTTTTAAAAAGAAACATGAAAAGGTGATTATTGCATGCACTGGGCATGTAAGAACAACTGGTAAAATCAAGGTACAGTTGGACGGGATTTTAAGTATGAGATGCGCTAATTTAGCCGCACTCTCAAACAGGGTTTGATTATATTTTTTAAAACTTGACTAGATATACGAAACTGAGTGATGACGAAAGTCTGAGTGCAAAGTAACAAGCTGCACGCAATGAGCATCCGGCCCAACATGTATAATATTATTATTGATATCAATAATTGTAATGTGTTTGTGGCCTGCAGTAAATAAGTATGTTGTTATCTCATGCATGATGTTATTAGTGATGTCATTGGTTGCATCACAAAATTTAGAAGGGGGTGATGGAGCTTAAGATTGTAATTTCCCCACGTAGGACATGTGGATCAGATTTAGATTATGAAACACTTGTTTATGGGATGCCTGCTTAAGAAGAACTTTATAAAAATATATATATATCTGTGTGTTTTCAAGACTGCGTTGAACGTGGTTTTAGTTGAGTATAATTTCTTTAGCTTTTCTAGAAGTATTTGTTGTTCTAATAGTGTTTTAATGATATATATCTATATATGAACATGATAAAATATAATATTACTAAGAGATAAATTATGCATTTAGGATCCAATAACCCAAAGCCCAATTACAGCCTCAATGGTACATTACTGACTATAACTAAAGAGGAACTGGTAAACAGTGCAGCAGCGCAGCTGGTAAGGCCAGCAGACTATTTTGGAAAGGTATAAGCAGCAGAAATAGCAAGGTTTTTATGCCAATTTACAGATCACTAGTTAGGCCTCTTCTTGAGTACTGTGTGTATTTATGGTTACCTTATCTTCAGAAGGATATAAATAAACTAGAAACCACCCAAAGGAGGGCTACTAAAATGGTATATGATCTAAAATATAAAAAGTACAAAGAAAGACTCTACAATCTTACATTTAGGGGCAGATTACAAGTGGCATGCTAACTGTTATGCGCAAGTGAAAAGGGGTTTATTATGGGTGTTTGCATGTATTTAATGCACATATGAAAAATATATTTTTTAAAAATGCACAAAAAGTTATAAGGGCTCAAAGATATGATATGTAATTTTTATATGTTTGTATGTGTAAATATGTATTTAGGGTTGCCAAGTGTCCAGTATTCAACCGGACAGTCCAGTATTTTAACAGGCTGTCCAGTAAAATCTGTACAAAAATACTGGACACTTAAATCTCCAGTTTTTTTAAAGACCCCTGTCAGCTAAATGTAAAGGACCTTCTAGGCCTTTATGCATTAGAAATATGGCTCAAAAAGAAGTTACACTGTGCATTTTCTATTATATGTGTTACAGGCAATAATGAGGGTGGTCAATCATTGCTGGGTTGGTTACCTCTAGCAGCCAAGGGGGTTACATCACTGCTTTGTACATGTGTTACTGGCAACCAAGTGGATAAAATGACTGCTTAATTATTTTTTGCTCTGAGTTTCAGGCTCATATTATGAGTTGAAAGTAATAAGTTTGCTTTCTCATGTTTATAACGTCACAGTAAAAAATAGACTTTGAGAAGTTGCGAATACAAAATCGCATTCCCCCCATAGACTTCAATGTAGCGGAAAAATACCTAGCACCCACAAGACACACAAACACAATGACGTTTATTTAAAAGCATAACATAAGAAGATAATATTGCATCTTTCATGTAATGTTCTGCGGATAGCAGAATATGTTCTATGTATTCTTAAAGAGATATTTAAATGTATATCTGATGGATATTTGCATATATATATATATATATATATATATATATATATATATATATATATATATACACACACATATATATATCCAAACAAAAGATTGCACTCACAGGACTTTGTCAACTTCGTCCCCTTCGTCAGCATCATGCTGACGAAGGGGATGAGATCCTCAAAACGTTTCATTAAAGTATATGTATTTACTTGTTTAAGAAGTCCTGTGAGTGCAATCTTTTGTTTGGATATTGTGCTTCATCGTTGCACCCAGGCAGGTGACTAATGGTGGGTCGTGCTGCAAAGGTGTGAGATATATGCAGTGGATATAAAAAGTCTACACACCCCTGTTAAAATGTCAGGTTTCTGTGATGTAAAAAAACGAGACAAAGATAAATCAATTCAGAATTTTTTCCACCTTTAATGTGACCTATAAACTGTACAACTCAATTGAAAAACAAACTGAAATCTTTTAGGTAAAGGGAAATAAAAATAAAAAACTAAAATAATATGGTTGCATAAGTGTGAACACCCTTTTATAACTGGGGATGTAGCTGTGTTCAGAATTAAGCAATCACATTCAAAATCATGTTAAATAGGAGTCAGTACACGCCTGTCATCATTTAAAGTGCCTCTGATTAACCCCAAATAAAGTTCAGCTGTTCTAGTAGGTCTTTCCTGACATTTTGTTAGTCGCGTCCTACAGCAAAAGCCATGGTCCACAGAGAGCTTCTAAAGCATCAGAGGGATGTCATTGTTAAAAGGTATCAGTCAGGAGAAGGGTACAAAAGAATTTCCAAGGCATTAGATATACCATGGAACACAGTGAAGACAGTCATCATCAAGTGAAGAAAATATGGTGCATCAGTGACATAACCAAGAACTGGATGTCCCTCCAAAATTGATGAAAAGACGAGAAGAAAACTGGTCTGGGAGGCTGCCAAGAGGCCTACAGCAACATTAAAGGAGCTGCAGGAATATCTGGCAAGTACTGGCTGTGTGGTACATGTGATAACAATCGCCCGTATTCATCATATGTCTGGGCTATGGGGTAAAATGGCAAGACGGAACGCTTTTCTTACAAAAAAAAAAAACATCCAAGCCCAGCTTAATTTTGCAAAAACACATCTGAAGTCTCCCAAAAGCATGTCGCAAAAGGTGTTCTGGTTTGATGAAACCAAGATTAAACTTTTTGGCCATAATTCCAAAAGATATGTTCGTCGCAAAAACAACACTGCATATAACCAAAAGAACACCATACCCACAGTGAAGCAATTTAGTGGCATCATCATGCATTGGGTCTGTTTTTCTTCAGCTGGAACCGGGGCTTTAGTCAAGGTAGAGGGAATTATGAACAGTTCCAAATACCAGACAATATTGGCACAAAACATTCAGGCTTCTGCTAGAAAGCTGAACATAAAGAGGAACTTCATCTTTCAGCATGACAACGCCCCAAAGCATACATTCAAATTAACAAAGGAACGGCTTCACCAGAAGAAGATTAAAGTTTTGGAATGGCCCAGTCAGAGCCCAGACCTGAATCCAATCGAAAATCTGTGGGGTGATCTGAAGAGGGCTGTGCACAGGAGATGCTCTTGCATTCTGACAGATTTAGAGTGTTTTTGCAAAGAAGAGTGGGCAAATCTTGCCAAGTCAAGATGTGCCATGCTGAAAAACTCATACCCAAAAAGACTGAGTGCTGTAATAAAATCAAAAGGTGCTTCAATAAAGTATTAGTTTAAGGGTGTTCACACTTATGCAACCATATTATTTTAGTTTTTTAGTTTTATTTCCCTTTACCTAAAAGATTTCAGTTTGTTTTTCAATTGAGTTGTACAGTTTATAGGTCACATTAAAGGTGGAAAAAGCTCTGAAATGATTTATCTTTGTCTCATTTTTGTACATCACAGAAACCTGACATTTTAACAGGGGTGTGTAAACTTTTTATATCCACTGTATATACTGTATGTACATATATATATATATATATATATGTATATATACTTGATTATATATAGGTCTAGATATATACAGATATATAGGAATATCTATTTAAAAATACATATAATGTATTCCCCATTGTGCAAAAACATTGGAATGTGAGATTTATATAGTAAATACACAGTTTAACACTTATGAATATTGCATAAATATGTTTTTCATGTTTTCATCTACTTAACTGCAAAGGGCTCCAATGCACTTATATATATGTCTATATATGTATGCATATGTATTTAAGTGTTTACATTCTGTAAATACATATATACAAATATAAATACATATGTACACACACACACATATATATATATATATATATATATATATATATATATACATACATATTCATACATAAACATATTTAGGCATGTGTATGAATGTATCTCTATGTTAAAGCCCTTTGCAGGCTTTTTTTATATATATATAACACCTGAGACCTCATATCTTTGAGCCCTTATAACTTTTTAATGCAATATTTTTATTTAATTTTTTTATCAGATAGTGTTATTTTGAGTGTAACTGTACTTTTAAATGTTGATGTGTGTGGTAAATTCAGCAAAATTGCCTGTAATATTCTATCTGAATCCGGAAAGAACAAAAATGGGTTTTATATCCCTTTAGTAGGTCCCATACAATGTAACCTGTAGTGTACTGCAAACATTTAACAATAAATGCTCTCAAGAATTAGAACATTATATTTTTTTATCAAGGCAAAGATTTTACTAGACATGTGCAAAAATGCATACTTTATTATTCAGTTTGTAAACAAATAATGTAGCTATCCTCTTTCTTTGGCAATTACTTTGATCTGACCCCAGATAAAAGATCAATTTAAAATATCTAAATAGCTGATTTCTAAGTTTTAATATGGCTGTTTTTCAAGTTCTCAGTATACTGTAAATAAGCCTTCTTTACTAGGTGTGTTACTGTATGATTAGCTTGTAGGCAACTTGGTAAATGGAGGCCTGCACTGAATTAAGCATGGACATAACTGCTAGGGGTTTTCAGATGATCCAGTTGCTGCTGGGTGATTCAGGTGATCCAGTTGCTGCTATTATTAACTGATATTCTTTGTGTCCTCATATTTAAATATACAAACATATTTATTGCAGATATGTGCAGAAAATCTGACCATTTAATAGTTTTAGGTAGGAACACTTTTACTATGTCAAGGGTACTTGGAAATCAGGCAAAATCTCAAATCTTATGATATATGGAAGCCTTATTATTCTATAATAGTTCTGCTTACATACAAACCCAGTACAAAAAGAGTGGTGTCTTGCAGGGGAATAATATATTGTAATACTACCAATGTAAAAAAAAAAATCACTATAGGCAGGTTGTTTCGCCCTTGTTGGGGCTCTTCAGTATGATGCAGGTGCTATGTTATTGGACTCAAACATTGATTTTAGGTTTACGGCTATATGCCAGTTTTGCTGATGATTACATTCATTTTTATAACCACACTTACAAAGTGTGAAATTAATGTTTGAGCATAACAGCAGCACCAACCATAGACAGCCTGTTTGGCCCGTTTGGGGCTCATTCCTCCATTGTATTAATCCTAGCAAAAAATAAATATACTTATCTGTGCAAAATTGCAACACTTACAATTCAAAATCCATTTCAATATAATGGGCAGCCCTGTAGCAAAGGGTGGAATGCTCGAGGACATCAGCATCAACCATAATGACTTGAGTGAGAACGAGTCCCAAAGTAGCGAAACAGGCTGCCTATGGTTGATGCTGTGTTATTTAAGCCTCATGTATTTCACAGTTTGCTATACTACTGGTTTAAACTGACAGGAGCATAAGGGGTGCCATATTAAAATGCATTTTGAATTAGTTATACTCTGTGGGATAATTTGTATATTCTATGAATTGTATATTCATTCCTTTCTGAACTAATTAAATGGAGGGTTTATCTCACTCTATTAACAACAATACATTTCTTTGGTGCAATGGGAGTCCTTGCTCTAAAGGATTTCCATGGGTGTAAGTGCAGACCCTGTTCCAAGGAGCTTACAATCTAGTGTTTCAATGCTTTACTCAAAGAGCTTACAATCTTGTATTTAAGGAGAACATACCTCTGGGTACTTACAGTGTAGATAAATAAAAGAAATCCCTGATATAAGACTGCACTCAGCATGTGACATAACACTAGTCCCTCTGAAATCTTCATTCTTCCTGCCACTGCCATAGAGTATTCCAGTCTTCGTTATACTGCTTGCCAGATATGAATCAGTCTATGCACATCTTGTAAGGATTTTTCATCCAATGCAAGAACATAGGTGCATGACACACTGTACCTTATAATGCAGTTTTTTTTTTAATTTCTAATCTGAGGTATAAAATACAGGACCATTTCATGACCTATCAAATCTTGTGCTTCACTAGGACTCTCTGCTTCAAAAATCCAACAGTAGTACTTGTCCCACAGTGACTGTAGACATTCAAGTTTAGTTTTACAGATATAGTAGTCCTTGTTCCAGGTTGCTGCAGTTCTCAGATAAAATTGTAAACCAGCTGCAAGGTGCTTATTGGTCCCTACGTCAAGGCATTGCATTGAGGATATAAGTGCAAACATATTAATCATATCATTGTATTCTCTTCACCAAGATCCTTAACATTATTACATTAGACAGATATGTGCAGTAAGAATGGATTTAATCCATCAGTTTATTAAAGTTATAATAGTGTAAGTGTAATTATGCTTTATTGTTGGTGTTATGACTCAAGTTCTAGTGTTACATAGATGATTTGTATATTTTATATCAATAAGCCTTGACAAGTACAGAAAGTTTTAAA
Source organism: Bombina bombina (assembly GCF_027579735.1). NCBI lineage: Eukaryota > Metazoa > Chordata > Amphibia > Anura > Bombinatoridae > Bombina > Bombina bombina. The sequence goes on from NC_069504.1 coordinate 919,077,067, forward strand.
CATACAGAACTAAATTAAAGCTAAAGATTTCTATGAAATGAGACAGTAAAGAAAAAGCGTGACAGAAATGTGAGAAATTACCTGACCTCACTGCACATGTCTGTGGGCTCTTGGAGCAGGATATGTATTTACAATCTAGTGTGGTAATGAGATTTCTTGCTCAAAGAGCTTACAAACTTGTTAATCTCAGAAAATCTTACCTTAGATACTTACAGTTTAGTAATACAAAAATCCTTGAAGGAAATCTGCCATCAGCGTGTTTACTGCTAGCCAGATGCGTATCAGTCTAATCTGAATTTATTTCAGATTGCCAGTTTTCTTTTCTTCATCCGGGTCAAGCAGGACAAACAGCTGAATCAGATGCTGCACCTTACAGTACAGTGTTTAATGAGGGTCCCGGCACCAGTGAGTTTGCAGCGTGAGGACATCTGCCAACAGCGCGTATACTGCTGGCCAGATGCGCATCAGTCTGATCTGATTTATTTCGGATCACCAGTTGCCTTTTCTTCATCCGGGTCAAGCTGAAGAAACAGCTGCATCAGATACTGCACCTTACAGTACAGTGTTTAATGAGGGTCCCAGCACCAGTGAGTTTGCAGCGTGAGGACATCTGCCATCAGCACGTATACTGCTGGCCAGATGCGCATCAGTCTGATCTGATTTTATTTCAGATCGCCAGTTGCCTTTTCTTCATCCGGGTCAAGCAGAACAAATAGCCGCATCAGATTCTGCACCTTACAGTACAGTGTTTAATGAGGGTCCCAGCACCAGTTGGTTTGCAGCGTGAGGACATCTGCCATCAGCGCGAATACTGCTGGCCAGATGCGCATCAGTCTGATCTGAATTTATTTCAGATCCCCAGTTGCCTTTTCTTCATCCGGGTCAAGCAGAAAAAAACTAATGCATCAGATGCAGCACCTTACAGTGCAGTGTTTAATAAGGGTCCCAGTACGAGTGAGTGTGCAGCGTATAAATTGCAGACCCATGCCGTGGAGTTTATATTCTAGGCCTTTACTAGAAGTGCTTGCTTTAGCGCATTTGCAGACTAATGATGCAGTAATTCTTACCATCCTTAAAGCTGGTTTAAAGCCTTTACTGCCAGCTGCAAGTCTTATAAAGATATATAGAGGAAGCCCAGAAAGGCATTGGTGTGTCTTACAGTTTTGGCTATAATACTTATAATGCTATAATATGTTTAAAAAAATATATATATAAATATTATATTTATTATATTAAATTTAATACACTATATTTATTTTTAAATAAAGGTGTGAAGATAATATTGATTATTATTATGCAAGGTTTGTATGCTATGTTTTGTCTCAGAGTACTGGTGCCCATAGGAAGCTACAAAGTTTAAGCTATTACTTCTATAATTTATCTGTATTATTTTACAATGTATATAAATGTGACTTAGCATTTTTCAGTTACTGAGTTGGGGTGATCATGGTAACACTACCTGTATTAATTGGTGTTCATACCTGCAGCTCCCACCGGATTCCATTTGCATTGTGTTTGAGGTAGTCACTGTTCTTCTCACCAGCACATATACAGAGCTGTAATTGTAAAGCCAAGCTGTAATGTAATGTGCTAGTTGTGAAATAAAGATATTAGATAACTAATATTTATATGTCAGTGATTACTGAAGCTCAGCAGGATCAGTCTGGCAACTCTAGTAATGTGAGCTGCAGTTATGAGGGTGGTTGCTTTGTGTTGTCAGTTGGTTTTGTGACATAATTTCTGCATCACATAAGCCACTCCCCTAAGACTATCACCATGACAACCAGGCATCACATTATACCATGACTGTCAATTTAGCCTGTTATTAGTGTAGTTTTAACATAAGATGTTTAATTATGCATAATAAAACAACTTTGGAATATACTCATTCTTTATTTTGCCCCTTTTCATGTAATTAGCTCTGAAAATTGTACATTGATTTGGAACTGTATATGTTATTCTGTAGGATGGTAACAAATGTCTTGTAATTACAAGGTGTTTACTGTCCTTTTAAGTTCTAACAAAACTCCCATTAAAAATCCTGAGTTTCCAGTGCTTATGTGTTGGGAATAGATTATTAAAATGTCATGAACTGCTTTGGTCTGGTAATATCTACAGATCTATGTCTGAGCCTCAGGATCATGTCATGTGATTGCCTCTGGGGTTACCAGCCATACTAATTAGCATATGTAATTGTGCATTGTAGCTAGGAAACTACAGGTGCTAGGTCTGTCATTACTTAATAGTAGATTCCCCACATTTAGAAGCCTTTATAATAAAGGCTGTATCAATTTTATATTAATTATAGTTGACCTGAACCATACAAATAGGGTGTCCAGTATTTTAGCAGGCTGTTCAGTATAATCTGTACAAAAATACTGGACACTTAAAGACCCCTGTCAGCTAAATGTAAAGGGCCCTCTAGAAATATGGCTCAAAAAGAAGTTACACTGTATTTTCTATTATATGTGTTTTAGGCAAACATGGGGTTTGTTCAATCATTGCTGGGTGTTTACTTCTGGTAGCCAAAGGGGGTCACATAACTACTACGTACATGTGTTACTGGCAACTAAGGGGATAAAATGACTGCTTAGTTGTGAAAAATATATGTGGTGGGATCAAGGGTGGGGCCTAAGATTGAGCTTTTGTGGGGACATTGTGTGAACCCAGCTACAACCCCTGTCCAGTCACCTATAGGTTGTCCGGTATTTTTATAGTGCACAGCTGGCAACCCACAGACATATATACACATATAAACACATTAATACATATGTACACATATATATATACATATATATATGTGCATTGGAGCTCTTAGCTGTCAAGTAGAGGAAAAGCATATTTATGCAATATTCAAATTTAATAAAGGTCTTAACTATGTATTTACTTTAAATGTTTCACATTCCAGTGTTCTGCACATAACTAAATATGTTCTATGCATTTAAAAATACATATTCCTATATATATCTGTATATATCTATCTATCTATCTATCTATCTATCTATATATATATATATAGTATTTATATTTACTAGGCGATAAGCCTGCCCAGTGGGCAGTCTAAACTACAAACCCCAAAGGTAAGATTACACAAAATAAAGAATGTAAAATTACAGAAAAAAATAAACAAAGCTATCCAAAATAAAAAATTTAAACCTAAACTAATACCCCTATAAAAAATCCCCCCAAAAATAAAAACACCCCCAATCTAACACTAAACTACCAATAGCCCTTAAAAGGGCTTTAGAAGGGCATTGCCCTAAGTTAAACAATCTCTTTTACCTAAACAAATTACCAATTACCCCCTAACAGTAAAACCCCTTACCCACCAAACCCCCAAAATAAAAAAATCTAACACTAAAAAAACCTAAACTACCCATTGCCCTTAAAGGGGCATTTGTTAGGGCATTGCCCTTTAAAGGGCGTTCAGCTATTATACTGCCCTTACTGTTAGAGGGATTTAGTAATTTTAATGTTAGGTTTTGTTTAAGTGTAACTTAGTATTGGGGTTAATTTAGGGGGTGTTAGGTTAGGGGGCTTAGTAATTAAATTAGTTATTTGTGTTGTGAGGGGTTGGCGGTTTAGGAGTTAATAGGTTAATTAGGTTTATTGCAATGTGGGGTGTTGGCGGTTTAGGAGTTAATAGGTTAATTAGGTTTATTGCGATGTGGGGGGTTGGTGGTTCAGAGGTTAATATTTTAATTATGTTATTTGCGGATTAGTGGTTAATTACTTTATTAATTTAATAGGTTAATTGGGTTTATTGCGATGTGGGGATTTGGCGGTTTAGGGGTTAATAGGTTAATTAGGTTTATTGCAATGTGGGGTGTTGGCGGTTTAGGAGTTAATAGGTTAATTAGGTTTATTGCGATGTGGGGGGTTGGTGGTTCAGAGGTTAATATTTGAATTATGTTATTTGCGGATTAGTGGTAATTACTTTATTATTTTGCGATGTTGGCGGTATCGGTGTTTGTTTTTTTATTTCTTGCGGGCGGTTACGTGTTTTTTCATTGTTTTGTGCGGTTGCGTGGTTTTGTTTTTTTAGGCTTTGTTTGCCTACGCTTTATCCAGGTGGATTTCGAAAGGGCTTTACTGCATCCAGGTGGATTCTTTTGGCTGCGCGTGCAGCCAACATTCCTTTGAGGAGGCGTGCACAACTGGCAATTATAGTATATATATCTATATATATATACATACATAATTATATATATATATATATATATATATATATATATATATATATACAAATATATATGAAGAAAATGCACTCTCTGGTTTTACAAATGTCACCAAGCTTTACTGTGTGATGTTTCGAGGTTTTCACCCCTTCCTTGAAACTTCACACAGTAAAGCTTGGTGAAATTTGTAAAACCAGAGAGTGCATTTTCTTCATGTATCTATACTAATCCTGATGCACCCTGGTGTGAATACTTTAAAGTTTGCGAAGGTTTGTGAGAGTGCTGCAATCTTCAATTTGGTATATACAGTATATATATATATATATATATATATATATATATATATATATATATATATATATATACTGTATATATATATATATATATATATATATATAAAAGGTAAGTGGGTTAAGTCCAGCACCATAGGTTTTGCAAATTTCCAGTCTGTGTGCTCGTTACCAAAGAGTATCAGCCAAACTCCAACGTATACAATCCATGTAAAAAGCAAGGTAACAGCACCACAGTACAAAATTCTTCTTTTATAGGTGAAAAAGATTCTTTATTGAGATATAGCAACCATAAAAGCGACGTTTCGGACCTACCTGGTCCTTAATCATGCATAGGTTAAAAACAAATAAACAGACATTAAAAAGGATATCTGAACCAATCAGGCTTTGATTCTCAATGTTAATTGATTTAACCCATACCTGTCCAGGTTTCCAAATTTCATTAACATAGTGACCTCTAGTGGTACCAGAATATATTCCAACATTAAAAAGCATTATAAAACAAGTACAAATCATAATCTCTATTCAGACCATATGGATGTAGTGTATTTAAGCGTTTAATCCACCATACTTCTTTTTGTTTCAATTTTAATTCCCTATTGCCCCCTCTTCTGTGGTGAGGGATATGGTCAATTACTTCAAAGCGAAGTTGACTTACTGTGTGACCCATATTAGTCACCCCTAATATGGGTCACACAGTAAGTCATCTTCGCTTATTTCCCACACTTATTAACCCCTAATCTGCCGCCCCCGCTATCGCTGACACCTACATTATATTATTAACCCCTAATCTGCCGCTCCGGACACCGCCGCAACCTACATTATAGCTATGAACCCCTAATCTGCTGTCCCTAACATCGCCGACACCTACATTATATTTATTACCCCCTAATCTGCCCCCCCCAACATCGCCGCCACCTACCTACACTTATTAACCCCTAATCTGCCGACCGGACATCGTCGCCACTATAATAAATGTATTAACCCCTAAACCACCGCACTCCCGCCTCGCAAGCACTATAATACATTTTATTAACTGCTAATCTGCCCTCCCTAACATCATCGCCACCTACCTACAATTATTAACCCCTAATCTGCCGCCCCCAACGTCGCCGCTACTATAATAAAGATTCAATCAGCCAATCAGATTGAAGTTCAATCCGATTGGCTGATCCAATCAGCCAATCGGATTGACCTCGCAATCTATTGGCTGTTCTGATCAGCCAATAGAATGCAAGGTCAATCCGATTGGCTGATTGGATCAGCCAATCGGATTGAACTTCAATCTGATTGGCTGATTGAATCAGCCAATCAGATTTTTGCTACCTTAATTCCGATTGGCTGATAGAATCCTATCAGCCAATCGGAATTCGAGGGACGCGATCTTGGATGACGTCATTTAAAGGAACCGTCATTCGTCGGGAAGTCGTCGGCCAGGATGGATGTTCCGCGTCAGAGGTCTTCAGGATGCTGCCGCTCCGCTCCGGATGGATGAAGATAGAAGATTCCGCTTGGATGAAGACTTCAATCGGATGGAAGACCTCTTCTGCCCCGCTTGGATGAAGACTTCAACCGGATGGAGGACCTCTTGTGCCCCGCTTGGATGAAGAATTCGGCTCGGCTGAGTGAAGACGTCTCAAGGTAGGGAGATCTTCAGGGGGTTAGTGTTAGGTTTTTTAAGGGGGGTTTGGGTGGGTTTTAGAGTAGGGGTATGTGGGTGGTGGGTTTTAAAGTTGGGGGGGTATTGTATTTTTATTTACAGGTAAAAGAACTGATTACTTTGGGGCAATGCCCCGCAAAAAGCCATTTTAAGGGCTGGTAAAAGAGCTGATTACTTTGTAATTTAGGATAGGGTAGAGCATTTTATTATCTTGGGGGGCTTTTTTATTTTATTTGGGGGCTTAGATTAGGTGTAATTAGTTTAAACTTCTTGTAATTTTTTTATTTTCTGTAATTTAGTGTTTTTTTTATTATAGTTTAGTTTATTTAATTGTATTTTAGTTTAGATAATTGTAGGTAATTTATTTAATTAGTTTAATGATAGTGTAGTGTTAGGTGTATTTGTAACTTAGGTTAGGATTTATTTTACAGGTAATTTTGAAATTATTTTAACTAGGTAGCAATTAAATAGTTAATAACTATTTAATAGCTATTGTACCAAGTTAAAATAAATACAAAGTTGCCTGTAAAATAAATATAAATCCTAAAATAGCTACAATGTAACTATTAGTTATATTGTAGCTATATTAGGGTTTTATTTTATAGGTAAGTATTTAGTTTTAAATAGGAATAATTTAGTGCGGCGGTTTAGGGGTTAATAAATTTATTATAGTGGCGGCGATGTCCGGTCGGCAGATTAGGGGTTAATAAGTATAGGTATGTGGCGGCGACGTTGGGGGGGCAGATTAGGGGGTAATAAATATAATATAGGTGTCAGCGATGTTAGGGGCAGCAGATTAGGGGTTCATAGCTATAATGTAGGTGGCGGCGATGTCCGGTCAGAAGATTAGGGGTTAAAAAAAATTATTATAGGGTTTGCGATGTGGGGGGGGGCCTTGGTTTAAGGGTTCATAGGTAGTTTATGGGTGTTATTGTACTTTATAGCACAGTAGTTAAGAGCTTTATGTTCCGGCGTTAGCCCATAAAACTCTTAACTACTGACTTTTTTTTGCGGTTGGAGTCTTGGTGGTAGAGGCTGTACCGCTCACTTCTTCCAAGACTCGTAATACCAGCGTTAGGCAAATCCCATAGAAAAGATAGGATACTCAATTGACGTAAGGGGATTTGCGGTAGCCTCGAGTCATGGAAAGAAAGTGAGCGGTAGACCCTTTCCTGCCTGACTCTAAATACCAGCGGGCATTAAAAAGCAGCGTTAGGACCCCTTAACGCTGCTTTTTAACCCTAATGCAGAACTCTAAATCTAGCCGTTTGTTTTTTGCTTAATTGACTTTTAATTGTGCACCATTTTCTAAGTTTGGCTTTTTACGCACATCTGGTTAGCGCGCAAGTGAAAACTCTTTACTTTCAACCTGTAATACGAGAGCTACCTGACGCACCCAAAAAGCTTACTTCTAGTGGAGTTAGCGCTCCTGCGGGTGCCTCAAATACCACTCCACTTGCAATCTGGCCCTTATTGTTTAGAAGAGCGAAGGGAAAGATGTGACATGATAGAACCCTAAATTTAGAGGGTAACAGATTTAGGAGAAATGTGAGGAGACAATTTGTTTACAGAAATGGTGGTGGATTAAAGGGACAGTCAACACCAGAATTTTTGTTGTTTTAAAAGATAGATAATCCCTTAATTACTCATTCCCCAGTTTTGCATAACCAACACAGTTACAATAATACATGTTTTACCCCTGTAATTACTGTGTATCTAAGCCTCTGCACACTATTTCAGTTCTTTTGACAGACTTGCATTTTAGCCAATCAGTGCTCACCCCTTGGTAAATTCACGTGCATGAGCTCAATGTTATCTAAATGAAACACATGAACTAACGCCCTCTAGAGGTGAAAAACTGTCAAATGCAGAGGCCACCTTCAAGGTCTATGAAATTAGCATATGAACCTCCTAGGTTTAGCTTTTAACTAAGAATACCAAGAAAACAAAGCAAAATTGGTGATAAAAGTAAATTGTAAAGTTGTTTAAAATTACATACTCTATCTGAACCTTCAAAGTTTTTTTTGGACTTGACTGTCCCTTTAATGGAATAAACTTCCAATAGAAGTGGTAAACACAGGGACTGTAAAAGAATGAAAAAAAGCCTGGAACATGCAGGAGGCTAGTCTAAGAAATATTTAAGTTTACACTGAAGAACTGAATATAGGTATAGTTGATGTGCATTTTGGTTGTTATCTAATGTTATGTTTCTATTTACTACTAATTTAAATGTAAACAGTTTTCACTTAAACTTTTTAAGTAAAATAATTTACATGGCTAATTGTGTCTTTTTTATTTGGTTGCTAGAAATGTTTGGAAGCATAGTATTTTGTCTGCTTTTTCACTAACCCAGAGTGGATAAATAACTGACATATATAAGTATACTGTCATTTTCTGGACCCAGATAAATGCTATACATAGATTGCTGCAGGAATTTGTATACACTTAGGGCGAGATTACATATGCAGCGCAGGCTTCAGTGTAACTTCTGAAACCTGCACCGCCCGTAATTTCACCTTGCACATTGGGGTATCACATATACTGTGCCATCAGATGCTAGACTGGCGTAAGTAGGATAAACTGGCGATCTTCAGAAATGTGAGCAAATACACATTTCTGTTGTCGCAAGTAACTTACGCCAGTATTATGTCCGCGTAAAGTGTCAATAAAGAGTAGTTTTCTGCAAATGAGGATAATACACGTAAAAACGAAACCGGAATTAAACTAAAAATTACGCTATTCAAAATCCCTATATAAATCCCTGCGCAACCGCCATTTTCTTGCGTGTGTTTGGATTGTTCGTTGAGCTACAACACATGGCCCAGGAGTGGAGAATTAGTGAGAGTAGATAGAGAGACGCAAACAGAATAAATAGTTAGTTAGGTCTCATTGGTGGATTGAATAAACTTGTACACTTACTTACACATATTCTGACATGCACACATTGCATACATACATATACAAATACACCATACCTCACATATTTTATTTTTACAGTGTGATAGGCTGAGTGTTTGGTTGTGATTGTGTGTGACTGAACTGGGAGTGAGTTGGAGTGTGTTTAGTGTGATTAGTGTGAGGATGGTAGGAATGAGGGGAGGAGGGGAGAGGGGAAAGGAGTGGCAGGGAGAGGAGGATAGGAGAGGACAGGAGGAACAGTGGACCCCGACAGGGAGTAAGTGGAGTGGGGAGAGGGAGAGCCAGAAGGGATGATGGGAGTAGAGATGCCAGAGAGCCCCAGGTACTAGGTAAATCCAGGAGAGGGACAGAGGGTGCACATGGGGACAGAAGGGGGGAGGAGGGAGAGGATAGGGAGGAACCCACACTGCCAGGGACATCACATGGAGGAAGCCAAGTGGCCATGGAGGATGAGAGGCTGAGCTGTCCCAACTTCTCATTTGATGAAAATGTTGCCCTAGTCCAGGCCATCATGGACAACTACAGTGACCTCTTCGGGCAGGAGAAGGGCAAAGGCAGTGCCAAAAAAAGGATTGCATGGATGGCGGTAGAAGATGTCGTCAACAGCGTGGCCCCGCAGAGAAGGACTGTAGAGGACCTGAAAAAGAGATGGAATGATTGTATGAGGTGGGTCAAAGAGAAGATGGGGCTGTCCACCAGAAGGGAACAAGCGGTGGGCCATCCCTGGAATTCGAGTACAACACCTGGCAGGAAATTATACGCAGATCCCTGAGTATCACAGCAGTCCGTGGACTTCCAGGGGCTCCTGACTCAGGGGTTGCAACCACAGCACATAATGCTGGTGAGTAGCATCCCACACACCTGTATTATATTTTATTGCAATACAACATCTTTTAATATCACACATTCATGTACATGATAAGGAGCATGGTATTTGGAGTACTAACAAAAACATCTACAATTATACTTGACATTACTGCTACATAACACAATGCAATTCATGATGTGAGGTGGAATAGTGCAATACTAACATGTCTCAGAGTAACACAGGCCACAAGCCACATGTAGAGTTTTCATTAAATGGACACTATAGCCATCCCAATACATTTAGCTCAATAAAGCAGGTTCTGTGCCTAGATCATGCTAATGTAAATTGTGTGACCATAGTGTCACTTAAAGAACACATTATTTCATCATTGATATGTACACATAACTATTGTATGAAACACATCCCTGTATACTGCTCATATTCAAATCCCTCGTGCGCACATGCATGTTTTAGAGATTTACATGTGAATCCGTATAGGCCCTAGCATGTATCAATGTACATTGTATGCCCACATGGAAATATATCTGACTGTACTAATCTCTCTCATCCTTTAACTCCTCCACAGAACCTCCTGTCACAAGGATAGAAACAGCCATGCCACCACCACAACAAACACCACCACTACCAGTCTTCAGGCAACCACAGGAACAGTGTGCTCCCAGGCATGAGCATGGTTGGATAGCTTAAGTTGAGGACCCGGGAGTGATGCCACTGACATTGCCATATGACCCCTGGCAACATTCCTGGCCAAAGAAATATCCTCCCTTTGGTTTTGAGGGGGAGCCAAGACAGGCACAAAGGGTCCTTGTATTTACACCCCCCACAACACAATCACAGTCTTATGTCAGTCATGGATATTACCCACAGACTATGTCACAGGAGGTGCCTATTGTAGAGGCTGAGTGGTCACACACTGGTCATCAGTGGGAATACCAATCATCTATGAGAGCTCAACCATCTTATTCTCTGGGACAAGCTCTACCATCTTATTCATTGGGACGAGCTCCACCATCCTCTTCCCTTGGACAAGCTCCACCATCCTCTTCCCTGGGACGAGCTCCAACATCTGCAGATAAAAATACAGCAGAAACTACAGCTGCCCCTCAAGCAGCAGAAACTACAGCTGCCCCTCAAGCAACAGAAACTACAGCTTCCCCTCAAGCACCAGAACTACAGCTGCCCCTCAAGCACCAGAAACTGCAGCTGCCCCTCAAGCTCTAGAAACTACAGCTGCCCCTCAAGCACCAGAAACCTCAACTGCCCCTCAAGCACCAGAAACTATAGCTGCCCCTCAAGCAACAGAAGCACATCCACAAGCATCACCTCTTCTCCAACATCATGGCCCTCAAGCAACTGCCAGCCCTGCTGCTCAAGAGCCTGTGGATGCATTGTATTCTCCCCTGTGTGAGGAATACATTACACTCCAGAGGAGGCTCGTCACAAGCACTGAAAGCATACAAAGAGGCCAAGAGAGGTTCTTCAGGGGCCAAGAGAGGTTACACAAACGTAGCATAGAGCTGCAGGGGGACATTGCAGCATTGTTAAGTGCAAGTGTTCAAAACCAGTCACAGATGATGCAAATTTCTGATATGCAGATGGACAATAGATGGAGAGAACAAAATCAACTTTTTGGTGTGTTGGTTGAGGACTTTACACACTAGCAGGACACTGCCTTCAGCCTATCATCTGTGGCCAGCACACCAGCAGAAACACTAGAATCTGCTAGAACAAGCAAAACAAGGCAATCCACTACAGGCACCTCAACTCCCTCATCCAAAAAGCAAAAAAAATTATAATAATATTATAGTTCACCATAAACGTTGTCCATGTAATTGTCATACACATCCATGTGAGGTGTGTTTTATTACACTAATATTGTTAAAACATATAATATGACCTGTGTTGAAATGACAATAAAAACCAGGTAATATTATCATGTTTATGACATATTCTTGTACTATAACTCACATCCACATAGTTGTGTATGAAGGGTACATATAGTAATATTCACTTATAAGATGTAAATCAATGTATTTCACATCCAATATAAATTGACATATGGGTATATATAATACTGATGTTACTGATAGAGTGTGCATTGTCAGGTGTTTTAAGGCTGCAGATTATTATTATTATTATTATACTTTATTTATGAAGCGCCAACATATTCCGCAGCGCTGTCCATAGATACAATTCATTTAAATAAAACAATACAAGACTTGTAAGAGACAGGACAAAATTTACAAACACATACAGGAGGGGTTGAGGGCCCTATTCCCGTGGGAACTTACAATCTAGAAGTGCAGATGAGAGGTTGTGCTGTTTGTGATTGGTTTGACACAATTGCAGAGGAGGAATATTGATTTTAATAATAAAGTGGGCAGCAAGGTTTAAAGGGACAGTTTACTCAAAAATGTTCTTCCATTTAATTTGTTCCCAATTATCCACTGTACCTGCTGGAGTGTATTCAATTGTTTACAAGTATTTCCTTTACCCTTATGATTGCATTTGAAATATTTTATTTAGCCTGTGGTATCCCCACCCATCCTTAAATATTTTGGCCTCAAGGCCAAGCTGTGTTAACACAGCCAGTAGAATAAATTACACTCCCAGTGGGTTCTAAAAGAGATAAGGTAATAAAATGTTAATTTTCCATTGTTCTCTCCAAGTATTGGTGATTGGTTTATGAACAGATTTAAAATAAAGAAGCAAGTATATGAACACACTGTGATAAAGTAATGAGATCTGATTATACCTTCCTTACTCAAAAAACTACAAAAATACTTATTCATTCCCTCATCCTGTCACGCATTGATTATTGCAATCTACTCCTAAATAGCTTTCTAAAACACTGCCTCTCCTCCCTCCAATCTATTATGAATGCTTCTGCTAGACTCATCCACCTAAGTCGACGATCTACATCAGCTGCTCCTCTCTGCCAGTCTCTACACTGGCTCCCCGTACACTCCATAATACAATTTAAAGTATTAGCCCTAACCTACAAAGCACTCAACAGTCTAACTCCCAACTATAATTCCTCTCTCATCGTGAAATATTCCCCATTCCGTACTCTTCGATCAACCTCTGATCAGCTATTTCATATACACAAATAAACCTTAAAAAAGCAAATTTCATACATTTTATACTCTGCAGCTAGTAAAAAAAGTAATTGGAAAGAGAAAAACAATTTTATAGTATACTGTCCATTTAACTATTTGAGATGCTGCTTAAATGTATGTCACCTAGATTGCGAGTTTTGCATTTGTGTTTTAACGCTGAAAAAATGGCCATTTCATCGTTAAAACAGCAACGCAGCCATTACTATACTTGTCGGTTTACCGCAAGCCTTTTAGCCTGTAACACAACGTCAGTCCCGCATTCGAAAAAATTACGTTTTTGCTTGGGATTTCCATAGCGCTTCCATTACAAGTTTTGTGGTGAGGCTAAAAAGCTTGCATTACACCCTATTCCGACACGATCCGTTCCGCAATCTGAGACCAGTAGTTATGAGTTTTACGCAACAAAACTATTACACAAAACTCATAACTAAACTGTTACAAAGTACACTAACACCCATAAACTATCTATTAACCCCTAAATTGAGGCCCTACTGCATTGCAAACACTATTTTAAAGTTGCATAAATAAAAAGAGAGAAGCGCTCAACCTGGAAACGAACATTAGCATAATAGCTTGTTCTATGGCTACCACCCAAGAAGCAGCCTCTTTTTGCTCAACATGTGCCTTTCACAGAGAAAAACTTTCCTGAAGCATATTAGTCTGATCCTGACTTAACAGTACAGTCCAGCCCCAAAATACCAGGCAATCCTTCTCTGAACGAGAGAAACAGCGAAACCCCAGACGTACATTTCGGCCTAGTGTGGGCCTCGTCAGTGAGGTGCAGCCATATCCCTTTAGGCACACTGAGCAACGGGTCCACGTCTCTATTCCCGCATCACACTTAGGGGGACTTCCTTAAGTGTCATGATCCGGTGTACATGCGCTCAGGAAACAGACCCTCGGGGCAGTGGTAGGGATTTGAAGACACCGACCCCTGACCCGGGGAAGAGTATCCTGGACGTGGATAGATGATATTCTGTGATTCATAGTTGCTAGAAGTTATTGAAGAATTAATGGAGGGTGCAATATTTGTGTACAATATATTCTGGCTTCACTGTGACTTATAGTTAGTTAATAGAAGTAGCTGCAGGATTCAATGAGAGAAAAATATAGCAATGTGGAATGTTCAGGTTTCAGAGTAAACTGGTAAAAGATTGACACTTAGATGCAAACTAGGTTTGTTGCAGGTTCACAGTACATAATATTATATAAAGCTGTATGTCAGAGTTAAGCACAGCTGCACAGGTAGTTAGACAAGCTGAAAGTTTACGCATTGTTTGTGCATATAAATGCAAACTTGGTTTGTTGCAGGTTCACAGTACATGATATTATAAAGAGCTGTATGTCAGTAATTAGCAGAGCAGCACAGGTGATAAACAGGTTGCAAGTCTTAGGCATTAATTACTGTTTTGTGCATATATTGAAGAATCACATGAAAGCTTTTAACTGAACATAAAGATGCAGAGTTCTGAATAGCAGCAGGATATTTCAGCAATGACAACTTGTAGCAGAGAAATAGTTATAAAGTTCTGAGTAAGATGCTGTTGTAATTAGAGAGTGATGGTAAGCAAAAGCATAGTTGATTTATAATAAAGTTCAGAGATTGTTAAGGGGCTGTGTCCAGAAAACAGAATGGAGATATTTTTGATACTTGCGGTTTGATGATATTTTGCATAGGTAATAGAAAATGCTGTATCTTGGAATAGTTGCTAAGTTCATGCAGGAAACAGTCACAGACCTCTGTTGTTCAGGATCACAACTTCAATGTTAATGCCAAGCACATTAGACCTGAGAAGGCTTAAAAAGAGGCTGAGGTAATCAGGTGCATGAATGATTAATCAGGCAGGCAGGCAAGCTGAATGTGAATACTGCCCAAATGCAGCAGTCAGAGAAGGAAGTCTTAAAGGGATAGTGACATTAGGCTGAGATATGTTACATTAAGTGTCATAATTTGCATAAATAAAAAGAGAGAAGCGCTCAACCTGGGAACGAACAATAGCATAATAGCTTGTTCTATGGCTAGTTACCACCCAAGAAGCAGCCTCTTTTTGCTCAACATGTGCCTTTCACAGAGAAGAACTTTTCTGAAGCATATCAGTCTGATCCTGACTTAACAGTACAGTCCAGCCCCAAAATACCAGGAAATCCCTCTCTGAACGAGAGAGAAACAGCAAAACCCCAGACGTACGTTTCGTAATTCTTTTATTAGAAAAATAATCATATATGCATATATACAAAATAAAATCATAATAACAAATGCAAACAAAATATCTCTTGTTACAAAACAACTGAAATATTGACCCAAACGTTTGTCATCAGAAAGAATTAAAAATGCAAACATACAACTTAAATAATCACACTGAATAAAATTAAACATAATTCAAATACAGACAAAAACAAACTGGAGGGAAAAAAAAGTAACAACTAAATAATACAATCCTTCCACTTCTTTGTCTTCCAGATGCCTTCAGAATCTAATTCCCCATATCGCCTCCTATCAAAAGAAAAATACAAAAACAACTTCCCACAGATCATACCCACACAATCACCTACAGTAACTACCTCTTTCTTAAAAATCAATATATTACGCACATCCCACAACACCTCCTTCATACAACATGCTAACAACCATATCAATCTTGCTTTCTCCTTATCCACACAAACCATACATCATCATATTAAAAGTAAAAAACTGCAATCCAGTCAAACCCTTAATCATCCTACTCAAACTTCTCCAAACATCCCTAGCATACTCACAATTCCACAACAAATGAATAACACTCTCACTTTGACAACTACCATCTCTAGGACACACTTTTGAAGCCACTAAACAACGCACACTCTAAAAATCCCTTGTCTGCAAACACTTATGCACACTCATCCAACTAATATCGTTCTGCCTATTCATCAAATGCTTATTACACACATTTTTCCATGCCAACACACATTCATTCTCATTCAAGCCCCCAATCAACTCAAGACCTTCCTTCTTCTCCAACATTTTCAACACCATTTTGTTTTCACACATCTCCCTACAAACATTCTCCAAACCATATTTTTTAATCCAACATTCTACCCTTACATAAAACCAAGGAACAGCAAAACATACCGGTTTCTTTCTATCAATCTCAAACAAAGCATATCGTCTTAAAACATTTCCACAAGCATACTTTACCATACAACCAGCCATGCTATCCTTACCACTCAGAACGACACACCTTCTTACATATTTCACAGCCAAGAATCTCTCCCTATCATTACCAAAAACTTTAACTTTACACTTATTCCAATTAAATCTGAAACCACTTGCCATACAAAAACATTCAACCAAAGTTTTCACCCTCCTCAAACCAGCCTGAGTCTCACATACCACACATACATCATCCATATACCCAATCACTTTCAAACACCTTCCATTACTGCCAGGAACACCCACACCTCTAACTAATTTATCCTTCCTCAAACTAGTTAACAATGGCTCAATGACACATACAAATAACACAGGAGACAAAGGACAACCTTGACGCACTCCAGATTTAACACAAAATTCCTCAGTCAAAAAACCATTAACCTGAACTTGACTCGCAATATTACAATACAAACATTTAAACCATCCAATAATCTTACCAGAAAACGTAAACATTCTAAAACACGTACTAAAGCACATTATTAAAATCACACTTTCTTTTACGGCACCTTTCATACATCCAAATAAACTGTCGCTTAATCTTCTCATCTTCTAACAAATCCACATTCAGTTTCCAAACACCCTTACCATACTTGATCTTCAAATCACAATTCACCTTACACATCAAAAGGGCATGATCCGTAAAAGGCATCTGTTTTAAAGAAAAATCATCAACACCTAGAAGTTTAGATAAAAAACAAAAATCAATTTGAGATTTTATCCCACCACTATCACTAAAGAAAGTAAAACCCTCCCCTGAAAATGAAACAGACCTGAAGGCATCCTTCAACCTGAAAGATTTAAGCAAATCAACTAAAAATTTCCCTAAACTATCCACCCTACAATCACTCCCACCCTCTCTGTCCCCATTCTTAATAATACAATTAAAATCCCCAACCAAAAAAGTTGGATCTCGACCTGGCAAAAAAAAAACTTTAATGTTTCAAAATCAAGCAAACATTCTACCCTATTTGGAGAAGCATATACATTAAACAAATGAAAAACAGTCCCACAAAAACTAAAACTAACCAAAATAACCCGACCTGGGACAATATGAACTACATTAAGGATAGAAAAACAAAACCCCTTAAACAAAACTCCCACTCCCCCCATTCCTATCAGAAGAACAAGACCATGCTTTAGGGCCATATTGCCAGTCAGCACATTTAGGATGTTCAGAGAGACCACATTCATGCAAACAAAAAATATTAGCAGTACATACAGATAATAACTTAAAAATTGCAGCTCTGCTTGCTATAGTTTTCATACACCTGACATTAAGGGAAGACATGTTCAGAAACATCACAAAAATAAATTAAAGAGAAACAAAAAAAAAAGATTTAACATCAGGACTTCTTCTTTCTTTCTTTTTCTTAGGACTTAAAGGAGATCCTTTAAATCTGCCCCTGTTACGTTTTGACCTTCTAGGCTCCCTCTTGCCAGCCTAATAACCAGTAACTTCAGCAAGTTGGTTCACATCTCTTTTATCTAGATAACCAACAGAAGAGGCATCAGAAAAGTCACCAATACACTAGCTTGAGTCAGAGGGAACATCTTTAGTAGAGACAGAAGGAAACTCTGAAATTAAAGAGTCAGCATCACTTGCAGTATCTGGATCTGCGCTCTTAAAGGACCAGTAAACACAGTAGATTTGCATAATCAACAAATGCAAGATAACAAGACAATGCAATAGCACTTAGTCTGAACTTCAAATGAGTAGTAGATTTTTTTCTGACAATTTTAAAAGTTATGTCTTTTTCCATTCCCCTGTACCATGTGACAGCCATCAGCCAATCACAAATGCATACACGTACCATGTGACAGCCATCAGCCATTCACAAATGCATACACACTTATTCTTGCACATGCTCAGTAGGAGCTGGTGATTCAAAAAGTTTAAATATAAAAAGACTGTGCACATTTAGTTAATGGAAGTAAATTGGAAAGTTGTTTAAAATAGCATGCTCTATCTGAATAATGAAAGTTTAATTTTGATTGAGTGTCCCTTTAACTACTGGAAGATCCAAATCAGGACTCCCCTATCCATCAGAATCTGCACCTTTTTTTCCGCTTGGAGGCAATTTTTTTCCCTGCAGTGTCCATATACTCCTCAGAAATAGAGGACACAACAGCAGGCCAATCAATGTTCTCCCCTTCACCAAGAACAGCATCAGGAGCAGGATCACAAGATGACTCAGTGAAGGAAAAATTCTCTGTCCCAGGGACAGCAACAGTATCCTCCACAGAATTGGGTAACAGGGCTTCAAGAACATCGGAAGCAGCTAACACATTAGATGCAAGATCCACCACCTGAAGATTAGATTGGGCTTCCTCCACCTTCTCAGCCACAGGAACCACCACAGGAGCATCAGACACCTCTCCGACAGGGACCCCAACTGCAGATTTCTTACACAAAAGAGGTAATATAGAGTTCAATGCCTCAACAGAGACCTCCTCCTCATTCACAGATGGCTCAACCGCAAATGAAGATGTATTTTTTGCAACATCAGCGTAGGAAGGCTTCACTCAATCAAACCCCTGCAACATCATCAAAGGACATATCCTGCACAGATGACTTGAAGAACCACACAGGTCCAGCGTTTACTGCAGTGGGCAACAAGATGATCCTCCTTACTGCAATTTCGACATCTGGCACCTGAGCAATTTTCAGCAATGTGACCAAACAGGTTGCAACTACGGCAAAAAAAGAGGCATGTCATCATAATATCGGAAACTTCTATTTCCACCAATGGCAAAAGCCTGTAGCGGGTGTTTATTTCCACCAATACCTAATTCATATGGCACACAAACCGCACCCAGAACCTGTGCTTTCCATTGAAAGTCCCAAACTGATTCTTCAGCTTGAACATCATCAAAGTAGCGACAAAGAAACAGGTGAATTTTCACATCAGTGCCCAACGGGTTGTACATATGTACTGTCACCGGGATTCTTCTCTCCCTCTGTACACAGGCAACAAATCTCATGCCCACCAATTCTGGAGCAGCAGCCATATCAATTGTCCATTGATAGCAGGTCTGTAAATGATGCTCATCGGTGAAAGCCACATCAAAAATCCCTCTTGAAGGGAAAGACTGAACACAATGCAAACTTGCTCTTGGCATCTTCAAAACATCCTCCAAAACAACTTGCTGGACATGAGCCAAACCAATCTTCTCTTGGAAGTCTTTAGCAATCAACACCCGAAAGTGTATGGGGAACATTTGGCACATTGGTAGCCATAATTGCCCTATTGCCTCTTTAGGCTGGATTTCAGAGCGCCCCCCCCCAAAAGCAGCATGTGGCTGAAGTCAAGGGACGATGCCACAAGGCCAAGGGGACGGCCCTACTACCCAGTTGCTCTACGCCTAATGAGTAGCCACCCCCCCAATAGCAGCAGGAGCCCAAACCCCATAGAGAATGGACCCCAGGCCAAAGGAGCAGGTCTCCAGGCAGCAAATCATTCAGCCAAGACCAAGCACAGAAAACTGCACTTTATCCCAGCCAAAGACCATCAGACATACCTAGTATGGGCCTCGTCAGTGAGGTGCAGCCATATCCCTCTAGGCACACTGAGCAACGGGTCCACGTCTGGATTCCCGCATCACACTTAGGAAGACTTCCCAAAGTGTCATAATTTGCTGAGAAGAGAAGAGAGAAGAGAAGTGCTCAACCGGGGAATTAAAAATAGCATAATAGCTTGTTCTATTGCTAGTTACCACCCAAGAAGCAGCCTCTTTTTGCTCAACATGTGCCTTTTACAGAGAATAACTTTCCTGAAGCATATCAGTCTGATCCTGACTTAACAGTACAGTCCAGCCCCGAAATACCAGGCAATCCTTCTCTGAATGAGAGAAACAGCAAAACCCCAGACGTATATATTTCGGCCTAGTGTGGGCCTCGTCAGTGAGGTGCAGCCATATCCCTCTAGGCACACTGAGCAACGGGTCCATGTCTGGATTCCCGCATCACACTTAGGGAGACTTCCCTAAGTGTCATAATTTGCATAAATAAAAAGAGAGAAGCGCTCTTAACCTGGGAGCGAACAATAGCATAATAGCTTGTTCTATGGCTAGTTACCACCCAAGAAGCAGCCTATTTTTGCTCAACATGTGCCATTCCCAGAGAAGAACTTACCTGAAGCATATCAGTCTGATCCTGACTTAACAGTACAGTCCAGCCCCGAAATACCAGGCATTGCCTCTCTGAACGAGAGAAACAGCACAACCCCAGACGTACGTTTCAACCTAGTGTGGGCCTCATCAGTGAGGTGCAGCCATATCCCTCTAGGCACACTAAGCAATGGGTCCACATCTAGATTCCCGCATCACACTTAGGGAGACTTCCCTAAGTGTCATAATTTGCATAAATAAAAAGAGAGAAGCGTTCAACCTGGGAACGAACAATAGCATAATAGCTTGTTCTATGGCTAGTTACCGCCCAAGAAGCAGCCTCTTTTTGCTCAACATGTGCCTTTCACCGAGAATAACTTTCCTGAAGCATATCAGTCTGATCCTGACTTAACAGTACAGTCCAGCCCCAAAATACCAGGCAATCACTTTCTGAACGAGAGAAACAGCAAAACCCCAGACGTACGTTTCGGCCTAGTGTGGGCCTCGTCAGTGAGGTGCAGCCATATCCCTCTAGGCACACTCTAGGCTCTGACGAAGTAGGGAGAATCCCTACGAAACGCGTAAGGCCACGCCTACCGCATCACGTCACCACTTCATCCGTTCCAGCACTCGCAAGCAAGCCGGCTTTGTACTTGCGCTACAGCTGTTTTGAGGACTGAGCGTGGTGGTAGCTATACGCAACTTTACTTTGCTTTTCTATTAATTGTATGCTATATTCACATGGAACATTTTAATCCTTCTGAGGATAATATTGGGATTTGAGGAGCCTCTGGGAACTGTGATTGGAGATCACTAAAACCAACAGTGTGGATTTCCAACCGGACTCCCAGACCGAGTGAGCTGTATTTGAGACACTGCAGCATATTTGCCTTGAGAGACCCATGAGCTGTTCTCCCAGTGCTTTTAACATACCTCACATGTTTGAGGTTTGATTTTGTGAGTGTGAAATTGTATTTTATAATAAAATCTGTTTGTAACTTACATATTACACTTAGAGGGGATGCGCCCTGCTTCTGTTCTTTTCTTTTTTCTGTAGTTTATCCGGTTCCAGAACCGTGTATCAGTGGTGTCAGCAACCCCTTCTTTGTGAAAAGAATCTTTGGAATTTCTTTTGGATGTTAATTACACATCATATATCCTTTTAGTGTGGGGCGCTTTTTAGTGTGTTGTAATAATCATATGCTCTATCTGAATCTTTAAAGAAACAAATGGGTTTTCTTTCCCTTGAAGGTTTACAAAGAAAAAATATATATAATAGTTTTTAGTGGGAATGTTTTTATAATATATATTAAGTTCCTTACGGTTAGATTACGAGTTTTGCGTTATGAGTGAAAAAGCAGCGTTATGGGTTATAACGCTGCTTTTTTTCAACCACTGCTATTACGAGTCTTGTCAAAAAAGCTGTACCGCACACATTTTTGGCCGTACCGCAAATTAACTTACGTAATTTGCGTAAAGTCTTTTTTCAATGGGACTTCCATAGCACCGTTATTACAAGCTTTTTCTGGGAGGCCAAAAAGTGAGCGGTACAGCCTATCCCACAAGATTCGTAACGCAATCTAAAGTCAGTAGTTATGAGTTTTACGCTACAAAGCTGTAGCATAAAACTCATAACTAAAGTGCTAAAAAGTACACTAACACCCATAAACTACCTATTAACCCCTAAACCGAGGCCCTCTTGCATCGCAAACACTATAATAAATGTATTAACCCCTAATCTGCCGCTCCGGACATCGCTGCCACTATAATAAACATATTAACCCCTAAACCGCCGTACTCCCGCCTCGCAAATACTAGTTAAATATTATTAACCCCTAATCTGCTGTCCCTAACATCGCCGATACCTACCTACATTTATTAACCCCTAATCTGCCGCCCCCAACGTCGCCGCCACTTTACTAAATTTATTAACCCCTAAACCTAAGTCTAACCCTAACCCTAACACCCCCTAACTTAAATATAATTAAAATAAATCTAATAAAAAATTCCTATAATGGGGGGCGGAGCCAGCAACGCACGAGAATTGCCGCACACTCATATTGTTCCGGTACTAATACCTTTATAATTGAGTTTGGAAGACATTTATACTACAGCTAAACCTTATAAATATCTTTGATAATCGTGTGACTTTTTACCCTACATATGAGGAGTGTTGAATCTAACAAGCGGAGCGGCATTGTCAGGTTAGGACTAAAGGCTTGTCCTCTCATTGCGTGTCTGGTAGCCATTGTTGTTCCCTCGTGACAGTGAACTATACAGCCACACTGGGCTTATGCTGAGGACTGAGGTCAATTATCGCTTATCCCTTCTATATAATAGCCCTAACGACTGATGCACTAAACATGGAAAGTATTAACGGCTTTTTGGAGACCCTGAGTAGTATGCTCACGGAACACCATGCTGCTCTTGAAGGACTTATGACCAACGCATTTAACTACCGGGATTCCTGTATTTCTCCGCCATATACACATTCTGAGCCTGCTTCAACTGAAGATAACCATGTTTGTACTATGGGTCCTGAACGCCCAAACATCACTCTGACCAGATCTGTGAAGAACTCGGCCCCTGTTATTGTGGAACAGGTAATTGTGAATATAGATGCCACAACTGTGAGCATGGCTCAGCTTGACAACAACCTAATGCAGATCAGCGCAACCAGCACGGCCATAGCCCAGTTAGCTCTCACATCAGGTTCAGCTGACAAGAAACAGGACAATGAAAAGACTCCAGTTAGAGTACATATCAGATACCAGAAAGGAATATGGCTACAATCTTTGCTGACCCTGCAGATCCCACCCATCCCATTTTATGCAGAACTTTTGGAATCCACTGGTGAATCGGCTGGGCTATGGATACTTTTTTCATCACCGGACTGCCATACCCAGTTTAGTCCTTTAACTGAAGTACAAAATCTCAGCATGGTGGCCCAGAGACTTTACCCGGCCTCTCGAGCTGGTGTCGGATAGAAGACTTACTGTTTTGACACGCCGTGTCATAGCCATACCTCTCGTCTGGGTCAAAAAATGATAGGAGAGTAGGTATATAGATAGATAGCCTGTATTGGCTGTACAAGACTGTCTTATTTTAACCCTGACATAGTTACGAAATTCCATATTTTTTATTAGTATTAGTAATCTAGTTTTTCCAGTATGGGTTAGTTATCTCTTTTCTCCAACATTGGTGTGTCCGGTCCACGGCGTCATCCTTACTTGTGGGATATCTCTTCCCCAACAGGAAATGGCAAAGAGTCCCAGCAAAGCTGGCCATATAGTCCCTCCTAGGCTCCGCCCACCCCAGTCATTCTCTTTGCCGTTGCACAGGCAACATCTCCACGGAGATGGTTAAGAGTTTTTTGGTGTTTAAATGTAGTTTTTATTCTTCTATCAAGTGTTTGTTATTTTAAAATAGTGCTGGTATGTACTATTTACTCTGAAACAGAAAAGGATGAAGATTTCTGTTTGTGAGAGGAAGATGATTTTAGCAGACAGTAACTAAAATCGATTGCTGTTTCCACATAGGACTGTTGAGATGAAGTAACTTCAGTTGGGGGAAACAGTTAGCAGACTTTTCTGCTTAAGGTATGACTAGCCATATTTCTAACAAGACCATGTAATGCTGGAAGGCTGTCATTTCCCCTCATGGGGACCGGTAAGCCATTTTCTTAGTCAAGCAAACAGAATAAAGGGCTTAATATGGGCTATAAAACTGGTAGACATTTTTATGGGCTAAATCGATTGCTTTATTTGGGCATTTTATTCATATTTATGCTGACAATTCACATTTATAAACTTGGGGAACGTTTATTAAACGGCAGGCACTATGTTAGACACCTTTTCCAGTCAGGGGGCCTTCCTAGTTGTAGGCTGAGCCTCATTTTCGCGCCATTACTGCGCAGTTGTTTTTTGAGAGCAGGGCATGCAGATGCATGTGTGAGGATCTGAAATTTGCTGGAAAAGTTTCTAGAAGGCGTCAATTGGTATCGTATTCCCCTCTGGGCTTGGTTAGGTCTCAGCAAAGGCTATAGCTGGGACTGTATAGGGGTTAAATTTCTAAACGGCTCTGGTTCCGTTATTTTAAGGGTTAAAGCTCTGAAATTTGGTGTGCAATACTATTAATGCTTTAAGACACTGTGGTGAAATGTTGGTAATTTTTGAACAATTCCTTCATACTTTTTCACATATTCAGTAATAAAGTGTTTTCTGTTTAAAATTTAAAGAGACAGTAACAGTTTTGTTTTAAAACGTTTTTTGTGCTTTATTGACAAGTTTAAGCCTGTTTAACATGTCTGTGCCTTCGGATAAGCTATGTTCTATATGTATGAAAGCCAATGTGTCTCCCCATTTAAATTTGTGTGATAATTGTGCCATAGCGTCCAAACAAAGTAAGGACAGTACTGCCACAGATAATGAAATTGCCCAAGATGATTCCTCAGATGAGGGGAGTAAACATGATACTACATCATCTCCTACTGTGTCTACACCAGTTTTGCCCACACAGGAGGCCCCTAGTACATCTAGCGCGCCAATGCTTATTACCATGCAACAATTAACGGCTGTAATGGATAACTCCATAGCAAATATTTTATCCAAAATGCCTACTTATCAGAGAAAGCGAGATTGCAGAAACACTGAAGAGCACTGAGAGTGTTCAGAAACACTGAAGAGCAGGAGGGCGCTGATGATAATTGTTCTGTCATACCCTCACACCAATCTGAAGGGGCCATGAGGGAGGTTTTGTCAGATGGGGAAATTTCAGATTCAGGAAAAATTTCTCAACAAGCTGAACCTGATGTTGTAAATTTAAATTAGAACATCTCCGCACACTGCTTAAGGAGGTGTTATCTACTCTGGATGATTGTGACAACTTGGTCATTCCAGAGAAATTATGCAAGATGGACAAGTTCCTAGAGGTTCCGGTGCACCCCGACGCTTTTCCTATACCCAAGCGGGTGGCGGACATAGTGAATAAGGAGTGGGGAAAGCCCGGCATACCTTTTGTTCCCCCCCCTATATTTAAGAAATTATTTCCTATGGTCGACCCCAGAAAGGATTTATGGCAGACAGTCCCTAAGGTCGAGGGGGCAGTTTCTACTCTAAACAAACGCACTACTATTCCTATCGAGGATAGTTGTGCTTTCAAAGATCCTATGGATAAAAAATTGGAGGGTTCGCTTAAAAAGATTTTTGTACAGCAAGGTTACCTTCTACAACCCATTTCGTGCATTGTTCCTGTCACTACAGCAGCGTGGTTCTGGTTCGAGGAACTAGAAAACTCGCTTAGTAGAGAGACTCCATATGAGGAGGTTATGGACAGAGTTCACACACTTAAGTTGGCTAACTCTTTTATTTTAGATGCCGCTTTGCAATTAGCTAGATTAGCGGCGAAAAATTCAGGGTTTGCTATCGTGGCGCGCAGAGCGCTTTGGCTAAAGTCTTGGTCAGCGGATGTGTCATCCAAGACAAAATTGCTTAACATCCCTTTTTTTAAAGGTAAAACTCTATTTGGACCAGAATTGAAAGAGATTATTTCAGACATCACTGGGGGAAAGGGCCACGCCCTTCCACAAGATAGGCCTTTCAAGGCCAAGAATAAGTCTAATTTTCGTTCCTTTCGCAATTTCAGGAACGGACCGGCCTCTAATTCTGCATCCTCTAAGCAAGAGGGTAATGCCTCACAACCCAAACCAGCCTGGAAACCGATGCAAGGCTGGAACAAGGGTAAGCAGGCCAAGAAGCCTGCCGCTGCTAACAAAACAGCATGAAGTAGTAGCCCCCGATCCGGGACCGGATCTAGTGGGGGGCAGACTCTCTCTCTTTGCTCAGGCTTGGGCAAGAGATGTTCAGGATCCCTGGGCGCTAGAAATAGTTTCTCAGGGTTATCTCCTGGAATTCAGGGAACTACCCCCAAGGGGAAGGTTCCACATGTCTCACTTATCCTCAAACCAAATAAAGAGACAGGCATTCTTACATTGTGTAAAAGACCTGTTAAAGATGGGAGTGATACACCCAGTTCCAATAAAGGAACAAGGAATGGGATTTTATTCCAATCTGTTCGTAGTTCCCAAAAAAGAGGGAACTTTCAGACCAATTTTGGATTTGAAGATCCTAAACAAATTTCTCAGGGTACCATCGTTCAAGATGGAAACCATTCGAACGATTCTACCCACTATCCAGGAAAGTCAATTTATGACTACCGTGGATCTAAAGGATGCGTACCTACATATTCCTATCCACAAAGAACATCATCAGTTCCTAAGGTTCGCCTTTCTGGACAAGCATTACCAGTTTGTGGCCCTCCCATTCGGGTTAGCCACTGCTCCAAGGATTTTCACAAAGGTACTAGGG
The DNA here is from genome assembly GCF_027579735.1 of Bombina bombina. Taxonomy (NCBI): domain Eukaryota; kingdom Metazoa; phylum Chordata; class Amphibia; order Anura; family Bombinatoridae; genus Bombina; species Bombina bombina. The sequence goes on from NC_069504.1 coordinate 919,103,724, forward strand.
TCCCTTCTAGCGGTTCTAAGACCGAGGGGCATTGCAGTAGTACCTTACTTGGACGACATTCTAATACAAGCGTCGTCCCTGTCAAAAGCAAAGGCTCATACAGACATCGTTCTGGCCTTTCTCAGATCACACGGATGGAAGGTGAACATAGAAAAAAGTTCTCTGTCTCCGTCGACAAGAGTTCCCTTCTTGGGAACAATAATAGATTCCTTAGAAATGAGGATTTTTCTGACAGAGGTCAGAAAGTCAAAACTTCTAAGCACTTGTCAAGTTCTTCATTCTGTTCCTCGTCCTTCCATAGCGCAGTGCATGGAAGTAGTAGGGTTAATGGTTGCAGCAATGGACATAGTTCCTTTTGCACGAATTCATCTAAGACCATTACAACTGTGCATGCTCAAACAGTGGAATGGGGACTATACAGACTTGTCTCCAATGATTCAAGTAGATCAGAAGACCAGAGATTCACTCCGTTGGTGGCTGACCCTGGACAATCTATCCCAGGGAATGAGCTTCCGCAGACCAGAGTGGGTCATTGTCACGACCGACGCCAGTCTAGTGGGCTGGGGCGCGGTCTGGGAATCCCTGAAAGCTCAGGGTCTATGGTCTCGGGAAGAGTCTCTTCTCCCGATAAACATTCTGGAACTGAGAGCGATATTCAATGCTCTCAGGACTTGGCCTCAACTAGCAAAGGCCAGATTCATAAGATTCCAATCAGACAACATGACGACCGTTGCGTATATCAATCATCAGGGGGGAACAAGGAGTTCCCTGGCGATGAAAGAAGTGACCAAAATAATTCAATGGGCAGAGGATCACCCCTGCCACCTGTCTGCGATCCACATCCCAGGTGTGGAAAACTGGGAGGCGGATTATCTGAGTCGTCAGACATTCCATCCGGGGGAGTGGGAACTCCACCCGGAGATCTTTGCCCAAATAACTCAATTATGGGGCATTCCAGACATGGATCTGATGGTGTCTCGTCAGAACTTCAAGGTTCCTTGCTACGGGTCCAGATCCAGGGATCCCAAGGCAACTCTAGTAGATGCACTAGTAGCCCCTTGGACCTTCAACCTAGCTTATGTATTTCCACCGTTTCCTCTCATTCCCAGGCTGGTAGCCAGGATCAATCAGGAGAGGGCCTCGGTGATCTTGATAGCTCCTGCGTGGCCACGCAGGACTTGGTATGCAGACCTGGTGAATATGTCATCGGTTCCACCATGGAAGCTACCTTTGAGACAGGACCTTCTTGTTCAGGGTCCATTCGAACATCCAAATCTGGTTTCCCTCCAGCTGACGGCTTGGAGATTGAACGCTTGATTCTATCGAAGCGTGGGTTTTCAGATTCCGTGATAGATACTCTGGTTCAGGCCAGAAAACCGGTAACTAGAAAGATTTACCATAAGATATGGAAAAGATATATATGTTGGTGTGAATCCAAAGGATTCCCATGGAATAAGATAAAAATTCCTAGGATTCTCTCCTTTCTACAAGAAGGTTTGGAGAAAGGATTATCTGCAAGTTCTCTAAAGGGACAGATCTCTGCTTTATCTGTCTTACTACACAAAAGACTGGCAGCTGTGCCAGATGTTCAAGCATTTGTTCAGGCTCTGGTTAGGATCAAGCCTGTTTACAGACCTTTGACTCCTCCCTGGAGTCTAAATCTAGTTCTTTCAGTTCTTCAAGGGGTTCCGTTTGAACCTTTACATTCCATAGATATTAAGTTACTATCTTGGAAAGTTTTGTTTTTGGTTGCTATTTCTTCTGCTAGAAGAGTTTCTGAGTTATCTGCTCTGCAGTGTTCTCCGCCCTATCTGGTGTTCCATGCAGATAAGGTGGTTTTGCGTACTAAGCCTGGTTTTCTTCCAAAGGTTGTTTCTAACAAAAATATTAACCAGGAGATAGTTGTACCTTCTTTGTGTCCGAATACAGTTTCAAAGAAGGAACGTTTGTTACACAATTTGGACGTAGTCCGTGCTCTAAAATTCTATTTAGAGGCTACAAAAGATTTCAGACAAACATCTTCTTTGTTTGTTGTTTATTCTGGTAAAAGGAGAGGTCAAAAAGCGACTTCTACCTCTCTTTCCTTTTGGCTTAAAAGCATCATCCGATTGGCTTATGAGACTGCCGGACGGCAGCCTCCTGAAAGAATCACAGCTCACTCCACTAGGGCTGTGGTTTCCACATGGGCCTTCAAGAACGAGGCTTCTGTTGACCAGATATGTAAGGCAGCGACTTGGTCTTCACTGCACACTTTTGCCAAATTTTACAAATTTGATACTTTTGCTTCTTCGGAGGCTATTTTTGGGAGAAAGGTTTTGCAAGCCATGGTGCCTTCCGTTTAGGTAACCTGATTTGCTCCCTCCCTTCATCCGTGTCCTAAAGCTTTGGTATTGGTTCCCACAAGTAAGGATGACGCCGTGGACCGGACACACCAATGTTGGAGAAAACAGAATTTATGCTTACCTGATAAATTACTTTCTCCAACGGTGTGTCCGGTCCACGGCCCGCCCTGGTTTTTTAATCAGGTCTGATGAATTATTTTCTCTAACTACAGTCACCACGGTACCATATGGTTTCTCCTATATTTTTCCTCCTGTCCGTCGGTCGAATGACTGGGGTGGGCGGAGCCTAGGAGGGACTATATGGCCAGCTTTGCTGGGACTCTTTGCCATTTCCTGTTGGGGAAGAGATATCCCACAAGTAAGGATGACGCCGTGGACCGGACACACCGTTGGAGAAAGTAATTTATCAGGTAAGCATAAATTCTGTTTTTTTTTCTAAATGTTTGCTAGATATCTCAGACAATCGCTAAGCTGGTTGCTCACTATAATAACCTGAATAATCAGAGGACTTTATGTACCTAGACAGATCTCTGGTTGTTAATAGCTCCCTTGAGAGCTTCAGTTAGTCTAACACAGTTTAATACTCAGGTTTAGAATGGGGACCTCTATATAATAGCATCCCGTCACCCCTTGGCATAATATGCCGGTTTGCTTGCGGCCGGGGCAGACCAGTGTGTTTTGAATTTGTCACTCTTATACGGAGGTGTAAACCCCTTACAGAGCTACATTAGTCCTACAAGAACCGTACCTGGTTTCATTGTTCCTGAGCATTCAAGCTATATTACATTCTACAATATTTAAACTGCCTTAAATGCCTATACAATATTTTGTTATTCAGGGGTCTGCAGAGTTTACCACAGGTGGTGCTGTTTCTGACATTACCTATTTACCTTAGTTATTCTCTTACTAGCTTTAATGTTTATCCCTTTCCTTTAGTATAAGACCTATTGTAAACTATTTACTATATTGATGCTGAATATGCTGTTGATTTGTAGAATACTGCTTTATAGTGAGACCATAACCACACCACTACTGTGGGCTGGACCCATGATACCGCTATACCTTGAGGCCTCCTAGCATATAGTGACTAGACTGAGTTTAATGCCTACCATATTTATATACCCACCTCCCCCCCCTATAATATACCTCCTTGACTAGGAGGGTTAAATATGCAGCTTATCTTGCCTATGCCGCACCTTCACCATTTTCAATATGACCTACAAATTGAGTTAAAGCTCTTAAATTCAACCCTACTGTTCATTACATTCCCTCTAAGTATAATTATTACATATTGGGGTCCTTTAGTGGCCCAAGATGACATAAGAGGGGCTTATATTTTATTATCCTACATTATAATCTATCTTACTATTCAAAAAGAGGTTAAAATTTTGTTTGTGTGTAATTATCTTAATGTGTTCTTCATTATTATACAGATAATCAGTCATATGAATTGCTTTGCACAGTGTCCATGTACTTTGTGTATCACAGCGAACATGTTATTGAATAGACACATCGTATGTCTATCTAATCTTTGTATTATGTTATAACCTCAATAAAATTTATACAAAAAAAAATTCCTATAATTACCTAAATAATACAAATTTAAAACTAAATACTTACCTGTAAAATAAACCCTAAGCTAGCTACAATATAACTAATAGTTAAATTGTAGCTAGCTTAGTTTTTTTTTTTATTTTACAGGCAAGTTTGTATTTATTTTAACTAGGTAGAATAGTTAGTAAATAGTTATGAACGATTTACTAACTACCTAGCTAAAATAAATACAAATTTACCTGTAAAATAAAACCTAACCTGTCTTACACTAACACCTAACCTTACACTACAATTAAATTAATTAAATTAATTAAATACAATTACCTAAATTACAAAAACAAAACACTAAATTACACAAAATAAAAAAAGAAATTATCAGATATTTAAATTAATTACACCTAATCTAATAGCCCTATCAAGATAAAAAAAGCCCCCCCAAAATAAAAAAAAACCCTAGCCTAAACTAAACTACCAGTAGCCCTTAAAAGGGCTTTTTCTGGGGCATTACCCCAAAGACATCAGCTCTTTTACCTGTAAAAAAAAAATACAAAAACTATAAAATCTAAAAATTATAAAATAAAATATAAAGCCCAAAAGCCCTAATCTAAAATTAAAACCCACCCAATAAACCCTTAAAAAAACCTAACACTCCATCTTCAAGACATCCGGCGCGGAGCATCCTCTTCAATCAAAGTATTCTTCCAGAATGAAGGTTCCTTTAAGTGACGTCATCTAAGATGGTGTCCCTTGAATTCTGATTGGCTGATAGAATTCTATCAGCCAATTGGAATTAAAGGTGAAAAAAATCCTATTGGCTGATGCAATCAGCCAATAGGATTGAGCTTCAATCCTATTGGCTGATCCAATCAGCCAATAGGATTGAGCTTGCATTCTTTTGGCTGATTGGATCAACCAATAGGATTTTTTCCCCTCTAATTCCGATTGGCTGATATAATTCTATCAGCCAATCGGAATTCAAGGGACGCCATCTTGGATGATGTCACTTAAAAGAAACTTCATTCTGGAAGAAGACTTCGATTGAAGAGGATGCTCCGCGCCGGATGTCTTGAAGATGGAGCCGCTCCGCGCCGGATGAATGAAGATATAAGATGCTGTCTGGATGAAGACTTCTGCCCGTCTGGAGGACCACTTCTGCCGGCTTGGATGAAGACTTCTCCCGGCTTCGTTGAGGACTTCTTGCCGCTTGGATGAAGGCTTCTCCCGGCTTCGTTGAGGATGGATGTCCGGTCTTAGGTTTTTTAATTGTTTATTGGGTGGGTTTTAATTTTAGATTACGGCTTTTGGGCTGAAAAAGAGCTCTATGCCCTTTTAAGGGCAATGCCCATCCAAATGCCCTTTTCAGGGCAATGGGGAGCTTAGGTTTTTTTAGTTAGGATTTTATTTGGGGGGTTGGTTTTGTGGGTGGTGGATTTTGCTGTTGGGGGTTGTTTGTATTTTTTTTTACAGGTAAAAGAGCTGATTTCTTTGGGGCAATGCCCCGCAAAAGGCCATTTTAAGGGCTATTGGTAGTTTAGTTTAGGCTAGGTTTTTTTTTTTATTTTGGGGGGGCTTTTTTATTATTGATAGGGCTATTAGATTAGGTGTAATTAGTTTAAATATCTGATCATTTATTTTTTTATTTTGTGTAATTTAGTGTTTGTTTTATTGTAGTTTAGTTAATTGTATTTAATTTATGTAATTTATTTAATTGTAGTGTAAGGTTAGGTGTTAGTGTAAGACAGGTTAGGTTTTATTTTACAGGTAAATTTGTATTTATTTTAGCTAGGTAGTTAATAAATAGTTAATAACTATTTACTAACTATTCTACCTAGTTAAAATATATATATATATATATATATATATATAGTTATATTGTAGCTAGCTTAGGATTTATTTTACAGGTAAGTATTTAGTTTTAAATAGGAATTATTTAGGTAATTATAGTAAGTTTTATTTAGATTTATTTTAATTATATTTAAGTTAGGGGGTGTTAGGGTTAGACTTAGGTTTAGGGGTTAATAAATTTAGTATAGTGGCAGCGACGTTGGGGGGCGTCAGATTAGGGGTTAATAAATGTAGGTAGGTGGCAGCGATGTTAGGGGCAGCAGATTAGGGGTTAATAATATTATTATTTAGGGGTTTCTATTATTTTTTTTTATTGAATTTCAGGATATAAAACAACATAATCAATTCGTCAAGATAAATCTTTGTAGATACATTCATATCACAGCAAATTTTTAAATCATACATAACATGGTTTTTAACTCCCTCACCGGGATTAAGTATCTACCCAAGAGATGAAAAAAAAAGAAAGAAAAAACCACTTGTTCTAAACCTCACTTTTGTGAAAAAAAAAGAAAACAGTGCTAGTTTATATACATTTAGATTTATGCTTCGTTGGGAATCCAAATGTCTCACCACCATGAAACGTCCCGGGGGCTCATAGCACTGAAACATTGAAGCATAGAGGGAAGAGGGAAGGGGGGGAAGGGGGGGGTGGGAGAAAAGCATGGCGGTGGAAAGAAAGAAAAAAGAAGAAGAGGAGAAAACGAAAAAAAAAAAAAAAAAAAAAAAAAAAAAAAAAAGAAAAGCGCTACCCGTATGTACCACTGGCCCTTTCTAATAACCATGACCTAGGCAGTACCCCAGCTACAATTAGATTTAAAAATGGCGTGGCATTCTGGAAAGGCTTTAGGAAGTAGCCCTGCTGCTCTGATGACCAGGAGCTAATCAGACTTCCCCATTTTTTAAAGTAATTCTTGAACTGCTTTTCTGAGTCTACCCTGAGATTCTGCCTTTCTACGAGCATCTGCGCTTTGATGGTGTTGGTGACCTCCCCCATACAGGGGGTTTCTCGTTGTCTCCATTTTTTAAAGAGCAAACTACGGGCTACCAGTATGACTAGATTAACCAGTTGTCTGTCCCCCGTGGTAGCCAACTTCTTAAGAAAAAAAATATGTTCTGCCTGCAGCTCAATTTTGCTCTGAAGATGGCGGTTCAGCCAATACTGGGCCTTGGCCCAGTATTGCCTGACTTTTGGGCAGCTCCAGATACAGTGTAGGAGGTCTGCTCCTACGTGGGTGCACTTAAAACAGCTCCCTGTCTTTGGCTCCCCCCATCTAGCCATTCTGGCTGGAGTTAAATAGAAATTATTTATAATTTTGCATTGAGATTCTCTCCAGCTAATACATGAGGTCGCCTCGGCTGTAAGTTCAATACTTTTTAATATATCCTCTCCTTGTAGCCATTCAAAATATTTATTAAATTTTCCCTTAATCAGGTCTATATGCTCCAGCCCCTTATTTGTCAGTATTTTTAGGTACCACCAAGAATTTGACCGTTTCCCCGCTTGATATAATTTTAAGCCCGACATTATTTGGGCCAGTCCCCAATCAGTTACCACTTCTCTATTTGCTCTTTCGATATAATGGCGTGCCTGCAGATATGCATAGAAATTATTGGTTGGAAGGTGATATTGTTCTATAAGGCTCTGGAAAGTACGTGTTTGACCATCCCTTTCATCTTTTAGTTGTGAAAAATAGGTTAAACCTTTTTCCCTCCAATCAAAAAATACTTTGTGATTGAAGCCTGCTGGGAAATCCACACACCCGATAATCGGTAGGTATGGGGACACGCGAAATTCCTGTCCCACCAAAGAGCAGTATAACTGCCATCCTTTAATGATATTAGCAAATGTTAACATGCTATCTACATTCTGGGGCAGCTTCCTATATGGACAATGTAGCATAGCAAGGGGGCTGAAGGGTCTAATCAGCTCCGCGTCTAGCTTGTAATATGTTACGTAGTCTGAGTTAGTGAGCCAGTCTATTCCAAATTTAGCTAATGCTATTAAATTGTAATATTTAATATTTGGAATAGCGAATCCCGCATATGTTTTAGAATTACTCATTTTATCTATAGAGATTCTTGGTGTTTTCTTCCCCCAAATAAAGAAAGAGCAAGCTTTATTATATTTAACTATGTCTTTCCTTGTCACAAGGAGAGGTAAGTTTTGCAACAAAAATAGAATTTTAGGAAATATGATTGTCTTAATGATCATACATCTAGCCGAGATTGACAGGAAAAGTAGATTCCATTTATTTAGATTGGCTTGGATTTTATCAAAGAATTCCTTGAAGTTTAATTGATACCAATCCCTGGGGTTTCTAGAGATCTTAATCCCTAGATAATTAATAGCCTTTACCTCCTTAAAAATATAATTATGACTTTGCCTTGTTTTGTTGACCCATAGTAGCTCTGATTTCTTGGGATTAATTTTATAACCAGAGAATGTGCTGTACTCTGTGATAATATCCAAAACATTTGGGATGGAATTTACCGTGTCTTGTAAGAAAAGTAATATGTCGTCGGCATATAGTGAGATGAGTAGAGTCTCCCTACCAATCTGGACTGGTTGTATTGTCTGACGTAGATATACTGCCAAAGGCTCTAGGGCGAGGTCAAATAGGAGCGGAGATAGTGGGCAACCCTGACGGGTTCCTTTTTGTAAAGTAATATATTGCGTTAAATCCCCATTCACTAAAAGCTGTGACCTGGGTTTCCTATAGACCATTCTCACCATATCGACCAAATGACCCGAAAAACCAAAGTTTTCGAGGGAGGTTATAAGGTGATTCCATTCAATGGAATCGAAAGCTTTTTCAGCATCTATGGTAATTAAGGCAAAATCTTTTTCCTTATTATTATGCCCTTCCCTTCGGCTCTGCTGGCCGACATGGTGAAAATGGTCCACCGCTGTCAATACTCTTCTCATGTTTCGAACCGAGTTCCTGTTCGGGATAAAGCCAGTCTGGTCTGTGTGTATCAATTTGCCTATAACTCTCTTTAATCTATCTGCAATAATTGACATCAGGATTTTATAGTCCTGGTTTAACAGGGAGATTGGGCGATATGCCGCTAGATCCTCTGGCTTTTTACCTTTCTTGTATATCAAAGTG